>NC_139217.1:281898500-282498500 GCF_055691185.1 Crinia signifera
TTTTTCTCTCTTCTTTATTCATTGGTACCTTATCTAATGATTTTCAGGATAGAATCAGGTGCTCCCTCCAAAACACAGAATACTATGAGACTAGAGCACTCACAAGAGACCCCCCCGATCACATAAATCACTTTAACATGGCAAACACGCCAATTTGGAGAGTTTTTGCAGGGTCTGAGATTTCCCATATCTCCACGCCACTAAATGTTCGTTATAAGACATTTCTTTGTTAGCGGCATGTTCTAATGGATGGAATTGAATGTCTCTAACCAAATGAAATGTAGCCAATGCGTCAGTGTACCTTACTGTCCTACTTGTGTGATCCTATCTACCACATTTAAACAATGTGGGTCGGGAGTGGCACAGGTAAAGAAATAGGAAATGTGATATTATTAACGTACATTAGACGGATGAGACCAACGTGGGTACCACTAATAAACAAATGTAGAGTGGTGTTTGGTTGGCGGTGCTCCCAAAATGTTCAGCTTGATAACTGACTAAAAAGGGGGGTCACGAGGTGACAGAACAAGGAAGAACAATAAGGCTTTTAGGGGCACACTTGACTGAAATTGGTTGTAGATATTAAAACATAACTTTTAATAGATATTTAAAGCTAAAACAATTGTACTGAATCAAAAAATTATAATTATTACACATCATAGATATATGAATCAAAGCACTTGGTGGCGAAAATAGACAAGGTAATTTTTATGCTCCCTTGGTAATAAATTGACATATTACAAAACACATCGTGCCTCAATGGACATATAATAATAGGAGCAACAAGGGTTAAAGACACATGACACTTGCCCCCTGCTGGTGATGTTAATCTGGTTCCCGGTATAAGGAAAAATATATATATATATATATAAAGAAAAAAATATATATAAAAAAAATATTTATATAAATGCAACAATAAAGAGACAATAATAGGGTTGGGAGAAGAATGGAAAGCTCCCCACAAAAATTTGAGTGAATGTACCCTTATCTCCACTCCGGGAGTAGTATAGGTGGTGTCAAAGTTATTTATACTGAACACCACTCCATACCATAGGGTTAGTTTAGTGAGAAATAATAATAATAATAACTGCCAATACAGTGAAAATGGCTGTCAGTACAATACTGTTGGTACGTGGTTAGAAAGATTTTAAATTGCTACCCAAGATTAGTAAATAATCCATGTATGTCATAACACAACTGCTGGCTATTAAGGCAGTCAAAAATTAAAGTTAAACAAAAAGCTCAGAAAAAAGAAAAAAACGAAAAAAACAATGCACAAATATCGCAACAAATATAATTCTGACAAGTTGAGAATAATAGAAATGGCGCTGTCAGGTTACAACTCAATGAGATGAGATGCATAAGCACAGCCTAGTCAGTCCAGAGCTTGTGGCAATTAACGAAATCAAAGTGGATAATTGGTATAATCCACAGGAACAGCCAGTAAGACTTATTTTATATCACAATTGAAACAATGTGAGTAAAAAATCTATCTGGTGCGGGGCAAGAGTAACTAAATCGCCAGCGTATAATACACTATAACTTGAATAAGTGGCTGTGTGATTTCAAAGAGGGGAAACCTCCTACGCTTTAATCAAATATGCGTTTGATTCTCCTGGCTGAAAAGGAAGCTTACAATAATGGCTATAATAGCGGCTTGTGTTGCCGGCTGCCACAGCTGAGTTCACGCTGCTTGACAAGACACGAAGTGCAATGTCAACGCAGACAGTGTTCTCCAAGCTGGGCCGCAGCAGCAAATTTGTTACCTGACCCGGAGGTGGACAGGCCGGCAGTCAGCGGTTCGCCAGTCTGGATACTGGTTACTGGCGGCAGCGCTGAAATCCACGATCGGCAGACGGGAGATGGAGCCGGGACTCAGCAGGAGGGGGGGGGGGGGGGAGTGTCAGAGGCGTGTACCTCTTACACGTGTTTCGCCGGTGGGCTTGATCACAGATGACGTGTGATCATAGGATTCCCTCCGGCTATCTATATAGGAGGGTGCGGCCAATGGGATCAGTCAGAATTTGACTGACAGTGATGTGGGCCAATGGGGTGAAAAAGACTGTGTACTATGATGCTGCGATAACGAAAGCTCCTGCTGTATACCTGTAAGAAGTGACACGAATGTAGTGTGGAAAAGAGAGGGGACGGCAGTGGGGTTGGCTATTGAGGGAAAGAATATTACAAGAGTATGTATATAGATATAAAGGGCTGAAGATGGTGGGGCATATTGTGGCATAATAAAATAGCGTATTATGATCAGCCAAACATCTGATAGCTAATCTGATAAGTTACTGGTGACTTATAGCGCGAGTTTTTGATATAGGCATTATGTAATGAGGCAGAATAACAGCCTTTTGCCTCATTGATGGTATTGGTAATGGGGCGCCCACAGTTGGAAACCCATCAATCAATGTGTGCCAATAATATATATATATAAATTGATACAACAGACAATCGGAGGGAGAAAGGAAGAAAAGAAGAGAAGAGGAGAAGAAAAAAGGAAAAATGATGAAGAAAAGAAGAGAATGGAAAAAATATATATAATAAAATGAAAGTATATATAGAAATTGGTAAAAAATATATATAAAACTGAGAGAATAAAAAATGTAACACTTGAAAGAAGATTAATCACGATTGCAGATTGTGGTAACAAAGAGCCCTGGGTGAAGAAATACTGGCATGAACGATTAATTAAATTATAAGAAATATATATGTAAGGGCTTACGGTGGCATATTAGTTGGTACTGAAAAAAATCAAAATAATAATAATGATGAAAAATGGTGATATGAAAAAAATATATATATATATATATTAATAAAATAAGAAGGGGGAGCAAAAAGAAATTGATAATGACATAAAATAAAATAAAATAAAAAGAAGAAAAAAAAGAGAAAAGAGAGAAGAGAAAGCAGAAAGAGGGAGAAAAAGATTAATGAAAGAAGGGGGGTGAGGGTGAAATAAAGACGGAATATTCGAGATGAGTGTGATCAGGAGAAAAAAAAAAAAAAATTTGTAAAATAAGTAGAATCATAGGAAGGCGCTGAAATTGATGTCCTCGTTTAGACCATTTGGTGTTAACGTTCCTAGATGGAAAATCCACCAACTTTCTTTCTTCAGCAATGCTTGATTGATATTACCTCCTCTGCGACCCAAATGGACCTGTTCAAGCCCAAAGAATCTCAGGGTGCCGGCGTCAGATGAGTGCATCTTAAGGAAATGTCGGGCGACAGTGGTCAATGGTTTCATCTTCTGTCTGTCAGTAGTGGCATTCCTGATGTTGCCCATGTGTTCCATAACCCTTAGTTTAAGTGGCCGAGAAGTCATTCCCACGTATTTCAGATTACATGGGCAAGTAAGACAGTAAATGATGTTGTCACTCTTGCAGTTGTAGTAGTCTCTGATCTTAATGGGTTCCTCAAACCGGTCTTTTAATATCGTGGTATTGATTATCTGTTTGCAGATTTTGCAATTCCCACAAGGATAACTGCCTATTAAGAGTGGTTTTTTCTTTTGAGTTGGGACATAGTGGCTATGCACTAGGGTATCCTTCAAGTTGGGTGCCCTTCGCCAACTCATGTCTACCTTGGGGTTTAATCTGGTTGCCAGATCTTTGTCTGACAGTAAGACTGGCCAGTGTCTCTGTACGATATTTTTAATATCCCTCCATTCATTACAGAAGTTCCCAACCATCCTGATTGTGTTGGTGGTATCTGAGGTTTCGGCTGTGGGAGGAGTTTTGAAAAGTAAATTCTCCCTAGTTGTGAGTAACACAGATTTTTTAGCTTTTTTGATTAGTCTCTTTGAATAACCTCTCTCTTGAAGTCTGCAGGAAAGTTCTTCGCATTTTACTTTAAATGTCTCATCCTCAGAACAATTTCGGCGCAATCTCAGGAATTCTCCCTTCGGTAGATTGGATATAGTTGGTGGGAAATGCGAACTGGTACTGAGTAAAAGGCTGTTAGTGGCAGTGGATTTTCTATAGAGCTCCGTTGATAATTTATTGTTGTCTCCCCTGTAGATCCTTAGGTCCAAAAAGGTGATGCTGTTGGGATTACACTCGTAAGTGAATTTGAGATTAAGGGTATTGGTGTTCAGTTTTTGAATAAAGTTGATGAGCTGTGTTTCTGGACCCTTCCACACCACCAGGATGTCATCAATATATCTCATCCAATTATGGATGCAGTCAGTATCTGTATCATCCTGGAAAGCCACTTCCCGCTCCCACCATCCAAGGAAGAGGTTAGCGTACGTCGGTGCGCACGCTGCTCCCATAGCAGTACCTCTTCCTTGGATGTAGTAATGATTAGAGAAAACAAAATAGTTCTTGTGAAGGACGAATTCAAGGAGTTCGAGGAGGAATTCATGGAATGGGGTCATACCCTCCATCTCCAAAAAGTATCTCACTGCTTTTATCCCGAGGTCATGACCAATGCAATTATAAAGGGACTCAACATCTAGAGAGACCAACAAGTGGTCATCCTCTAGGTATACCTCATGTAGTTTTTGGAGAACATCAGTGGTGTCCTTAGTATAGGACGGTAAAGCAGTGACATGATGCCTGAGGTGGATATCCAAAAAGGTACAGGCGTTCTCAATTAAAGACCCATTGCCCGAGACAATGGGCCTGCCAGGTGGATCTTGGAGGCATTTGTGTACCTTAGGTAAAAGGTAGAAGGTGGCCACCCTAGGTGTGGGATTCTGGAGATATTTCAATTCTGATTTTGTAATTACCCCAGTTGAGAAGGCTCTCTCCAGGATTCGATTGTAAGTACACTGGAAATTAGAGGTCGGATCGAAAAGCGTCTTTTTATAACAGGATTCGTCATTGAGTTGCCGATGCACCTCTCTGAGATACATCGTGGATGGCCAAATCACGATGTTGCCACCTTTATCGGATTGTTTAATTACAACATCGTCCCATTTCCTGATTTCTCCCAATGCCCTAGCCTCCGTTGTCGTCATGTTAGTAGCTGGTCTATGATATTTCTTCTTGCGGTATAAGCGATCAAAATCTTGGGCTACTAAGTTGGTGAAAACTTTCACCTCTGGGCAAATTGACTCTTGGGGGAAGAACGTAGAGCGCTTTTTACAGATCGTCCTGCTGGTACTGCTGGTATCCTGTGAACTTTGTAGTTCTTCAAGGTCATCAATCGCCTCCAATTCACGAGGGGACCAATTGGGTATGGGGTTTGTAAGATTTTCAGATTGATGTAAGGAATGGAACTTGGTGAGAAGAAGTTTCCTACTGAATAGTCTAAGGCTAGTCTCCCATCGAAATCTATCGAAATTATTAGTGGGCGAGAAGGAAAGACCCTTCTGTAAAACCTTATGTTGTTCAGTGGATAAGATATGATCAGAGAGATTGATAATCTGTAGTCCTCCCATGAGTGTATCTACAGTGGTTTCTTTCTCTGTGACTGGCGACTCGGTTGCCTGGGCTCCCATCTTGCCCAGTCTCTCCTTCGGTTTCTTCCGACTTCTTCTCGTCTTCCTCTTCCTGGTCGACCCCCTCTGCCCCCTCCAAAGTCTAAAAAATCACTTCCCCTGCTGTTGTCTGCGGAGTATGGATTATCGCTATATTCCTCCGTACTGGAGTAGTCAGACTCCGATGGTGAGGAGGTTCCTCTTTGATCCTTGTTTTGGGGTCCACGTCGGGGTTTCTGAAATCTGGACCAATTAAAGACTCTTCCTGAAGAGAAGTCCCGTTGGTCTCTCAAGAATTTACTTTTTTTGCGCTCTATGATAGTAGACTCGTAAGTCTCCAGTTCCTTTTTATTTTTCTCCCAGTTGGTCTGAAATTGGGAGTTTTGTTCCCACTTTTCAAGTTTCTTCCCAAGTGCCTCTATGTTCTGCGTACACTCCTCAAGGACTAGATGATTATGTCGTATAAGGACAGACATTAACTCCTGAGAACATTTTAGAAGGCTAGCTTCCCATTCCTTCTTGAGACTATCAGTGTGTAGTTCGAAGGCGGGGAAAGTTTTTGGTCTTAACCCCCTCGGTGTAATTTTTTGTTTACAATAGTTCTCCAGGCTTGAGAGGTCCCAATTGGTCCTAATCTGCTTCTGGAGTACACGTTTCAGATTAAAGAGGTCATCATCCCAACTGGAATCAATCTCGATTGGAGTACTGTGCGAGGGAAAGATACTTTCAAAATCGCTTGTCCTATGTCGGCTTGTCAATTCAGTCCTTAAGTTAAAGGTTGACATCCTTTGGTGGATAAGATAAAGGGTGTTTTTGGGAAAGGGTAAAGCGAGGTAATGAAAGGAGTAAGATTAGGTAACAGGGTATACAGTAGGTAAGCTAACGTATGTAGTTTTAGCAGTAAAGAATACAAATAATTAGAGACAAAATTGACAAGAATAGAGGAGTACCGTGCACAGTCCCAGGAACTGAGAGAGACCTCAGCTGGATATCGTATTTAAACAATGTGGGTCGGGAGTGGCACAGGTAAAGAAATAGGAAATGTGATATTATTAACGTACATTAGACGGATGAGACCAACGTGGGTACCACTAATAAACAAATGTAGAGTGGTGTTTGGTTGGCGGTGCTCCCAAAATGTTCAGCTTGATAACTGACTAAAAAGGGGGGTCACGAGGTGACAGAACAAGGAAGAACAATAAGGCTTTTAGGGGCACACTTGACTGAAATTGGTTGTAGATATTAAAACATAACTTTTAATAGATATTTAAAGCTAAAACAATTGTACTGAATCAAAAAATTATAATTATTACACATCATAGATATATGAATCAAAGCACTTGGTGGCGAAAATAGACAAGGTAATTTTTATGCTCCCTTGGTAATAAATTGACATATTACAAAACACATCGTGCCTCAATGGACATATAATAATAGGAGCAACAAGGGTTAAAGACACATGACACTTGCCCCCTGCTGGTGATGTTAATCTGGTTCCCGGTATAAGGAAAAATATATATATATATAAAGAAAAAAATATATATAAAAAAAATATTTATATAAATGCAACAATAAAGAGACAATAATAGGGTTGGGAGAAGAATGGAAAGCTCCCCACAAAAATTTGAGTGAATGTACCCTTATCTCCACTCCAGGAGTAGTATAGGTGGTGTCAAAGTTATTTATACTGAACACCACTCCATACCATAGGGTTAGTTTAGTGAGAAATAATAATAATAATAACTGCCAATACAGTGAAAATGGCTGTCAGTACAATACTGTTGGTACGTGGTTAGAAAGATTTTAAATTGCTACCCAAGATTAGTAAATAATCCATGTATGTCATAACACAACTGCTGGCTATTAAGGCAGTCAAAAATTAAAGTTAAACAAAAAGCTCAGAAAAAAGAAAAAAACGAAAAAAACAATGCACAAATATCGCAACAAATATAATTCTGACAAGTTGAGAATAATAGAAATGGCGCTGTCAGGTTACAACTCAATGAGATGAGATGCATAAGCACAGCCTAGTCAGTCCAGAGCTTGTGGCAATTAACGAAATCAAAGTGGATAATTGGTATAATCCACAGGAACAGCCAGTAAGACTTATTTTATATCACAATTGAAACAATGTGAGTAAAAAATCTATCTGGTGCGGGGCAAGAGTAACTAAATCGCCAGCGTATAATACACTATAACTTGAATAAGTGGCTGTGTGATTTCAAAGAGGGGAAACCTCCTACGCTTTAATCAAATATGCGTTTGATTCTCCTGGCTGAAAAGGAAGCTTACAATAATGGCTATAATAGCGGCTTGTGTTGCCGGCTGCCACAGCTGAGTTCACGCTGCTTGACAAGACACGAAGTGCAATGTCAACGCAGACAGTGTTCTCCAAGCTGGGCCGCAGCAGCAAATTTGTTACCTGACCCGGAGGTGGACAGGCCGGCAGTCAGCGGTTCGCCAGTCTGGATACTGGTTACTGGCGGCAGCGCTGAAATCCACGATCGGCAGACGGGAGATGGAGCCGGGACTCAGCAGGAGGGGGGGGGGGGAGTGTCAGAGGCGTGTACCTCTTACACGTGTTTCGCCGGTGGGCTTGATCACAGATGACGTGTGATCATAGGATTCCCTCCGGCTATCTATATAGGAGGGTGCGGCCAATGGGATCAGTCAGAATTTGACTGACAGTGATGTGGGCCAATGGGGTGAAAAAGACTGTGTACTATGATGCTGCGATAACGAAAGCTCCTGCTGTATACCTGTAAGAAGTGACACGAATGTAGTGTGGAAAAGAGAGGGGACGGCAGTGGGGTTGGCTATTGAGGGAAAGAATATTACAAGAGTATGTATATAGATATAAAGGGCTGAAGATGGTGGGGCATATTGTGGCATAATAAAATAGCGTATTATGATCAGCCAAACATCTGATAGCTAATCTGATAAGTTACTGGTGACTTATAGCACGAGTTTTTGATATAGGCATTATGTAATGAGGCAGAATAACAGCCTTTTGCCTCATTGATGGTATTGGTAATGGGGCGCCCACAGTTGGAAACCCATCAATCAATGTGTGCCAATAATATATATATATAAATTGATACAACAGACAATCGGAGGGAGAAAGGAAGAAAAGAAGAGAAGAGGAGAAGAAAAAAGGAAAAATGATGAAGAAAAGAAGAGAATGGAAAAAATATATATAATAAAATGAAAGTATATATAGAAATTGGTAAAAAATATATATAAAACTGAGAGAATAAAAAATGTAACACTTGAAAGAAGATTAATCACGATTGCAGATTGTGGTAACAAAGAGCCCTGGGTGAAGAAATACTGGCATGAACGATTAATTAAATTATAAGAAATATATATGTAAGGGCTTACGGTGGCATATTAGTTGGTACTGAAAAAATCAAAATAATAATAATGATGAAAAATGGTGATATGAAAAAAATATATATATATATATATATATATTAATAAAATAAGAAGGGGGAGCAAAAAGAAATTGATAATGACATAAAATAAAATAAAATAAAAAGAAGAAAAAAAAGAGAAAAGAGAAAAGAGAGAAGAGAAAGCAGAAAGAGGGAGAAAAAGATTAATGAAAGAAGGGGGGTGAGGGTGAAATAAAGACGGAATATTCGAGATGAGTGTGATCAGGAGAAAAAAAAAAAAATTTGTAAAATAAGTAGAATCATAGGAAGGCGCTGAAATTGATGTCCTCGTTTAGACCATTTGGTGTTAACGTTCCTAGATGGAAAATCCACCAACTTTCTTTCTTCAGCAATGCTTGATTGATATTACCTCCTCTGCGACCCAAATGGACCTGTTCAAGCCCAAAGAATCTCAGGGTGCCGGCGTCAGATGAGTGCATCTTAAGGAAATGTCGGGCGACAGTGGTCAATGGTTTCATCTTCTGTCTGTCAGTAGTGGCATTCCTGATGTTGCCCATGTGTTCCATAACCCTTAGTTTAAGTGGCCGAGAAGTCATTCCCACGTATTTCAGATTACATGGGCAAGTAAGACAGTAAATGATGTTGTCACTCTTGCAGTTGTAGTAGTCTCTGATCTTAATGGGTTCCTCAAACCGGTCTTTTAATATCGTGGTATTGATTATCTGTTTGCAGATTTTGCAATTCCCACAAGGATAACTGCCTATTAAGAGTGTTTTTTTCTTTTGAGTTGGGACATAGTGGCTATGCACTAGGGTATCCTTCAAGTTGGGTGCCCTTCGCCAACTCATGTCTACCTTGGGGTTTAATCTGGTTGCCAGATCTTTGTCTGACAGTAAGACTGGCCAGTGTCTCTGTACGATATTTTTAATATCCCTCCATTCATTACAGAAGTTCCCAACCATCCTGATTGTGTTGGTGGTATCTGAGGTTTCGGCTGTGGGAGGAGTTTTGAAAAGTAAATTCTCCCTAGTTGTGAGTAACACAGATTTTTTAGCTTTTTTGATTAGTCTCTTTGAATAACCTCTCTCTTGAAGTCTGCAGGAAAGTTCTTCGCATTTTACTTTAAATGTCTCATCCTCAGAACAATTTCGGCGCAATCTCAGGAATTCTCCCTTCGGTAGATTGGATATAGTTGGTGGGAAATGCGAACTGGTACTGAGTAAAAGGCTGTTAGTGGCAGTGGATTTTCTATAGAGCTCCGTTGATAATTTATTGTTGTCTCCCCTGTAGATCCTTAGGTCCAAAAAGGTGATGCTGTTGGGATTACACTCGTAAGTGAATTTGAGATTAAGGGTATTGGTGTTCAGTTTTTGAATAAAGTTGATGAGCTGTGTTTCTGGACCCTTCCACACCACCAGGATGTCATCAATATATCTCATCCAATTATGGATGCAGTCAGTATCTGTATCATCCTGGAAAGCCACTTCCCGCTCCCACCATCCAAGGAAGAGGTTAGCGTACGTCGGTGCGCACGCTGCTCCCATAGCAGTACCTCTTCCTTGGATGTAGTAATGATTAGAGAAAACAAAATAGTTCTTGTGAAGGACGAATTCAAGGAGTTCGAGGAGGAATTCATGGAATGGGGTCATACCCTCCATCTCCAAAAAGTATCTCACTGCTTTTATCCCGAGGTCATGACCAATGCAATTATAAAGGGACTCAACATCTAGAGAGACCAACAAGTGGTCATCCTCTAGGTATACCTCATGTAGTTTTTGGAGAACATCAGTGGTGTCCTTAGTATAGGACGGTAAAGCAGTGACATGATGCCTGAGGTGGATATCCAAAAAGGTACAGGCGTTCTCAATTAAAGACCCATTGCCCGAGACAATGGGCCTGCCAGGTGGATCTTGGAGGCATTTGTGTACCTTAGGTAAAAGGTAGAAGGTGGCCACCCTAGGTGTAGGATTCTGGAGATATTTCAATTCTGATTTTGTAATTACCCCAGTTGAGAAGGCTCTCTCCAGGATTCGATTGTAAGTACACTGGAAATTAGAGGTCGGATCGAAAAGCGTCTTTTTATAACAGGATTCGTCATTGAGTTGCCGATGCACCTCTCTGAGATACATCGTGGATGGCCAAATCACGATGTTGCCACCTTTATCGGATTGTTTAATTACAACATCGTCCCATTTCCTGATTTCTCCCAATGCCCTAGCCTCCGTTGTCGTCATGTTAGTAGCTGGTCTATGATATTTCTTCTTGCGGTATAAGCGATCAAAATCTTGGGCTACTAAGTTGGTGAAAACTTTCACCTCTGGGCAAATTGACTCTTGGGGGAAGAACGTAGAGCGCTTTTTACAGATCGTCCTGCTGGTACTGCTGGTATCCTGTGAACTTTGTAGTTCTTCAAGGTCATCAATCGCCTCCAATTCACGAGGGGACCAATTGGGTATGGGGTTTGTAAGATTTTCAGATTGATGTAAGGAATGGAACTTGGTGAGAAGAAGTTTCCTACTGAATAGTCTAAGGCTAGTCTCCCATCGAAATCTATCGAAATTATTAGTGGGCGAGAAGGAAAGACCCTTCTGTAAAACCTTATGTTGTTCAGTGGATAAGATATGATCAGAGAGATTGATAATCTGTAGTCCTCCCATGAGTGTATCTACAGTGGTTTCTTTCTCTGTGACTGGCGACTCGGTTGCCTGGGCTCCCATCTTGCCCAGTCTCTCCTTCGGTTTCTTCCGACTTCTTCTCGTCTTCCTCTTCCTGGTCGACCCCCTCTGCCCCCTCCAAAGTCTAAAAAATCACTTCCCCTGCTGTTGTCTGCGGAGTATGGATTATCGCTATATTCCTCCGTACTGGAGTAGTCAGACTCCGATGGTGAGGAGGTTCCTCTTTGATCCTTGTTTTGGGGTCCACGTCGGGGTTTCTGAAATCTGGACCAATTAAAGACTCTTCCTGAAGAGAAGTCCCGTTGGTCTCTCAAGAATTTACTTTTTTTGCGCTCTATGATAGTAGACTCGTAAGTCTCCAGTTCCTTTTTATTTTTCTCCCAGTTGGTCTGAAATTGGGAGTTTTGTTCCCACTTTTCAAGTTTCTTCCCAAGTGCCTCTATGTTCTGCGTACACTCCTCAAGGACTAGATGATTATGTCGTATAAGGACAGACATTAACTCCTGAGAACATTTTAGAAGGCTAGCTTCCCATTCCTTCTTGAGACTATCAGTGTGTAGTTCGAAGGCGGGGAAAGTTTTTGGTCTTAACCCCCTCGGTGTAATTTTTTGTTTACAATAGTTCTCCAGGCTTGAGAGGTCCCAATTGGTCCTAATCTGCTTCTGGAGTACACGTTTCAGATTAAAGAGGTCATCATCCCAACTGGAATCAATCTCGATTGGAGTACTGTGCGAGGGAAAGATACTTTCAAAATCGCTTGTCCTATGTCGGCTTGTCAATTCAGTCCTTAAGTTAAAGGTTGACATCCTTTGGTGGATAAGATAAAGGGTGTTTTTGGGAAAGGGTAAAGCGAGGTAATGAAAGGAGTAAGATTAGGTAACAGGGTATACAGTAGGTAAGCTAACGTATGTAGTTTTAGCAGTAAAGAATACAAATAATTAGAGACAAAATTGACAAGAATAGAGGAGTACCGTGCACAGTCCCAGGAACTGAGAGAGACCTCAGCTGGATATCGTATTTAAACAATGTGGGTCGGGAGTGGCACAGGTAAAGAAATAGGAAATGTGATATTATTAACGTACATTAGACGGATGAGACCAACGTGGGTACCACTAATAAACAAATGTAGAGTGGTGTTTGGTTGGCGGTGCTCCCAAAATGTTCAGCTTGATAACTGACTAAAAAGGGGGGTCACGAGGTGACAGAACAAGGAAGAACAATAAGGCTTTTAGGGGCACACTTGACTGAAATTGGTTGTAGATATTAAAACATAACTTTTAATAGATATTTAAAGCTAAAACAATTGTACTGAATCAAAAAATTATAATTATTACACATCATAGATATATGAATCAAAGCACTTGGTGGCGAAAATAGACAAGGTAATTTTTATGCTCCCTTGGTAATAAATTGACATATTACAAAACACATCGTGCCTCAATGGACATATAATAATAGGAGCAACAAGGGTTAAAGACACATGACACTTGCCCCCTGCTGGTGATGTTAATCTGGTTCCCGGTATAAGGAAAAATATATATATATATAAAGAAAAAAATATATATAAAAAAAATATTTATATAAATGCAACAATAAAGAGACAATAATAGGGTTGGGAGAAGAATGGAAAGCTCCCCACAAAAATTTGAGTGAATGTACCCTTATCTCCACTCCAGGAGTAGTATAGGTGGTGTCAAAGTTATTTATACTGAACACCACTCCATACCATAGGGTTAGTTTAGTGAGAAATAATAATAATAATAACTGCCAATACAGTGAAAATGGCTGTCAGTACAATACTGTTGGTACGTGGTTAGAAAGATTTTAAATTGCTACCCAAGATTAGTAAATAATCCATGTATGTCATAACACAACTGCTGGCTATTAAGGCAGTCAAAAATTAAAGTTAAACAAAAAGCTCAGAAAAAAGAAAAAAACGAAAAAAACAATGCACAAATATCGCAACAAATATAATTCTGACAAGTTGAGAATAATAGAAATGGCGCTGTCAGGTTACAACTCAATGAGATGAGATGCATAAGCACAGCCTAGTCAGTCCAGAGCTTGTGGCAATTAACGAAATCAAAGTGGATAATTGGTATAATCCACAGGAACAGCCAGTAAGACTTATTTTATATCACAATTGAAACAATGTGAGTAAAAAATCTATCTGGTGCGGGGCAAGAGTAACTAAATCGCCAGCGTATAATACACTATAACTTGAATAAGTGGCTGTGTGATTTCAAAGAGGGGAAACCTCCTACGCTTTAATCAAATATGCGTTTGATTCTCCTGGCTGAAAAGGAAGCTTACAATAATGGCTATAATAGCGGCTTGTGTTGCCGGCTGCCACAGCTGAGTTCACGCTGCTTGACAAGACACGAAGTGCAATGTCAACGCAGACAGTGTTCTCCAAGCTGGGCCGCAGCAGCAAATTTGTTACCTGACCCGGAGGTGGACAGGCCGGCAGTCAGCGGTTCGCCAGTCTGGATACTGGTTACTGGCGGCAGCGCTGAAATCCACGATCGGCAGACGGGAGATGGAGCCGGGACTCAGCAGGAGGGGGGGGGGGGGGAGTGTCAGAGGCGTGTACCTCTTACACGTGTTTCGCCGGTGGGCTTGATCACAGATGACGTGTGATCATAGGATTCCCTCCGGCTATCTATATAGGAGGGTGCGGCCAATGGGATCAGTCAGAATTTGACTGACAGTGATGTGGGCCAATGGGGTGAAAAAGACTGTGTACTATGATGCTGCGATAACGAAAGCTCCTGCTGTATACCTGTAAGAAGTGACACGAATGTAGTGTGGAAAAGAGAGGGGACGGCAGTGGGGTTGGCTATTGAGGGAAAGAATATTACAAGAGTATGTATATAGATATAAAGGGCTGAAGATGGTGGGGCATATTGTGGCATAATAAAATAGCGTATTATGATCAGCCAAACATCTGATAGCTAATCTGATAAGTTACTGGTGACTTATAGCGCGAGTTTTTGATATAGGCATTATGTAATGAGGCAGAATAACAGCCTTTTGCCTCATTGATGGTATTGGTAATGGGGCGCCCACAGTTGGAAACCCATCAATCAATGTGTGCCAATAATATATATATATAAATTGATACAACAGACAATCGGAGGGAGAAAGGAAGAAAAGAAGAGAAGAGGAGAAGAAAAAAGGAAAAATGATGAAGAAAAGAAGAGAATGGAAAAAATATATATAATAAAATGAAAGTATATATAGAAATTGGTAAAAAATATATATAAAACTGAGAGAATAAAAAATGTAACACTTGAAAGAAGATTAATCACGATTGCAGATTGTGGTAACAAAGAGCCCTGGGTGAAGAAATACTGGCATGAACGATTAATTAAATTATAAGAAATATATATGTAAGGGCTTACGGTGGCATATTAGTTGGTACTGAAAAAATCAAAATAATAATAATGATGAAAAATGGTGATATGAAAAATATATATATATATATATATATATATATATATTAATAAAATAAGAAGGGGGAGCAAAAAGAAATTGATAATGACATAAAATAAAATAAAATAAAAAGAAGAAAAAAAAGAGAAAAGAGAAAAGAGAGAAGAGAAAGCAGAAAGAGGGAGAAAAAGATTAATGAAAGAAGGGGGGTGAGGGTGAAATAAAGACGGAATATTCGAGATGAGTGTGATCAGGAGAAAAAAAAAAAAAAAATGTGTAAAATAAGTAGAATCATAGGAAGGCGCTGAAATTGATGTCCTCGTTTAGACCATTTGGATGAGACATTTAAAGTAAAATGCGAAGAACTTTCCTGCAGACTTCAAGAGAGAGGTTATTCAAAGAGACTAATCAAAAAAGCTAAAAAATCTGTGTTACTCACAACTAGGGAGAATTTACTTTTCAAAACTCCTCCCACAGCCGAAACCTCAGATACCACCAACACAATCAGGATGGTTGGGAACTTCTGTAATGAATGGAGGGATATTAAAAATATTGTACAGAGACACTGGCCAGTCTTACTGTCAGACAAAGATCTGGCAACCAGATTAAACCCCAAGGTAGACATGAGTTGGCGAAGGGCACCCAACTTGAAGGATACCCTAGTGCATAGCCACTATGTCCCAACTCAAAAGAAAAAACCACTCTTAATAGGCAGTTATCCTTGTGGGAATTGCAAAATCTGCAAACAGATAATCAATACCACGATATTAAAAGACCGGTTTGAGGAACCCATTAAGATCAGAGACTACTACAACTGCAAGAGTGACAACATCATTTACTGTCTTACTTGCCCATGTAATCTGAAATACGTGGGAATGACTTCTCGGCCACTTAAACTAAGGGTTATGGAACACATGGGCAACATCAGGAATGCCACTACTGACAGACAGAAGATGAAACCATTGACCACTGTCGCCCGACATTTCCTTAAGATGCACTCATCTGACGCCGGCACCCTGAGATTCTTTGGGCTTGAACAGGTCCATTTGGGTCGCAGAGGAGGTAATATCAATCAAGCATTGCTGAAGAAAGAAAGTTGGTGGATTTTCCATCTAGGAACGTTAACACCAAATGGTCTAAACGAGGACATCAATTTCAGCGCCTTCCTATGATTCTACTTATTTTACAAATTTTTTTTTTTTTCTCCTGATCACACTCATCTCGAATATTCCGTCTTTATTTCACCCTCACCCCCCTTCTTTCATTAATCTTTTTCTCCCTCTTTCTGCTTTCTCTTCTCTCTTTTCTCTTTTCTCTTTTTTTTCTTCTTTTTATTTTATTTTATGTCATTATCAATTTCTTTTTGCTCCCCCTTCTTATTTTATTAATATATATATATATATATATATTTTTTTCATATCACCATTTTTCATCATTATTATTATTTTGATTTTTTCAGTACCAACTAATATGCCACCGTAAGCCCTTACATATATATTTCTTATAATTTAATTAATCGTTCATGCCAGTATTTCTTCACCCAGGGCTCTTTGTTACCACAATCTGCAATCGTGATTAATCTTCTTTCAAGTGTTACATTTTTTATTCTCTCAGTTTTATATATATTTTTTACCAATTTCTATATATACTTTCATTTTATTATATATATTTTTTCCATTCTCTTCTTTTCTTCATCATTTTTCCTTTTTTCTTCTCCTCTTCTCTTCTTTTCTTCCTTTCTCCCTCCGATTGTCTGTTGTATCAATTTATATATATATATTATTGGCACACATTGATTGATGGGTTTCCAACTGTGGACGCCCCATTACCAATACCATCAATGAGGCAAAAGGCTGTTATTCTGCCTCATTACATAATGCCTATATCAAAAACTCGCGCTATAAGTCACCAGTAACTTATCAGATTAGCTATCAGATGTTTGGCTGATCATAATACGCTATTTTATTATGCCACAATATGCCCCACCATCTTCAGCCCTTTATATCTATATACATACTCTTGTAATATTCTTTCCCTCAATAGCCAACCCCACTGCCGTCCCCTCTCTTTTCCACACTACATTCGTGTCACTTCTTACAGGTATACAGCAGGAGCTTTCGTTATCGCAGCATCATAGTACACAGTCTTTTTCACCCCATTGGCCCACATCACTGTCAGTCAAATTCTGACTGATCCCATTGGCCGCACCCTCCTATATAGATAGCCGGAGGGAATCCTATGATCACACGTCATCTGTGATCAAGCCCACCGGCGAAACACGTGTAAGAGGTACACGCCTCTGACACTCCCCCCCCCCCCCTCCTGCTGAGTCCCGGCTCCATCTCCCGTCTGCCGATCGTGGATTTCAGCGCTGCCGCCAGTAACCAGTATCCAGACTGGCGAACCGCTGACTGCCGGCCTGTCCACCTCCGGGTCAGGTAACAAATTTGCTGCTGCGGCCCAGCTTGGAGAACACTGTCTGCGTTGACATTGCACTTCGTGTCTTGTCAAGCAGCGTGAACTCAGCTGTGGCAGCCGGCAACACAAGCCGCTATTATAGCCATTATTGTAAGCTTCCTTTTCAGCCAGGAGAATCAAACGCATATTTGATTAAAGCGTAGGAGGTTTCCCCTCTTTGAAATCACACAGCCACTTATTCAAGTTATAGTGTATTATACGCTGGCGATTTAGTTACTCTTGCCCCGCACCAGATAGATTTTTTACTCACATTGTTTCAATTGTGATATAAAATAAGTCTTACTGGCTGTTCCTGTGGATTATACCAATTATCCACTTTGATTTCGTTAATTGCCACAAGCTCTGGACTGACTAGGCTGTGCTTATGCATCTCATCTCATTGAGTTGTAACCTGACAGCGCCATTTCTATTATTCTCAACTTGTCAGAATTATATTTGTTGCGATATTTGTGCATTGTTTTTTTCGTTTTTTTCTTTTTTCTGAGCTTTTTGTTTAACTTTAATTTTTGACTGCCTTAATAGCCAGCAGTTGTGTTATGACATACATGGATTATTTACTAATCTTGGGTAGCAATTTAAAATCTTTCTAACCACGTACCAACAGTATTGTACTGACAGCCATTTTCACTGTATTGGCAGTTATTATTATTATTATTTCTCACTAAACTAACCCTATGGTATGGAGTGGTGTTCAGTATAAATAACTTTGACACCACCTATACTACTCCCGGAGTGGAGATAAGGGTACATTCACTCAAATTTTTGTGGGGAGCTTTCCATTCTTCTCCCAACCCTATTATTGTCTCTTTATTGTTGCATTTATATAAATATTTTTTTTATATATATTTTTTTCTTTATATATATATATATTTTTCCTTATACCGGGAACCAGATTAACATCACCAGCAGGGGGCAAGTGTCATGTGTCTTTAACCCTTGTTGCTCCTATTATTATATGTCCATTGAGGCACGATGTGTTTTGTAATATGTCAATTTATTACCAAGGGAGCATAAAAATTACCTTGTCTATTTTCGCCACCAAGTGCTTTGATTCATATATCTATGATGTGTAATAATTATAATTTTTTGATTCAGTACAATTGTTTTAGCTTTAAATATCTATTAAAAGTTATGTTTTAATATCTACAACCAATTTCAGTCAAGTGTGCCCCTAAAAGCCTTATTGTTCTTCCTTGTTCTGTCACCTCGTGACCCCCCTTTTTAATCCTATCTACCACACCAACATATCTTTATAGTGCAGTGAATGCCCATGTGTACAACACCATTGCATGTATATGCTCCAGTGTACTTCACAGTCCTACCTGTGTACTGTATTTTCAGTATGCCCCAGTATACATCACCATGATGTCTGTGTGCCCTTACTGTCCTGTGGGCCTGATTCAGACCCAGTTGCAGGACAATGAATTTACAACCCTGCTGATTATTTAACAACTGCACATGTGCATGATACACACTGCACATTCACAAGCCGTCCCTTCAAAGCCAGCAATGTTTTGTCATTGCTGGGAGTTCGCAACTTGATTAACAGGTCGGGATACACACTGGTGGGTTGCCGTATACCTGATCGCTGGGCTGCAAAGATTCGCAGTCCAGCAATCAAGTCTCAATCAGGCCCTATGCAGTATGTGTGCCACTGTGCAACTCAAAATCAAATCTGTATTGCCCAGAGTACTAGAAACCTAGCTGTTAGTCCACATACGTAACCGTCCAACCTTTGTGCGCTTGTTTACCTCACCATCATATCTCTTTACCCCAATGTATGCCTCAGTGTGCCTTACCATATTTCCTGTATGCCCCAGTATACGTCACCACGATATCTGGAACTGCTCCACCTTTGTGCTGCCCCCATGTACCTCACCATAATATCTGTATACCCCAGTGTATGCCCCATGTACCTTACCGTCCTATCCGTATGCCCCAGTATAATTTACCTGTCACGATCCCTGGACACAAGCAGCACTTACCAGTTCGGGTCCAGCGTCGGGGTCTTAGGTCCCTTCATGTTGGTACCGGCTGGAGGAGTCCTGCGGGTATGTCCCAGTGCTCGTGCCTGTCATCACCTGCCTAGCATTGTGGGTCTCCATTCCCGGGTGCCATGTTGGCTTGGCCCTGTATCTTACAGTGAGCCACCATCTTCCCGTGGCCGCCCAATGGCTTTCTCTCCCTCATCTGTGCTCGTACAATCAGGAGCTAGCCCGGGGGATTTAATCCCTCACCTGAGACTCAGCAGACACCAGTGCTTCGCTATCTCTCCCAGGAGGTAACCTGCGACCTGTGCTTCCCAGTGTGCTGCTGAGACCAGCTCCTGCTTCCAAGATCTCCCAGTGTGTACTGGCACCAGCGTTTCCATACCTGCGTGCTTCTGAGCTCCTTGCTTCCAAGTTCCCAGTGAGTACCTGCACCAGAGTCTCCGCACCTGCATGCTTCCAAGACTGTGCTCAATCTCCCAGTGTGTACCGGCACCAGCGTTTCCACACCTGTGTGCTTCTGAGCTCCCTGCTTCCAAGTCTCCCTGTGAATACCTGCACCAGAGTCTCCGCACCTGCGTGCTTCCAAGGCTGTGCTCAATCATTTCCCTGTGAGTACCTGTACCAGAGTCTCCACGCCTGGGTGCTTCCAAGACTGTGCTCTATTCGTCCCCCATTTGAGTACCTGCACCAGAGGCCGTATCCGTGTGTCTCCATCTCTGCTGCTTTGCTGATCTCCCAGTGTGTACCTGCATCGGCGCTGCCGCATCCGTGTGTCTCCAGCTCTGCTGCTCCGCTGATCTCCCAGTGTGTACCTGCACCGGCGCTGCCGCATCCGTGTGTCTCCATCTCTGCTGCTCCGCTGATCTCCCAGTGTGTACCTGCACCGGCGCTGCCGCATCCGTGTGTCTCCAGCTCTGCTGCTCCGCTGATCTCCGCTGTACCTCACCATAATATCTGTATACCCCAGTGTATGCCCCATGTACCTTACCGTCCTATCTGTATGCCCCAGTATAATTTACCTGTCACGATCCCTGGACACAAGCAGCACTTACCAGTTCGGGTCCAGCGTCGGGGTCTTAGGTCCCTTCATGTTGGTACAGGCTGGAGGAGTCCTGCGGGTATGTCCCAGTGCTCGTGCCTGTCATCACCTGCCTAGCATTGTGGGTCTCCATTCCTGGGTGCCATGTTGGCTTGGCCCTGTATCTTACAGTGAGCCACCATCTTCCCGTGGCCGCCCAATGGCTTTCTCTCCCTCATCTGTGCTCGTACAATCAGGAGCTAGCCCGGGGGATTTAATCCCTCACCTGAGACTCAGCAGACACCAGTGCTTCGCTATCTCTCCCAGGAGGTAACCTGCGACCTGTGCTTCCCAGTGTGCTGCTGAGACCAGCTCCTGCTTCCAAGATCTCCCAGTGTGTACTGGCACCAGCGTTTCCATACCTGCGTGCTTCTGAGCTCCTTGCTTCCAAGTTCCCAGTGAGTACCTGCACCAGAGTCTCCGCACCTGCGTGCTTCCAAGGCTGTGCTCAATCATTTCCCTGTGAGTACCTGTACCAGAGTCTCCACGCCTGGGTGCTTCCAAGACTGTGCTCTATTCGTCCCCCATTTGAGTACCTGCACCAGAGGCCGTATCCGTGTGTCTCCATCTCTGCTGCTTTGCTGATCTCCCAGTGTGTACCTGCATCGGCGCTGCTGCATCCGTGTGTCTCCAGCTCTGCTGCTCCGCTGATCTCCCAGTGTGTACCTGCACCGGCGCTGCCGCATCCGTGTGTCTCCATCTCTGCTGCTCCGCTGATCTCCCAGTGTGTACCTGCACCGGCGCTGCCGCATCCGTGTGTCTCCAGCTCTGCTGCTCCGCTGATCTCCGCTGTACCTCACCATAATATCTGTATACCCCAGTGTATGCCCCATGTACCTTACCGTCCTATCTGTATGCCCCAGTATAATTTACCTGTCACGATCCCTGGACACAAGCAGCACTTACCAGTTCGGGTCCAGCGTCGGGGTCTTAGGTCCCTTCATGTTGGTACAGGCTGGAGGAGTCCTGCGGGTATGTCCCAGTGCTCGTGCCTGTCATCACCTGCCTAGCATTGTGGGTCTCCATTCCTGGGTGCCATGTTGGCTTGGCCCTGTATCTTACAGTGAGTCACCATCTTCCCGTGGCCGCCCAATGGCTTTCTCTCCCTCATCTGTGCTCGTACAATCAGGAGCTAGCCCGGGGGATTTAATCCCTCACCTGAGACTCAGCAGACGCCAGTGCTTCGCTATCTCTCCCAGGAGGTAACCTGCGACCTGTGCTTCCCAGTGTGCTGCTGATACCAGCTCCTGCTTCCAAGATCTCCCAGTGTGTACTGGCACCAGCGTTTCCATACCTGCGTGCTTCTGAGCTCCTTGCTTCCAAGTTCCCTGTGAGTACCTGCACCAGAGTCTCCGCACCTAAGTGCTTCCAAGACTGTGCTCAATCTCCCAGTGTGTACCGGCACCAGCGTTTCCACACCTGTGTGCTTCTGAGCTCCCTGCTTCCAAGTCTCCCTGTGAGTACCTGCACCAGAGTCTCCGCACCTGCGTGCTTCCAAGACTGTGCTCAATCTCCCATTGTGTACCGGCACCAGCGTTTCCACACCTGTGTGCTTCTGAGCTCCCTGCTTACAAGTCTCCCTGTGAGTACCTGCACCAGAGTCTCCGCACCTGCGTGCTTCCAAGGCTGTGCTCAATCATTTCCCTGTGAGTACCTGTACCAGAGTCTCCACGCCTGGGTGCTTCCAAGACTGTGCTCTATTCGTCCCCCATTTGAGTACCTGCACCAGAGGCCGTATCCGTGTGTCTCCATCTCTGCTGCTTTGCTGATCTCCCAGTGTGTACCTGCATCGGCGCTGCCGCATCCGTGTGTCTCCAGCTTTGCTGCTCCGCTGATCTCCCAGTGTGTACCTGCACCGGCGCTGCCGCATCCGTGTGTCTCCAGCTCTGCTGCTCCGCTGATCTCCCAGTGTGTACCTGCACCGGCGCTGCCGCATCCGTGTGTCTCCAGCTCTGCTGCTCCGCTGATCTCCCAGTGTGTACCTGCACCGGTGCTGCCGCATCCGTGTGTCTCCAGCTCTGCTGCTCCGCTGATCTCCCAGTGTGTACCTGCACCGGCGCTGCGGCATTACTGTGTCTCATCTCTGCTGCTCCGCTGATTTCCCAGTGTGTACCTGTACCGGCGCTGCTGCATCCGTGTGTCTCCAGCTCTCAGGATTGCGACTAACAGAAGGAGCCGGCATGTGTACAAGTCATTTTAAAACCCAAAGAGTCTACTAGAGTCCAGAGATATGCAAAGGAGTGTCAATAAGGAGGAACAACCACAAGGTAATTTGGTTTATGTCCTGATTACCCCCTGTGGACATAACCTTCCTGTAAATAGCAGGGGATTTGGATCACCCCCTGCGGTGCCCGGTTCCACTAAGTCTGGTATTTTGACCAGCGTTACACAAAGGAAATGAAGATAGAGACACAATCACAGTCTGCATTATGTCTTGATCACCCCCCTGTGGAGATTGTCTTTTGGTGGAATTCTACAGCCTAATACTATATGAGCTGGAAATACACACACATATATGGGGAACAGACATATCTATAGAGTATGAGAGGGTACAGACTGACTAAAGTGTACATTCATCACTACAAATAATAAAATATCATAATTACAGTCTTACTGTCAGTCTGCTTACCTCACATTCCTTCCCCTACATCTTTAGTCACTGTACCAGTTGTTCCGGCAACCTGGAGCAGTGTGATTCAGAGCAGAGAATCTGGGCTAGAGGTGCACCACCTGAGTCCCACAGTGTGACATCATACCAAACCCATCTTGTAAGAGGTGGCTGGTTTGCAGAATCAGCAAGGGCAAAATCACAATCTAAGTTATACATTTGAACTAACAAGGGATTTAGCAATTCCTCTCCTTCAGATGCTGGGTACCCACTCTCTGCAACATTGTAACCTTTTACACTGGGTACACCTATAGGGGGTACTAATAATTTTGCCTCTGGCATAATGGGGCAGGGAGCACTTTCCACCTCCCCCTCTTGCACAAGGAACAGCTGCCAAACAGCAGGCCAATATAGGGGCTCTGGCCCTGGCACTTCCGCCACTCTGTCACATCCTTCCTCCCTCCAACCCAAACTAGTGGCATTGCAAATTTCAGTACAGCATTTGGTCTCAATGCCCAGGGCTGAGGAGGGACCCTCCATCAGGAACAATTCCACTGGTGGCTGCAGGACAGGCCATATCAGCTCTATCCCCTTAAAAGCCAGTCGCTCACCTGCAGCTACTTCTGCGCACACCTCCTTTTCCTGGATAACCTCCTTCCCCAGCTGAATATGCTGGGCAGCCTGAAACAAGACGTCATCTGTGACTGGTATGCTTGTGGCCTGGATGTTGGCGAATACTCCTCTACCCACGGTGATCTCTTCTTGGACGCAGTCCTCATAGATCCCCTGGCAGCAGGATAATAGCTCTTCATCTTCCATCTCAGCAAAAGGGAAGCTGTAGTGCAGCTCCTCCTGGGGTGCCTGGCTAACGGGCCCCACTTCCTTCACTTTGGGGATAACCTCCCCCAGTATAGAACACTGACCAGCTTCTTCCCTAGGCTGTGGGAGAAGCTGTTGCAAACGGTGCCTTTCATCACGCCCCCTGCGACACTGATCTTGCCAGGCTGGGGTATCCAAGAGCCCGCGATCAATCGCCTCTTCCTCTGCCACCACGAAGCACTCCTCCAGACACTGCAATTGTTCCCACACACTCGACTGAGCATCAAAATGGAGGATCCATGCCCGATAATCAGCAAATGCATTTGTAGGATCTCCCTGATCTTGAAGGATCTGCTGAAGGATTTCCCCGCGAGTGCAGGATCGGATGGGTATACCTCGCAGCTGACATTCTGCTATCAGCTCCTCCATACTCATTTCTTCAAGGGCAGTTAGGGGCCCCCCTGACAACGACCCTTCTCTTGTGGTAACAAATAATTCTGTGTCAGACCCCTCGGTTGTCTGCCCAGATTGCAGTAGCCCCATTCTGGACCTTTCCTCTGGTTCTATCTGGGGCATCAATTTATTCTGGACTTGTCCTTCAGCCTCAGAATATTGTCCTCTTTGTAGCATCTGGGTAACTGTAGCAATCACTTCCTCTGTAAATTCTACAAACTCTGGCTCCCCCAGCAGATTCCACGAGGTGGCCTCACCTTTACAGTGCAGGAATGCATCCCCCAGGTAACACAACTTGTCCTGTATGCTGGATACTCTCCACCCGCTGATCATCTGCTGAGCTTCTTCCCAGTACTCCCAGATATACTGCATTTTTCTGACAATAAATAACAGATCCGGCTTCCCAGCCTGTCGATACACTGAAGAACCTCCATCCCTGAGCTCCTCTACTCCAGGGGTCTTGAGGCATCAATTTTCTTTCCTTGGAAACATTTTACCTTTCACAGGAATGACACCTGCTCACTTGCTGAACTTCACCTTAGTGCATTTTCCGTTTCCTTACATATGGTCTGATCCTCTGTTCTCTGTGCTTTCTGTGCTCGATGGTTGGTGTCTGAATGATCCCACTGTCGCTGCCGCCAAATGTGAGGATACGGGATCGTCAATCACTCAGACACCGAGCAGATGAAACCAAAATATGGTTTATTTTTATCACAGCACACACAGGTAGACAAACACAGGAACAAGAGGCAAATGTAGCATATAAATGTTATCGGGTAGCAGTCCAAAATGGCAGTCCTTGTAGCAGCAGTTCCAAAATGGCAAAACTATCACTTATTCCACACAGCAGTGATAGCCGAAACATGTGTAAATCCACACAGCACAGACGTTCCACACCAGAGCTTGGTAGGATGTCCCCTTCCAGGGCAAACGATGTGGAGCGGAGCAGCAGAGCTGGAGATGTGTTCCACAAGATCCAGTGGAGGGTATGACCCCTGAGCCAGGATTGCGACTAACATAAGGAGCCGGCATGTGTACAAGTCATTTTAAAACCTTCTAAATTCCCACGCGTGCACAAACCAAAAGTGGGCTTGCAGTGGGTCTTGATTGGTGGATTCAAGAGTCAGGTATATCCCCCTCCCAGCTACTGCTGCTGCCCCCCTCCCCCCCCCCACTGGGTCAGGCTCCAAAGAGTCTACTAGAGTCCAGAGATATGCAAAGGAGTGTCAATAAGGAGGAACAACCACAAGGTAATTTGGTTTATGTCCTGATTACCCCCTGTGGACATAACCTTCCTGTAAATAGCAGGGGAGTTGGATCACCCCCTGCGGTGCCCGGTTCCACTAAAGCTGGGTACACATATATACAATCGTCGGGCCGTTCTTCCGTTCTGGGTCGGACAGCCGTTCAATTGTATATGTGTGTACGCTGTGCCTACCGACCGATAAACGGCAAAAAACTGTCTTGACCGTCCATACTCGGTCGGTCGACGGTTCTTTGCTGTTTAATTTTCATTCGACAGGACGACCCCATATCGGTACAAAAGTGCAGTGTGTACGCACGTCCGACCGATATGCTGCCGTCCTTGCGACTATACTGCCAAAGCTGGAACGCCCATGTGGGCGTTCCATAGCTGCATGATCTCTCCTACAAGCACATAAAGTTGGGTTATGCGTCTAAATTTTAAGAAGCCGCTTACAGTTATAGAGAGCGGCGGTTAAATGATCATTAGCTGCAGACAATTGCGCTGACAATGTACGCCTATGCAAATAGAATCAATTGTGGACTCAGATAAATATACAAAAATCTGGATATCAGTCCACATAAAAAATTCTAATAAATCAGCCAATTCCCTAACAGCCTGTTAGAGACGGAGGAAGCGGCAGGTGCAATTGCAATAGCCGCAGATATTTGTCTCTATCAATATAATGACTGCAAAATCAGTATATGAGTAAACAGCAACTCTATCATGTGTAAGGAACAGATCATATATATGAGGGATATTTATTACTGTTACCTCCCACAAATAATTCCCATCAAAGAAATAGAAAGATACAGCTATTGCTGTCAGCGGTCTGCATATTATTGCCAGACTCTAATAAATAGAGTTTAGCAACAAAGTATTGCTACATAGCAACATTGTCTCAGGAGTAGACAAATATTGCAGACATACCAGTGCTCTATACAAGAGCTGAGAAGGGAGAAATAATATCCATACAACTCCCTTGGGAAACTAGACTGTGCGGATCAATCTCTGCTGCGTCTAAATTTTAGTCAGCCGGCAGGGTGACTAAACTTCTATATAGACGGGTTATGCGTCTAAATTTCAGTCACCCTGCCGGCTGGTTCCTTGTATTGGACCATGTCTCCTTTCCTCTCCTTGCATCTCCCAAGAGCCAGCAGCACTTTGAGCTACAATGGGACAGCCTTAGCCTATCCAAGCCACCCCATGCCCTACAGCTCAGTGGGGAAATACTGTATGCCACCTATCATCTCACAGCCGCTGCTCTGGCTGCCTCTGTGCCATGTGGCCTGCCAGTCCCTTAAATTCACTGCCCCCCCCCCCCCCCCCCCCCAGTCCAGGAAGGATACAGGGAGAGGCGAGGTGATAACTGGGCAGCGTGGGGTACAGGCAGCATCCCCTGCACCTGCCCCCCTAATATCCACAGCGATTCGCTGGCGGCTGTTAATGCTGCTGTGTGCGGGTCATGGTCCACAGTCAGACATCTGGGGAAGGTGCTAATCCGTGTAGTTATGGAGAACCCTGAGCGATCCTGGCACTACCCTATGCCCCTTCCCGATTTGTTGTCCAGGTAATGGAGCTTGAATTAGTGCTGTGTATATACCGTAAAAGTAAAATTAAAGGATTGACACAACTGACAGGTTTAACATTTTATAGGATATTACTTCTCCGGCAATGCCTGGCATCATCACGCTGCCGCCACTACCATGTATGCCAATTACAGCTAGTTCTCAATTGCGTCCGAGAGCAACACAAACTGCCGGTGTACTATATTCTGCACATGGGAACCATTTAGAGTGCAGGGGTCATTATTATATGTCCAGGATCACACACTACTACCTCGATCTCCTTCCTGTAGAAGTCCTCAATGGTGGAGTCATACTTTTCTGTGAAGAATCCGGTCACAAACTGGACAGTGAGGGCAGACTTGCCCACCCCGCCGGATCCCAGGGAAACTACTTTGTATTCTCTCATGGCTCCTTGCTGTCTGTTGCTGCCGCCTCTCGCCTGCAGCTTGTAGGGAAGGCAGCTCTCACCCAGAGCCACTCACTTCATCAGCTCCACATGTAACAAAGAGAGGGGGAGCGGCCAGACGTACCCCACAATTGCTGCTGGATGAGCTCAGGTATTACCGTGCACAATGTGCCAGAACAGCCCCGCAGCTCCCTGCCGCTGCCCTTCTCTCCATTCCTCTCATGGTCTATGTGTTCCGTCCGTTCTAAAAATGAATTTCCCAGACATGGTACACATATGTATGGCAATGTAATGTGTAACATAATGTGTACCATGTCTGGGAAATTCATGTTCAGAACAGAGCACCTTCAAAACGCTACACGGAACACATAGACCATAGATGGAACACAGACCATAGACGCAACACATAGACTCTGATACGTCTCCTTTATTTACATTGCGACTTGTCAGCGTCTATACTTTAACTGTAGCTGCTACGCTATACACATTTAACCCTCTTGATTTTTTACTACAATTACTGCTTCCCCAGCTGTATATTTACTGGGAGGGAGGAGGAGAAGAAGCCTCTTCTTCTATTGATTTCCAGCAGCTAGACGCGGTTCTGGGGGTGCGCGGCTGATGGTTACGCACTGATTGTACCAGTCAGTCAGCTGCTCACAAACAGCGATGCTACTAGCTTCTGGAGTACTGATGATGCAGCTTTTTCCTCCTCCCTCCTAGTAAGTAATCTTTATTATCTGCATCCCGATCACTGTGGCAGGCAGTGATCAGGCAGCCTGTGACACTCAATCCCATCTCAACTCCCGTCCCCTTCTCCATCCGCCGCTGGCTTCAGACTAGTAGTGTGTGTTCTGTGGCACCCCCCTTCTCACCCTGGCGACTGCAGATTGCAGCATTTGGAATACCTATTTATGGCATTTTCGTACAAAGTAGATCAGCAGCTGCCTCTGTCAGGACTGATAGCAACATTGGGAAATAGATCCCGTTGTTACACTAATAGCAGGTCCATCCTGCAATGACAATGGCAGCATGCACTGTATATCTCAATCAGCACACCTGCTCATAAACCAGTACTTGTAGCTGTTGTTGAGGGACCTTATTAAAACATACTGTGTACGGGATGATTGGCTGTACCTGTGGTAACATCAGTGTGACCAGCAGCTGCTATGCGCCCTGGACAGGAGCCCAGGACAGGTGAGTAGTGGCCTGAGGAATTTATGAGGACAGAGGATGGTGCTGAAGGGCTGAGGGAGATAATGAGGGCTGAGTACAATAGTGAGGGGCAGAGAAAGGTGGTGAGGGGCTCACCACCCCAGTCTGCCTAACCGCCCCTATCCTCTTAACCTTGCTGGCTGACTAATTTTTAGACGCGTACCCGTCTATATAGAAGTTTAGTCACCTTGCCGGCTGACTAATTTTTAGACGCGTACCCCATCTATCTAGAAGTTTAGTCACCCTGCCGGCTGACTAATTTTTAGACGCGTACCCCGTCACTTTTGTTTAGGTTCTGTACTCACGCCTCTTTGTTTTGGTATGCCCTTAACCCAGCCCATTATGATAATTTTGTTTATATTTGACGTGTCAATAGCCCAATCTTTTTCTTGCGACTGTTTGGACGGGAGTAGATCGGACGTCGCAAGTAAAATTGTGCAGGTGTGTACGCGCGTATCGGCTGGTGTTTGTGGACGGTCGGTCGCGTGTATGGTCAGTCGAACGGTGGCAAGAAAACAGGGATTGTATAGATGTGTACCCAGCTTAAGTCTGGTATTTTGACCAGCGTTACACAAAGGAAATGAAGATAGAGACACAATCACAGTCTGATTGCATTATGTCTTGATCACCCCCCTGTGGAGATTGTCTTTTGGTGGGATTCTACAGCCTAATACTATATGAGCTGGAAATACACACACATATATGGAGAACAGACATATCTATAGAGTACGAGAGGGTACAGACTGACTAAAGTGTACATTCATCACTACAAATAATAAAATATCATAATTACAGTCTTACTGTCAGTCTGCTAACCTCACAACTTGCACTTCCGTCTCCGTGTACCTTGTGTTTCATTGCTCCAAGGATCTCCCAGTGTGTACTCTTGTTCCGTGAACTCTTGCTCCAAGTATCTCCGAATATGTGCACACTTGCTCCATGAACTCTTGCTCCAAGTATCTCCCAGTGTGTACGCTTGTTCCATGATCTCTTGCTCCAAGTATCTCCCAGTGTGCACGCTTGTTCCATGAACTCTTGCTCCAAGTATCTCCCAGTGTGTACACTTGCTCCATGAACTCTTGCTCCAAGTATCTCCCAGTGTGTACGCTTGTTCCGTGAACTCTTGCTCCAAGTATCTCCCAGTGTGTACGCTTGTTCCATGAACTCTTGCTCCAAGTATCTCCCAGTGTGTACGTTTGTTCCATGAACTCTTGCTCCAAGGATCTCCCAGTGTGTGTACACTTGTTCCATGAACTCTTCCTCAAGTATCTCCCAGTGTGTACTCCTGTTCCATGGTTCATTATTCAAGTATCTTCCAGTGTGTATCTTTGTTCCATGAACTTGTTCCACGCTTCAAGTATTAATACCTGTGACTGTGACATAATAAACGGTATTATTGAAAGAGATCTATTAAATCACTTACCAGGCACACGTGTATAGATATCATAAATAAAGACTATATATTAACTCCACAAAAGCAATTTGCTATTATTTTTTATTCAACCATATTGTGACTGTGCTGCCTGCTACTCAGCTTTGTGTGCAGGTTCCCATACGAGCTCAGCTGTGCTGCAGGCTGAGAACGCATCAGTGTGAAATTTGGTACAGTCTACGTCCCCCGTAAGGTCAGCTGCAGTGGGACAGGCTGGGGATGACAGCAGTAGCCACGGGGACAGGATCAGGAAGAGCATGGCCGCGCTGCACGCCCGGAGAGTAGTTCAATAGTCTGCAGGGGGCGGGGCTGAGTCCTAGCCACACATTCACACGCAGAGGGTTACAGTGCTGGCCTGCCTGCCGCAGTATTGCCGCTGTTATACGGTCATTACCAGCAGAGTCAGTGACATTACGCCAGCGCGCAGTACAAAACATACAGCCCCGAGGCTAGGAGTTCTCCTTGTGCACACACAGGAGGGGAAGTGCGGGCGGCATGATGTGCGCGTTACGGGCTTTGTATTCAAAGGGCAAACTACCTGCTGCTGCAGCTATACATGCATGGCGTGACATGACGAGAGGTGCACAGGTGAGGAGGGCACATGGGAATTATGTATGTAGACTTACTCGTGGCATGCGCGTGTGTGGATTAATAGGTTGATCACTATTGGTCGACAGTGAAAAGATCGGCGTAGGAAAAAGGTCAACATGCATTAGGTTGCCATGGACAAAATGTTGACAGAATGGTCGACACATGAAAATATGTTCATTTTTTTTGTGTCTGTCGACATGGACCAATTAGTGTAACGCATACCCTCAATTGTAGTCCACATGTAAAGTATGAACAAGTTATGCGAGTAAAAAATTGCATGTTGACTTCTTTTCACTGTTGACCTCTTGCCCATGTTGACCTTTTGCCTGTTGACCAATAGGGGTTGACCCATTGACCACTTACTGTCTACTTAACCACCAAAACCAGTGGCATGCACATACCTCCTGCTTGATGGGGAACCTTCGCAATAGCCATTTTATTTACCTAATAGTACAGCACTGTGTGCATACAGCATGACCTGTAGTTAATTATTATGAGGGTGATTACATAGTAACTATTCGAACTTGATCCAGGTAGTACTCTGCCATGTATTCTATTTAGTGTCCTTTATCTAGTGGTGCTGAAAGCCGTGCGGGAATTTATATTAGTTGTGTCATAATATCGGGATATGTTCACTAGGTCAACATGATTGAAGGTCGACATAGGGAAGGTCAAAAGGTTGACATGGGGTTTTTAATTTTTTTCTTACTGAGCCAACGTGTGCCGACAGATGGTATTTCATGCCCTACCATCCACTAAGGCGTGGTGGTAGACATTGTCCATGTCGAAAGTGAAAAACCCCATGTTGACCTTTTGACTGTTGACCATCCCCATGTGGACCTAATCCATGTTGACCTTTTATCATGTTGACCTAGTGGTGTCGACCTAGTTTCTGTCTATCCAATGATCTATACCCATATTATTAGTAGGTTTACCTTGAGACTAAATGGGACACAGAATACCAATGCCGTGCTCCCAAAGGAATCTCTCTTCCAGCAGCATAACACTAACCCCCTTGTTATAAGTGCCTAAACTTAACTCCTCCCATCCTTTGAAGCTTAAACTTAAGTTCCCCTCACTAGTGCCTAAACCTAGGGATGGCCATTGACCATCGATGACTTGAAATCATCGAGGAGTTATGGCGGACTTTTGCCATCGATTTAGGAGAACCAATGCTTTTTTTTTTTAAAGGTGCAGGGATACAGAACATAGCTCCGCCTCAGACACCCGGAAGGCCCGCCCACAAGTTCTGATAACTTAAACTATCAATGGATATCCATCAATTAGTTTAATATCCATCAATTAGTTTAATACTATCGATGGCTGGTTGCAGAATCGCCATTGATGGCAACTGCACCAATGACCTCTACCTACACCTAGCTCCCTCTCTTCCCCAGCATCAAAGTCAGGGTTCTGGCACCAGCATCCTAGTTGGGATTCTGGTGCTGGTTTTAGTTGGATGCCTGGCATTAGTATACTGATCGCCGGGATGTTGACCACATCTCAAGTAAAGTTGTCGGTGAAAGTTCAGAACATAGGGGCAGATGTATTATAGCGGCGCTCAAAATTGTGATCACCTTAAAATCTGACTAAAGCCCTATACACATTAGGCAATATAGTAAAAGATATCGTTATTCCACACATCGTTAACTACCCCTCCCTTGTCCTACGTGATCAGATGAGAGAGATCCTCGTTAACGAAGGCCATGCTCCAGCTGCAACATGGCCATTGCTCAGTTTCCCACCGGCATTGGCAATGTGTTTACCCTTGCCAATGCAAGGAATCGCCTAGTGCAGGGGTTCTCAAACTCTGTCCTCAGGACCCCACACAGTTCCCGTTTTCGAGGTCACCCTGCAGGTGCACTCCATTACTCATTGACACATTTTAAAGACCCACAGGTGGAGCTAATTATTTCACTTGTGATACTGTGAGGAGACCTGCAGAACATGCACTGTGTGGGGTCCTGAGGACCGACTTTAAGAACCTGTGGCCTATTGTATTGGACCCTTAATAGATGCATTTACCACAATTGACAATTACTCTTCTCAGAGGGCCAGATGTATCAAGCTTCAAAAGTGATAAAATGGAGATTGATAAATAGCCAGCCAATCAGCTCCGAACTCTCATGTTACAAAATGGGTTTGAAAAATGACAGGTAGGAGCTGGGTGTTTATCACTCTCCATTTTATCACTTTTTGAAGCTTGATACATCGGGCCCAGAGTATTTTGGAGCAGCACAGCCGCAAAACAGACCATTCCTTGGTGGGAGCTACAGCCTGGTTCCAGAGATCTGGAAAGGACTGACCTAGGTCAATCTATTAGAGCGCCTCTATATGGGTGTGTTGCCTTAAGGAGCAGCGGATTCAGGGGATGGTCAGTTCCCCAAGCAAAAAATAGGAAACAGAAGGGGGAGAAACGGCGCTCAAAAAGAAGATGCTAGTAGAGTGCATGCATCAATTTAGTTGATATTTAATAAAAATTTATAAACATATCCATACAAACATAATACATAAAAATATGAAAAATAAATAATAATAAATATATGGAGCGAATTAATAACAATGGACTTATTGGGAGAGAATGTGGTTTGTATAGTCACCAGTACTGTGTTGATAGGACCTGCACTGATCCAAGAGCTTGTGTCCATATGTTGTCCAAAGAGGGTCCGTAATGGACGTAACCGTTTGATGAAATGTCCTAATGGATGCCTAAAAGTTGGCCCGTTGGCAAAGAAGTTGTTGTTTTAGCCAGCACGGGTTATCCTTTCAATTGAAATGGCAATCCAGAAGTCCAAGATTTTTCACGGTTTCAGTGGGTGAGGTTAGGACGGGATCAGAAGAAGATGAAGCAGGTAGTCAACCTTTCCTTGTTGGGACTTAGGGCCTTATTCTAGTTCACTCTCTCTGTCAAAATCCTTCTTAGATGGACAAAACCATGTGCACTGCAGGTGGGGCAGATGTTACTTGTGCAGAGAGAATTAGATTTGGGTGGGGTTTTACTTCAAAGTGAGATCTATATTGCAGTGTAAAAATAAAGCAGTCAGTATTTACCCTGCACAGAAACAAAATAACTCACCCAAATATAATTCTCTCTGCACATGTTACATTTACCCCCCTGCAGTGCACATGGTTTTGTCCATCTAAGAAGGATTTTGTCAGAAAGAGTGAACTAGAATAAGGCCCTTAGTTCTTATCTCTCTCCAAATGGGGTCCAGTAAACACCAACGTTTTTCGCTGTGTTGACTCACAGCTTTATCAAGCTTTCTTTATGAAGAATTCTTCTAAAAACCACTTTGTTGTTTTTTTCTGCTGAAACACAGCAGTTTGAGCTTTCTTGTTTGCCCGATTTAGCATTCTCAGGTATAATTAGCCTTTTTTTTTTGCTAACAGATTTACCAAAGATTGGAGCAAAATCATGATTTCAACTGCAAAACATGGCCAAATCTGCAAACAGAAGTCAATACACCCTCAAATGAACTTTAAAATAAATTTAATAGAAAACAATATGTAAATTTACTAAGAAAAACACTGATAAAATTGGGATAAAATACAATTTTCAAATAGATGTGTCCCAGTGTAGCGTGTTTGTCAAAGCCTGCACAGATCACACTATTTCTGTGTGTAAAAAAAGTTATTAAAAATCAGAGTAAAAAATTGTAAGCAAAACCAGTCCCGGGCTCTGTGAGCTGGCCCTTGTTCAGAAAATATTGGAAACAAAATGTGTAGCCTATAGTAGGTTCCACATATTTAATAAACAAGCATCAGGCTCTTGGAGCCGGTCCTGGTTCTTGTGTAAAAAAGTTATGAACATATTACCACGAAGGTGCTGTGTTGGAAAATATGAAGTCATTTTTTTTAATACTGGATAATGTCTCAGTCTAAAATATGTTTTAGAAATATGTATCAGACATGAACAATAGAAACTTTGTTCTATATGAAATTAATATCACATACTGTACAAGGAAGTTTGTATTCACTCCTGACTTTTAGGTGAATATTGCCTTTTCTCTGCATTATTAAAGCCCCATACACAATAGTAATTATAATAATAATGTTATTTATATTGCACTTTTCTCACAATAGGACTCAAAGTTCTTAAGGTGCCCATACACGTTACAATTATTGTATACAATATCGCATCTCATCCCATCTCGGTTTTGCAATGAGATGAGATCTAGTACAAAAAGTATGTGCAGCTCATCTCATCGCAAAACCGAGATGGGATGAGATGCGATATTGTGTACAATATTGTATACAATAATTGTAACGTGTATTGGCACCTTTTGCCTTTACATCACCCCCCTTACATCTTTCGGGGAGGATGGCGGCGGTTATACCGTGGGAGCCTCACACTGGGCCTGATTCAGACCTGATCACTAAGCAGCAAATGTTCATAGCACAGCAATCAGATTATGCCGCCTGCCAAGGTCTCTCTCCACCTCTGTACATTGCTGCCAAACACGTAATGAATGTGAATCAAATGAAGGTATGAAAATCAATCCCAAGAAGCCTAGAACATGACCAACAAACCAAAAGTTTCTTCATTGCGAAATGTTGTTGAAACCGCATTTCTCTAGTTTACAGCAATGAGATGTTCCTGGGCATTCACGGTGGATGCTTCAACAGTAGTCCTCCATCATGTGCATATTCCATTGTCCATGTTCTTCTATGGTCCTTATTTCCTGGTGCGATCACTCACCCTTGCTTGTCACTTACATCACCAAGACAATGTACAAATCAACTCAAATGATTGGAGATAATGCACTTTGATGCTTATGTTACAACCAAGTGTCCAGAAAGAAATGAGCATATTGTCCTACCTGCCATGTCACAGATGTCTGGCAGGAGCTGATTGGCTGGCTTTTTACCACTCTCCATTTTATCACTTTTGAAGCTTAGTGCATCTGGCCCAATGTGTTTTATAGGTATTGTGGAAATGTCGCATTTGGGAGCAGATTTATCTGCACCAAAGCAATGCTGAATTGCTCAGGTACTGTACATGTGTGCCTGCTACAACAAAATGTGACCAGTTAAAACTTTATTTCTACTGGCCTACCGCAAATAATGAAGACTAGGTAAAAAATGATCTGCTAACTAATAACATTTGTGGGGGTTTTCTCTGAGCTACCACTATTATTTTGAGCCAGTCACTTTAATGTTCTTCACCTGAAGTCACAGATAGAAAGTATTTGTGAAATCATGTTGAAGATCAGAGATCACTTATTTGTTTTGGTCATCTTCTCCCCTTTATTTCTCTCCAAGGGTTGATACATCGCACCCACATATTGTTTGGCCATAATATGGTAGAGATGTAGTCTTGGTGTTACCAGTGGGCGTAGAGCACCAGTAGTTAGTGTGCAGCTAAAACACTGGCTGATTAACACTGTCACTCCTCTAATTTATTAAAATCCTATGCTGGCCAGTGATGTGTGAAGCAGCTGTCCGGTACAGAGTGTGTATTCTAATGTGTTGCTAAGGCTTTCTTCTATTACACCTTTCACACCAGCCAAAATTCCCGGGTTGGCCCCGGGAACAACCCACGACTAGCGCTGTGTGAATGGTCCCTTGGTTTTGGACTGAGCCTATGTCCTGGGATTTCAACCCTGCTAGGTGGCAGGATTGCTCCCAGGACCAGCCCGGGATACAGGGTGGTGTGAATGGTACTTACCTGACATCCCGGCTTTCTGTCACTGGCCGCAGTGCTCGGGAAGCCGCAGGTCTCTGCCTCCCAGTGACGCGATCGCCAGCTCAGGCTCCTCTGACTACAAGCTGCATGCAGTGTAGTGTGGGAAGCCGCTGCTCTCCACAGCAGCTATGGGGATTATCGATATCCCCCATAATCGTCGGCTACACCACCTACTCCGCTGCACACGAAAGTCAATTCACTGCGTGGCTGCCACTGAGATTGGTGCTACCTCAGACTGCTGTATCTGAATTCTGCACTTCCTCACTCGCCCTGTTGGTCATCTGGGCGCTAATGCCTTCAGGTAAGAGTGAGCAGGGTTTCTCTCCCCCTCACACCAGAAAATTCAGGGACTAGGCTGGTGTGAAAGGGGCCAACATGGGAATTTCCCTGCATGATCCCTGGACTGTTTTTCTGGGTAATTCCCTGCATTTTCTGGCGTAAAAGAGGTATACAGTATGTGATCTTGTTGATTGCCCAGGTAGAAAAGAGGAACTACACTTTTGTTTATGTATTTACTTTATTTTTATAGTAAGCAGTATTTCCCTACTATTCAATGCTGCTAAATTATGTGGTACCATATAAATAAACGGTACTTGTGTAGTTTCACAGCGCCCGATATATCGGATGCGATATCGGCCGATATAGTGTGGCGAGCGCAGTAATCCGCGTCCCCTCGCGGGGCTCGCCACGCTTCGGGCTCGGTGGCTCGCTGCACTCGCCACACTATATAAAATCAACTCCATGCCTAGTGGATAGTGGAGTTATGAACAGGTAAAAAATTGCATAAGATCGCATCGATATATCGGCCGATATCGCATCCGATATATTGGGCGCCGTGAAACTACACAAGTACCAAATAAACAAACTAATAATCACAATTTTTTTGTTATGTTTGCATGCATGTATTTATGTGTGATGGCTTGTTGTAAGAATGTTTTGCTTCATATACATAACTTTGAATACTGTGTTTTTATCTTTCTTCAGGCTGCAGCTACATTTGTAACTGGCCCCCGCCAAAACGACACTACTATCTATGAATTCCGCACTTACTCTATTAAGCCCTCACGGATGGGTGAATTCATGCAACTTTCAAAGGAGAAATTCCATCTGCGCACTGCGCATTCAGAGATGATTGGCTTTTGGACTTATGAGTTAGGTGGTCTCAATAAGGTGTTACACATATGGAAATATGGTATGGCGGTTATTCTATTTATCTGAAAATAAGTTTACATAGATATTTTTATTTATTTACAGTATGCCAAACTGTGGGAGGGTTCAGTGGTGGAGTTAAATTGGGGATTGCACAACTCTGAATTGCCACTATTTGCTAGGAGTTCTATATGGAGTACCATGGCCAGATGGACTAGCATGCAACTCGGAATCAGGCCCCATATGAGTAACATACCAGTTTAGAGAATAAGTATGCACTTGCAGAGTCTGTAGTGGGGCAGGTAGGTGCTTTTTATTACTTGGTCATGAATAGAGTTGCAAATCCTGGAGCATTTTTTTTAATCACGGAATTGAAAAATGCTCAATCCCGAGATACCCAATTATTGAGTTTGTCAATGTAAAGACTAATTCCACCCCCACCCTGCATTGTTGCTTAAACAGGGCTAGGCACATGGGTGAACACCACTAGGTTGACATGTCATTAGGTCAACACAAGTATTAGGTCGACATGGCCAAGGTCAACAGTCAAAAGGTCGACATGGGGTTATTTACTGTTTTTTGAGCCGACATGTGCCGACAGGTAGTATTTCATGCCCTACCATTCACTAGGGCGTGGTGAAAATAAAATAGTATGCCGAGCGCAGCGAGCCCGAAGCATAGCGAGTGATGCGGTGCACTTCAAACTGTGTCCCTTTCGACAGTGTACACATAATATTTTCCCCTATTTCATTGTAACATGATAAGTTTTAGACAGGGCTGGATTAACAATTGTCCTGATGGAGCTACAGCTCCAGGCCCACTCTCTAAATAAGCCCCCCGGGAACCGGAGATACCGCCAGACAAAGCTGGAACGTTTTCCCAATAGGATAACATGGGAACCGCTAATTCCGAACCCCACCGGTTCATGCCAGTCCCCCCTGAATTTGTTCTCAGTCGAACCCAAATCGCTGGACCTTCAATCTGATACCAGGCTGGTCCATATGGGTTCATGGGTTCCAGAGAATTGTGGGTAAACCGATTTTTTTTTTTTTTTTTTTTTCTGAAATGTAATTCCATGGCTGTTCATGTTGTTTGAGGGCAGATTTCTTAGGAACCAAATGGCCCAGTTTCACAGTACCAAAATCACTCGAAGCCCACTCAAAAGTTATTCAATATGATACTGGTCTCATGTAAATAGGTCAGTTGGTTCCGAAGATATAGCTGGTTGGTTATATAGGGGGGTGGTTTCTTCACCCCCATCTCTCACCAGAAAATGTAGGGACTAGTCTGGTGTAAAAGGGGCCAACATTTTTGGGTGTGAAAGTAGTATTATTTCAAATAGCCTGGACCTGCAATGCTCTGAATACAGCTGGGCAGCCCCCTGCTCTCTGCCCAGCGGCGGCTGTCTCCCAGTTACCCCGACCATGTATTCCCCCCCTTGGCAATGAGCATGTAATCCCACATGGCAATGAGCATGGGACCCCTGGCAATGAGCATGTAGGTAAGCAGCACTTATGTAATAATAATATATGTAGCATAATTTTTAATAGGCATTATGGTGTGTGACTTAACATGTAATGGGCATTATGGTGTAAATTTTTAATGCGCGCCTTTGCCCACAATGCCCCTATTTATGAATCATATTGTGCATTATTGCTCAACCCGTTTGGTATAGTGTGTATTTTGGCTCAATCCATGTGGCAAAATGTGAATTTTGCCTTAATCTGTGTGGCATAACGTGAATTTTGACGCAATTCATGTGCCATAGTGTGAATTTTGGCTCATTCCATGTGGCATAATGTGTAAGCAGCAAGTACAGTATAAGGGGGTTACTATTGTGTTGCATGATTTGTATAAGGGGTAAATGGTGTGGTAAACTTAGGTGACCACATAAAAGGTGCTTAAATGTTGTCTATCAAGTTTTGGCTTTCAGTATTTTTTTTTTTATGACTGGAATGCCACCTTACCCTGCAAGTATCTTAGGACATCAGTGTCCTGCGGGTGCACCTTTGGAGGGCACCCGCCAATATATCTCCTTGCATTTTTCTTATGCCAGGCCCCTGCCTTTTCCAGGCATATATAATTGGTTAAAAGTATTTACACAAATAGAGACACACCCATGAGCAGACCACCGAAAAAGAACACTGGTCACGCCCCCACATTGTTAGGTGCTGGCCACAACCCCTATTATTGCGCATAATAGGCCCTTGATAATTTTCAGCTCCAGGCCCATTTAGACCATAATCTGGTTTTGGAACATAGAGAGTTAAAGCTGGCCTTACACCTGAACAATATCAGGCCAGAAAGTACAATCTCGACTGGTCGTGCGACGGATTGTGTGCACCTTGTGAAGAATATCTGCACAAGGTGCCTTACATCATAAGTGCTGCACGTATGATAGTTGGCTTTCATTTCAGTCGAAGGCAGATAGTATGTGCTTTTAAAGCACACACAGATGGAGCGGGCACCATCCTTGGCGGACGCTCGCCAGATCCCTTGCACTGGCGAGCACCGGCGATAGAGACTGGGACGCGCGTGTGTCTCACACACACATGCGTCCAGTATCACTGCGGCTGGGCAGTGTCCCCCTGCCCCTCTCCGCTTCAGGGAGACGCTGCCCAGTTCGGGGGGGTGGGGGGGGGGGGCGGTGAAGCGAGGGGGACCGGCGGGGGAGGCGGCAGGCTCCGTTTGCAAAGGGGCGCTGGCGGGGCTGCCGACTCTATAGCCAGCCCCTGCAAAGATGGAGCTCGCTCCATCTGTCCGATCACTTGTTTGATCGCACTTACGACCCACACACAATCACAATTAATAAAAATGAAATGTTTTAATAAAAACAATTGAACAAAATTAAAAGCAAAAAGTCTTTATTTCTTCCTTGGATTTGTCACATCCATGGGCACACAGCTCTCATGTTGCCGTCTGTGTGCTGAAGAGTGGACACTTTCTTGGCGATTAAATCCTCCTTATTCTTCTCCTCCCCCCACCCAATCATTCATCCACTGTGGTGATCACACACAGCCCGGCCTCTGGGAAATTGCTAGATTCTTCAGGGAATTACTGAGAGCGCCACTATTTCAGGGAGAGCTGGCAAATATGCTATTAATGCAATTGAACATTTTGTCCGACAGACAACAGATTTGCATATGGACTCATTGTAAAGCTGGCCATACACTAGTGTGATTTGGGCACTTTTCACCCCATTCTGATGCATCGGGATGAGAAATCAGGTGAAAAGTCACAAACCCCATGTGCCTAATCTCCGATCTGATGCACGGTCCTATGCGCATTGGATCAGAGATGAAGATTGCCCCTCCTGGGATCGCATGCAAAATGATCCTGTTGCCTAGGAAGGTCCCGGCAGTTCAAGGGGATCATATCCTTGAAGAAGTAGCAGGAGGATATGGGGGCCTTAAGTTGCACTGCCTAGGCCTATTATCAGGACTCCTGTGGACATTGCAGCAGTTCTGATCAGAGAGCTGTGCAGATCAGAGCCTAACTTAAAGGAATCATTTAATCCTCAAATTGGGAATATGTCACAGAGCAGCATTTTTTAAATGTATTTTTCTATTGAAATTCTAATTTCTCCTTCATACTTCATGGCAGCCATTACATTGGGTTCATCCCTCTCTCCTCTCCAATTAGACAGGTAGTTTTTTCCCTTAGGATCCAGCCCCCTCCTCTATATAATCTGGCACCTCCCCACAGACCGTAGTCTTTTTCCTGTCTCCTTCTGTCTGTGACAGGTAGTCAGTTAGAGTTAGTTTGTTATTTTTGATATATACCCGGTAGGCTGGTTATGCGACCGGAGACCTGGGCGGGCAGGCTGGCGGTGCCTAAAGCCTAAAGTGTGTCCGTGGGCCGGTGGCAAGGACATTTTAAGAACCCACGGCGTCCCTCCCTGCATAGCGCATGTAAGTATCACCTGTTTGCCGGCTCCTGCGTGTCCCAGTGTCCGGGTATAGGCTCCGGCTTCCTTCCCTGGGTAGCGCGGAGTCTCCCCGGCAGTCAGGACGGCGTTAGTGACGCGCGCGTCACTTCCGGCGGATGCACGCGGCGTGCGGGTCACGGCCGCGTGCGTTCCAGCTAGGCGGAAGTGCGCGCCGGGTTGGCGCCAGCGGCAGAGAGGGGGACGCTGGCTGCTGCGGCAGCGTGTATTAAAAGGCGCCTGGTCGGTGTTACAGGCGCAAGGCTGTTCGGCTGCAAGAACGTTTTGGTAGCAAGCCAGGATTATTGCCATGGAGGATGCCTCTCAGAAGGGGGTTACACCGCCGCCCAGGTAAGTCCTCTTAATGAGGACACGCTGTTACAGCATGCCATGTTTGCAGTCAGGTAGTTAGTATCTTTCTTTCTTGTCTTGTAGTGTGCCTTCAGTGCCCAGAAAGAAAGTGGCTAAGACCAAGAATACTAAAATCTGTCCAGGATGTGATAGAGCCTTTGTTGGAGAGACAGTACTATGTTTAGAGTGTCTGACAAAGAAGGATGTTGGGATGAATATATCAGCCCAGTTAGCTGAAATGAGAGACTGGATGAAGAAAAACTTTATCTCCAAAGAGGAGTATGCAGGGAATAAAAGGTCCAGGTCCCAGACTAACCTTGATAAAGATGACGGTGATGTGTCAGTGCATGATGATGCGGACAAGGAGGAGTCTGTGGGCTCATCAGCTGAGTCAGGCGAAGTATTGGAGGACGAGCGTCTATTTAATGTGGAGTTGGTAGAAGCAGTCCTTAAAAATCTCTATAGGACACTTAACTATAAGCAGCCTGCAAAGTCTGAGTTTGACGCATTGTTTGAGGATCGTTCTAAAAAAGGGAGATCTTTTCCAGTACATAAGGTTGTGAAGGATATCCTAGCTAAGGAATGGCAGGGTGTCGACAAGAGAGTGGGGTCGACTAAGAGAATTCAAAAAATGTTTCCCATTGAGGATGAAGAGTTCATTAAGTGGTGTAATATACCTAAAGTCGACGCAGCAGTGTCAGAAGTGACGACTCGTACTACCATTCCTCTTGAGGATGGGGCGTCACTAAAAGACGCAATGGATAAAAAAATGGAGAGTGCTCTAAAGAGACTACATATCTCTGCCTCAGTCTCACTGAAATCAGGGGTGGCCATGGCCTCCCTTTCTCGGGCGCTCAGAATTTGGTGTTCAGCATTGCAGGAAGACATACAGGAAAAGGTTTCCCGTGATCAAATCGGCAAAAGTCTTACCCAGGTCCAGCTGGCAGTGGACTATATGTGTGAGGCCTCCCTAGATGGTCTTGATTTTGCAGCAAAATCCCTGACTTCGGGGTTGGTGGCCCGTAGGGCCTTATGGCTTAAATCATGGGCGGCAGATTCCCATTCGAAGAACAAGCTAGCAACATTGCCTTATGAGGGTGCTTTCCTTTTCGGCAGTCGTTTGGATCAGATGATTCAAAGAATGTCAGGCGGTAAATCAGTCCGATTACCACAGGACAGAAGAGGGAGATTTTTCTCATATTCTTCCAGACAAGCGTATAGACAAGCCAAGTCCTACAGGCCAGGCAGGTCTGTCCGGGACAGATACACGCAAGGGACGTCCAGAGCCTTTTTTCGGCAATACGTCAAGAAAAGAGGCGAAAGTTCGGGAACCACACAGAAACAGTGACGGTGGTCCCATGGTGGAGCAGGCCCAGGTAGCGGGAAGGCTGTTGGGCTTTGCTCGCGTCTGGGAACAAACCGTCCGAGACAGATGGGTTCTGGAGGTAGTCAGGATTGGCTATCACCTAGAGTTCATGTCAAAGCCAAGAATGGCGAAATTTTGTGTTTCAGAGATCCCAGTTTCGAAGATAGAAAGGGAAGCTCTAAATTTAAGTTTAAAGGGACTCATCGCATCAGGAGCAGTGGTGAGAGTCCCGGAGGAAGAGGAAGGAGCCGGTTTTTATTCTCGTCTCTTCATAGTCAGCAAGAGTTCTGGAGGTTACAGAACTATATTAGATTTAAGAAAATTAAACTTGCGCATAAAGAAAAGAAAGTTCCACATGGAGACTACAAAGTCGATCCTAATGGGGTTGAAAAGAAACGATTTTATGGTCTCCATCGACCTAAAAGACGCCTACTTCCATATTCCCATCTCCCCAGACGACAGGAAATATCTGAGATTCTGCATAGGTCACGATCACTTCCAGTTCACCTGTCTGCCCTTCGGCCTCACCTCGTCACCAAGGGTCTTCACCAAAGTTCTGGTGGTCTTGATAGAAGAACTGAGGAAAAGGAAAGTCATGATATGGGCATATCTAGACGATCTGTTAATCGTGGCACCGGAAGAGGTGGTCACAGCAAGACACTACACCATTCAGTTTCTTCAGGAACACGGGTGGCTGTTAAATTGGGAGAAGAGTTGTCTAGAGCCAACACAGAGTCTCCAGTTTCTGGGAGTATTGGTGGATACCGTGAGGTTTCAAGTGTCCTTGTCCACAAAGAGGTGCGAGAAAATCCAGCAGCTAATCTCAAGAATCTACGAGGAAGATCGGGTACCCCTCAGGTCAGCAATGAGTCTCTTAGGGATGATGGCGTCCACGGTGGACATAATCCCATGGGCCAGATGGAGGATGAGACCTCTCCAGTGGTCCCTTCTAGGTTACTCGAGAAGACTGGTGCCACTAGAAAGAAGGATAAAGATCTCAGAGGCAGCCAAAGAATCCCTAAGATGGTGGGAGGCCGATCAGCTAGTACCAAGAAAATCCTCACTGGCAAGTCCCCGTTACAAGGTGATCACCACAGACGCCAGCGCTACGGGTTGGGGGGCTCATGGTCTGGGCAAGACATGTCAAGGTCAGTGGTCCCGGCACGAGTCAGAGTTCTCCTCCAATCACAGAGAGCTAAGGGCCGTGTGGAAGGCAATAGAATTCTTCAGCGAAGACGTCCGAGGGGCGCACTTGCGCATTTTTTCGGACAACGCCACTACCGTCTCCTATGTCAACAGACAAGGAGGTACACGGAGTCACGGGCTCTTAGAAGAGGTGCGAAACATCATGTGCTGGTCCGAGGAAAACCTGTTGTCCATATCAGCGCTCCATGTGCTGGGAGAAGACAATCAGCTCGCAGACTATCTGAGCCGCACAAGCGTGGTGCCTGGCGAGTGGGAGCTGAAGGACTCAGTGTTTCAGGAAATAGTAGAGCAATTCGGTCAACCAGAGGTGGACCTCATGGCTTCAGCAGTCAACAAGAAGTTGCCACAGTTCTACTCACGGTACCCGGCTTGGGGGTCGAGCGGAGTGGACGCCCTATCGCAGAGTTGGGAGTTTCACCTGGGGTATGTGTTCCCTCCAATTTCCCTCATTCACAGGACATTGTGGAAAGTCAGAACGGAGGGGGTCCAAGTCATAGCTATCCTTCCCTACTGGCCCAGGAGGGCTTGGTTCCCCATGTTAGAGAGCATGGCGATTGCGGGTCCAGTGTTTCTTCCAGTGACTCAGGATCTGCTCAAGCAGGGCCCAGTTTATTGCCTAGAGCCTCACAGATTGAATTTAGCGGCCTGGAAATTGAAAGGCGGCGACTAAAAGACAAGAATTTATCCCCAGAAGTCATTGAAGTACTTCTCCAAGCGAGAAAGAAGGTATCGTCAGAGATCTATTACAGAATATGGCGGGTGTTCGCAAATTGGTCCAAGGGCAAGTTCACCTTTCCTAAAGCAAACATTCCTCAAGTGTTACAGTTTCTTTGTGATGGGCTTAACAAAGGGCTGTCGGCTTCAACACTCAAGGTCCAGATTTCGGCGCTGAGTGCGCTGCTAGACAAGAAACTAGCAGAACATAGCTTAGTTAAAAGGTTTTGTCAGGCTCTCAAGAAGATCCGGCCTAGAGTTAGGTCAATAATCCCCCAGTGGGATCTTAATTTGGTTTTGAATGGACTAATGGAGGCTCCGTTTGAGCCATTGGACAGAGCGAAGTTAAAGTTTCTAACATGGAAGATGTTATTTTTAGTTGCAATAACTTCAGCAAAAAGAGTGGGAGAGATTCATGCTCTGTGCATCAAGGAACAGTATTTGAGGATTTTCCCGGATCGGGTAGTGCTGAGGACTAGGCCGGCCTTTCTACCCAAGGTGGTTTCCTCAGTTAATTTAAGTCAAGAAATAGTTTTGCCTTGTTTTTTCCAAAATCCTCTGACGAAGAAAGAGGGAAAATTGCATACCCTAGATGTCTTGAGAGCTATCAAGATTTATCTACACAGGACGGCGGGGTTCAGGAAGTCAGAAGCATTATTCGTGATTCCCCAGGGGGCAAAGAAAGGATTGGCTCCATCAAAGCAATCAATGTCAAGGTGGCTAAAGGAAGTAATTGCATTTACTTACAAGAAGGTGGGTCGTGAAGTTCCTGAGGGCATTAAGGCTCACTCGACAAGGGCAATGGCGGTTTCTTGGGCGAGAGAGGCCAAAGTTTCGGCTAAAGAAATTTGTCAAGCAGCCACTTGGTCTTCCTTGCATACCTTCTCTAAGCATTATGCATTGGATGTCGCGGGCTCAAGCTTTGGAAGTGAAGTTCTTAGACAAGTCTTGGCCTGAGGTATAGTATAACCCACCCTACTGCTTTGGTACATCCCAATGTAATGGCTGCCATGAAGTATGAAGGAGAAAGCAAGGATTATACTCACGATAATACCTTTTCTTCGGAATACTTCATGGCAGCCCAAAAGTTTGTTGGCCCTCCCTGTTTGTGTTTTTTCCCTAGGATCAGGACGGAGACAGTCAAAGACTACGGTCTGTGGGGAGGTGCCAGATTATATAGAGGAGGGGGCTGGATCCTAAGGGAAAAAACTACCTGTCTAATTGGAGAGGAGAGAGGGATGAACCCAATGTAATGGCTGCCATGAAGTATTCCGAAGAAAAGGTATTATCGTGAGTATAATCCTTGCTTTTTCTCTCATACAGGAACAGAGCTAAGGTTCCCCATACACTGGTGAGATATTGCATGCAATCATATGATTTCGACCACATCTGTTCGATAAATCAAATGATTGTAGGCACATTTTGTGTACCATGCGATGCGCGGGCACGCCTCTCGACTCTTGTGTCTCATGGTCTTATGTTCTGCACATAATATTTATCAAATTGTACGTGCGGTCAAATGCTGTTCTGTGCAAATACGATTTTTTTAAATGTGATGATTCCTGAAGATTTCTGGTGACTTCCTGGCCACTCCTCTTCCACCCACTGTGCACAGCTCTGTCCGATAATCTGGTGTGTTTTTTAACAGCATTGGATGCAATCTGATGCGATCCTGCCCAATTTTTTTATCGCAAGGGCATTCAATAATTGCATGATTGTATGCAAAATTGTACTCCTAAAAAAGCGTTTTTCGATGTGATTTATCGAAAGGTGAACTTCAAGGGAAATCAAACCCAATATTGCATCGAATGCAATCGCACAAGTGTATAGGTAGCATTACATTACAGAATAAGTATTATGATTAAACTGCATGGCAACTGATCGTTCTTTCTTTCTCTGATAGACAGCTTTGCACATCGATCAACAGTGCGGGCCAAGCTGCCTCAAGACAGAGAATGGCAGGACAGTTTCATATCCAAAGCTTTGACCATGATAGATACCATGAACATTGAGATTGCTTACCTGGTTCCATGGTGTAAACTGCAGAGGCCAGAAAAAGAAGGTGGGTGTAACGGGATTCCATCACTTGGTCACAAACTCAAAACATTCCATTTTCCCCCCAGTAAAGCACCGGTTCTCACACAGTTCACAAGGAGCAATAACAGGTCATCTTTTTCAGGACCCATTTTAAATATCTGAAGGTGATCTGGAAAACATGAACTGTCATTGGGGCAGATGTATCATAGCAGCGCTTATCGCGCCGCTATGATACTTCCTGCTTCGCCTCAATAGCGAGGCGAAGCAGGAAGGGACATCGACAAGATGTATTAACATCTTGTCTGCCGAAGCGGGGGAGCGTTAACTCCCCCTTCGGCGATGTCCCTTTCTGGAGATAGCGCATCAGTTACTGATGCGCTATCTCCTGTCCCCCGGCCGGCCGCACTGGGCATGCGCGGGATCTCGCTGTTCACGCGAGATCCCCAGCACAGCCCAGACCTAACAGCAGGGACAGCGCTGTCCCTGCTGTTTAGATAGGGCTTCGCCAGCCTGATGCTGGCGAAGCCAAACCCGGCTCCGTGCGGAACGGTCAGCGATGCTGACCGTTCATACATTCGGCCTGCTATCATTTTGATAGCAGCGCCGATATGGACAGGGGCGCATAGCGCCCCTGCCCATTACCGCATCCCGGCCGCTTCATACATGGGGGAGAAGCGGTATCAGTGCACATAACGTGCGCTGATACCCTTCTCCCCCATATCGACACATCATACATCTGTCCCATTGCTCCTTACGGATCAAGTTTAGGAACTACTGCCATAAAGGAATAATTATCAATTGCTCAAACTTTTTTTTGTAGTGCCAACAACTTTGTCCTTATTGCAGCTAAAAGAGAAGCTGATCTTCGATTGCATTTTTGTACACTCCTTCTTTTTTTTTTTTTTTTGTCCCTTTTACTGTTTGCATCTAAGGTTACATTTACTAAAGCTTGTAAGAATGAAAAGAAGCGATGTTTCTAATAGCAACCAGTCATATTCTGTCTATCATTTTTCAGGATGCAATAGAGAAAAGATAGACATAATCTGATTAGTTGCTATGGGCAACATCACCTCTTTTAATGTTTAAAACCTTGGGTAAATGTACTAGAAGTCCTGTCTATGACCAGAGGGTGGCATCTGTGTTCTATTAATTCATTCTACAGAGCCTAGGAGCTGTATAGAGCCTGATCCAGAGATTGAAGTATTCCATTGCGCTTTACTATTGGAAACAACAGTGGGCCTTATTCTAGTTCACTCTTAGAGGCAAATTCCTTCTTAGCTGGACAAAACCATGTGCACTGCAGGTGGGGCAGATGTAACTTGTGCAGAGAGTTACAACCCGTGGCAACCCATGTTGTGTGAATCCTTCGGTTTAACAGGACGAACAAATTAATATATAAAAAAAAATGTATTTATTTTAATAATGAGAGATGGGTATTAACAATACGAGGAAATAAATGTAATGAAGAAGAAATGGGAAAAAAAAAAAAAAAAAAACATCATATCTATAACCTTCATCCAAATAAAGTGCCATTCTGGGGACTATTCAGCAACAATACAATTTTATGTGCAAAGCAAAACACTCATTATCAAACGTTTCAAGACACCATAGTCTCTTTTTCAAGGTGAGCCGCTCACATGCTCCTGTGAGAAAAACTTATTGCATGTATTGCATTTATAAATGACAATATCTAAACTGCTATTAAAGTACATTGTATTTCCTTGCACTAGGGGTTTATGAGCTGGTCTCCTTTCAGTTTAAGCCCGGTGGACCTGCCGTCTGGGGCGAAGCGTTCAAAGCTGCCATCTCTGCTCATGTTAATACTGGGTACACAAAGCTTGTTGGTGTTTTCAACACAGAATATGGATTACTTAATCAAGGTAAAATGATCATTGCCTTTACACAGTGATGGATAAATACTATGTATATGTTAGAGAGAGTATAGTCTCAAGCAAGCTTGATACAGCTATAGGGGGGTATTAAATGAAATTGTGTTTATTTTTGTCTTCTTCTGTTTTGTAGGTCAGGTTTAGATTCAACCTAGTAATCAAAATTATGATTATTTTTATTTATTTTTTGACAAATCGAAAAACGTGGATTGGTGAATTACTTGCTGATTCATGTGTTCTCAGCAAAATTGCTGATATCTTTTGCAATCTTTGAACGCATTTGATTTCGATTCATGTCCCGGTCGAATAGCAAGGCAATTGCACCATGTGTACAACCCTATACACTTTATATGAGTGGCGCATGCACTCAGAACCCCCCATTCCCCCCACCCCGACAGACCCATTTTTTAAAAAGTGACTTTAAACCGATTGCTGCGGCCCACTATTAAGCCCCACCCCCCGGGAATTCGCTTTTCAAACACCCGCGAATAGCAGATTGTGAAGAAAACAGATAACCTGCCAAAAGAACACACAGCTACTTAGTGTAAGAGGCTTTATTTAGTTCATGTATGCATGTTAATACAGTGTATATGTATATTTGTGTGGATATATTTAATTAAACGTGCTAAACTACTACTCATTAAGGAATCACAGTGGATTATTCCATTAGGAACCACTAGTCCCGGGGGACTTAATGAAAAATGAATTGGAATAGCCTAATAGGAGGCATTGGAGTAGTTTGGTCACTCAGCAATATGGAGGTATAGAGGTTGTATAGGTATGGAGCCAGGAGGAGCCTTTGAGGTATAATATGCCACCCTTTGATATATGATCTGATGGTTGTTGTGCATTGTATATGTCTTTTTTGTCTGTTTTTGATAGGTTGTATTTTTAAAACTTGTTTTGTGTATATGTACATAACATTTCCCTATACAGGTTGATGTAAACAATTGTGTATATACAGTATACTGTATATGAATATGTGTAGTTTGGTGTACAGTGTGGAGTTCATCGGCTGGCCACAGGGTGCCGCTGCTCCCCTGCAGGAGCTTTTTCTGACTAGCACAGCGTGTGGAGCGCAGGCTGGACCAGCTGTAACACATGAGTGCTTCCTGCTGAGACGGTCGGTGTTTCTGGAAGTGCAGGTCCGTGCACTTACGATGGGGATGTGCTGCGGCACCTGGCAGTGGAGGAGGACTTGTGCGGACACTGGTTGGTATTTAGAGGGTTAAGTTCTGAGCTGTAAGATTATTCTGTGTAAGTGTGCCCTGAGGATGGGGGGAACCCCAAAAGAGTGCGGCGCAAATACAGACTATTTGCTTATATTGGCCTGGAGTATTATTTATTTGGACTTTCTGTATTTATTTATTTATTTATTTATTAGTGCTGGGCAGAATAACCCGCGGTACTTATGTAATATCTGGGCTCCCGTTTTTCTTATGAGACCGCATCCCCTCGCGGGGCTCAACTAAGTACCTAACCCGCTATTATCACATCAATGCTGCAACACTATAATGCTGGTTAAAACATTTTTTAACGCGTTTACGAGCTGGTGGGGAGCGGCGCTGCAGAGGCGCAGTCTCGGACATCATTAGAGACCCAGCACCCCTCCAAAAATGGCCTCCACCACAGAGAAGACACGCTAGAGTCACACTGAAATACACTAGAGGATGTGCAGGAGGACCACTAGCAGCTGTCTCTTTTGTGGCGGTTGGCATTTTTGGAGAGGCACAGGTCTCTAATGCTGTCAGACTCTGCGCCTCCGTGGCACCGCTCCTCCCCACAATAAAAAAAATGTCCTTCCTAGGCAATGAGCAAATCGTGTGCTCCAACAGATCATGAGCCGATTGTACGATCGTCTTACAAACTGCTCACAACCTGCATCGTTCTGGTGTGTACCAGGCATATCAGTGGCTCTTGATACACTTCCTTGAACTGTAATTTTGGATTATTATGCAGTCAAGTGGTGTAAATGTGTTTTTCTCACGTGATATCATCCATTTCATAAAATACAAATATCTAAAGCATCAAATAATAACTGTTACCATTACTTTTTATTTCCTCTTACCAAAGTACATATGTTAAATGTCGATCTCCTTTAATTTCTTTATGTAAATGAGGAGGAAAGGAGAAAATCAGTCTAGTAGCTGTACTGAAAGACGGGGTTGGCTAATGGTTTCAAAGTAAAGGCGTGTACATACGGGGCGATTTTGGCTAACTAATGATAGTCTATGATCTATGCAAAATTGCCTTGCCTGCACAGGCAATCTATGCTAGGCGATAATGGCGTAGCAGGATAGCACATCAGTGTATTAAGCAGGGGAAACACTGAAATTTTGGATAACCTTCTAGCTGAAATCGCACCGTGTGTATACCCCTTAACCCTTTATACATAGATACAATATTTATTTGAGTAAATTAGCCATTTGTGATGGACAACCAAATAGTATGTTCATGGTAACTGATCTCATTTAAAGTTCTATTTTTATATTGTATTTGTTACTTTTCTCAGAGGTCTTGTAGTAGCAGTACCGTTACGGTTGTGATTGATGTTGTTTGTACCATTTTGTTAGTAGATGTACATATTTGATTCCCCCCCCCCTTTTTTTTTTTTTTTTTTTATGAAGTCATTTAGTTAATGAACAGTCTGACCTGTGTAAGCATATGTCTGTTGTGTTTGCACAGTTCACGTCCTATGGTGGTATGAGAATCCGGACAGTCGCGCCTCTGGCAGGCATGTGGCTCATGAAGATGCCAGGGTTGTTGCTGCAGGTAAATGATTAAACATTAATGTACAGTAGCCACATTAGTGTTATTGAGTAGTGGAAGTATACAGTGCATTTCAGGTAATGTTGGTGTACCCAGCAGCCTTTTTAGTGTCTACCCCTCTCTCCAAGCAACCTAACCCTCCCTGCTCAACATTAACCTAAATCTGGCACTAGACACCCTTTAAAATGTATATGTTTTGTTAGTTAATGTTTAATTGGCTCAGAGCCCTAAAAAAGCATACCTCTCATCCGTACCGATCTAGCTGGACAGCTAGCAATGCCCCTTTTTTCAGTAGTGTGCATAACAAGCATGCAAATGTCCTTTAAGGTGCCCACACACGCGTGCGTTGTGGGCTTAACTAGCACACATAGCATCGCATCGTATGCCTTGTGCATACGATGTGCATGCGATGCAATGCTATGCTAGAAAAAGCTAGTACAAAAAGTATGTGCAGCACATACTTTTTGTACTGTACGATGAGGTGCCGCGGGAGCGCGCACCCCATCGTACAGCATCGCACCGCCGGGATCGGTGCGTGTGTGGGCACCATTAGAGTAGATCAAGTAGTCGGAAGTCTGGACACCCCTGTATTCCAGCATACATCACTTTCTCTAATAATGCTGATTAATGCAGATGCATTTACTTGGCAAGTAAAGTTAAATGATTTAAAACCTTAAGTGTCAAATGCAGAGACTGGCTGGGTGAACTGTTGGCACATTGGAGCCTGTTCTTATGCAACATTAATAGAAGAACTGCTGATTAGTACACGTGCCTATGAAGGAAGCTTGGTTCAGACAGAGATCAACACACAAATATGAACAAATATTCTTATATTTATGTCAAATTGAAGGAAGAGGAACCCACAACTCAGCAACAAGTCACATTGTACAAGCTTCAATTGTGTAATATTTTCCTGCTGCAAACAGGAAATTGTGCTGCCAGTTTGGAGCTTCATCTTCTTATTAGGAGTACAGATATTGGTAACAAAAGTTTCTTGCCAAGGTTTAATGTTACTGCTACTTTTGATACATTATATTGTATATTATTGTCCTGTCATCTAGAAATCTGTTCAATTCACATATAATTATTTATTGTATCTGTCCTAAAATACCCTTATGCTGCCAGTATGTATTTGCAGGATGCTAGTGCTAACAATCTACATTTCCCTTAGGGGTACTTTTATTCCAAAAACACCTGAATTTGAGGCATAGGCACTATATATGCAACAACTGTTGTTGCTAGACACCTTGAAAACGGGTGCTTACTTCCCCAAAACGTCGGGATCACATAAAAGTTTATTTGAAAAGACCTGGGAGTGCCGTTGCCTGTGTTTGCGCTGATTGGTATCTATCTACCCCAGAGGGCACCCAGGCTGAAGTTCCCCATCTTTGGTGAAATAAAGTTGATTCTTTATTCAAGCATCATTCTACGTTTCGGTCTGTTGCCAGACCGTCATCAGAATGGCCAGACTGGCAACAGACCGAAACGTAGAATGATGCTTGAATAAAGAATCAACTTTATTTCACTAAAGACCTGGAGTGCCGCTTCATATTTCATATATATATATATATATAATCTCCTGCAACAGTTATTCCATTGGAGAAGCCGATTAACCATACCTTGGTACAGTACTGTATCTACTTATACATATTATAAGGAAAGTGTGTAATGCTAGGTACAGACCAGAACTTTTTTACTGGTGTTTGGACCAACATTCTTATTGGAGGAACAACCACAAAATATGTATATGCAGGTAGCTGGTACTCCAAAACAGGAAAGCCATTAAAAAGCATAAATGATTCATTTAGTCAAATCAACACAAAACAATAAATACTAAGAACATTTGTAAAACACCAACTTTTGAAACATGGTTGTGTACCCTACGTATGGCTTTTCTATATATTCATGTGTACTAAGCTCTTCCTCTCTAATGCTTTTGGTATTAACAATACAATTATTAATATAAAATAAATGCAATGACCTGTGAGTAAAAGAATATAGGGATTAAACCATTAGAGCAACCTGCATAATTGCAGCCGGTGCTAAAAATTCTGAAAATAAATATGCTACAGCCTAAGGGACACAATGGGCCAGATGCAGTAAGCATCAAAAGTGATAAAATGGAGAGTGATAAACAACCAACCAATCAGCACCTGCCCGACATTTTTCAAAACCAGCCTGTAACATGGCAGGCAGGAGCTGATTGGCTGGCTGTTTATCACTCTCCATTAATTCTATCTCTCTCTTTCTCTCTCTTTCTTTCTTTCTTTCTCTTTTTTTTTTTTTTTTTGTTACCTGCTTGATTTTCCTCCTAAATGTGATCAAATGCATTAACTCTGGCCAAAATAAGGCTGGGTAAAGTGAGAGTGCAATATAACTACATCTAAATCAAGAAATTATAGAGGCTCGGGTTTTACTAACAGTTTTCAGTGGAAATATATATAAAATGGAAAAATATGAAAGAAACAAGAGATAAAAGGGGAGCGAGAGAGAAAAAGAAGAAATAAGTGGAGGGAAAGGCCAGATCCAAATTGTAGGTACAGTATAAAAGTGTAAATGGCTACTCTTAATGGGAAGCAGATGAAATATGTACCCAAGTTATAGCAAAAGGTCTGGGGGTAAGTGTCATTCTACAGGAACCAGTCAGACCATACTGTAAGGAATTTATGGGAGGTATTGTGAAGATAAGATGATATTTCCATGGCTACCATATGCAATATTTTATTTATACTGTAAGTTGCTGGCGAGACGGAGGATCAATACATTTAAATTGTTTGGCAATTAAACAGCAGGACACATTAAGAATATGCATAGATTATTTGTCAGTAGTCTTATCGAGGCCCTCTATGGGACAGCTCACCAGGGTGATTTATTATTTTTTTTTTTTTCTATATTTTTTTTTTTAGTCAAAGAATGCTCCAAATTAAATGTAGAGCCCTTAAATTGGTTCGATAGTGCATGTCTAAGCTGGATATATCTAAATAGGTGTTTATTAGGGAGGGAATGAGAGTGTTTCAAGGAATTGAATGACAATAGTTCCCCATTCTCCATCAAATGACCTATCTCTGTGATACCTTTTCCGCCCCATATACTCTTACAATTTCAACTTTATTTGAGTTTTTCCGTATGACAAAGTGTAAAAAAAAAAAAATGAGAAACAAGAGCAAACATCGATTTCCATACAATGGAGGACAGTCCATACTGTTAATTATTATCGACATAGTTTATAATTTTCTAAAACATAGCATTTGATCTGTCATATACATTAAAACAAAAGATTTACGATCATTTGGTATATCCCCCCAACGTAGACGGGGGAGAGCAATCCCAGTAGCTCTATCTATTTCATAGTTGCCGAGGTCATTAACTATCGGGGCACCCATGTGAGCTAGGTCCACTTTGAACCCCTATCCCTATGACCCCCCCTCTATTTCTCTTTCCAGTGTATATTACTAATAAGTGAGATAAATCTAATATATATGTCTTTAGCATAGTGTTATTAAAGTGATTAAATAGAATTATATCCTCTCTGTAATCCTGACAGGATCATAAATAAAGAGAAAAACAAAGAGAAGAAAAAGTGCGTCTATATATGAACAATTTTTATGTTTATTGGTGGTGGGAGTAGTGTTTTGTTATACTTGAATCCTAGGGGCTTGTTCCCCCAGGAGCCAATATATTGGTGTACTGAATAATGTGCCACAGACTAAATCCTAAATTAACTAAATTAACCTTCTCTCATAGAGCCCTTATTACCTCCGAATCCCTCGACCCTTCAAGATCTAATCAACTGGGGGGACATGCTACCACTGGGATTGATCTTTCATTTACATCTTACCTCTACGAATTGCTCTTGATTCTATAACCTAACTTACGATTCCCCCACCCCCCCAACCCCCCCGGCATGGGTAATTAAGAGTTCACACATTCCCTTAATATCCTAGATCTTTTAGGCTACAAACCAGTTGTTCCACACCTTTATTGAATACGTGTATTGTACCGCGTGCTAAATGGACAAATTTTTCATTGGCCATTGTAGTCTTAACCAGGGCGAGCCAGATCTCTAACAAGGGCCCATCTCCGGCCATCCACTTCCTGGCTATGCACACTTTAGCTAACGTAAAGGCTATAATGAGAAATTGTCTTGTATGTTTATCCAGCTTAGATTTATCAAATATTGCTAAAGTACATGCTTTACTTGTACATGCTTCATTAGGTATACCCTTTTTTAAAAGTTCTTCAGTCACCTCCCCCCAGAACTTAGATATTACAGGGCATGTCCATAATAAATGCCAGAAATCACCCCTAGTATTAGGACATCTAGGACATGAATCACTGACCCTTCCACCAATTTCAAATAACAGTTTTGGAGTCATGTCAATTCTATGTACTATAAACATCTGGATTTTCTGGAATCTGAGATAGTTGGTTGCTCTCCAGATGTCAGCCAAAGCACTCATCCAGTCTTCATTATTTATGGGTCCCAAATCCTTCTCCCATTTACTCTTAATTCCTGGGAGAGGTTCTAAGTTTAAATCCTGAGTGAGTGTCGAATAAATGTATGAGACTTCATGTCTTTTGGGGCATCTTTGAAATCATTTTTTAGTCAAAGAATGCTCCAAATTAAATGTAGAGCCCTTAAATTGGATCGATAGTGCATGTCTAAGCTGGATATATCTAAATAGGTGTTTATTAGGGAGGGAATGAGAGTGTTTCAAGGAATTGAATGACAATAGTTCCCCATTCTCCATCAAATGACCTATCTCTGTGATACCTTTTCCGCCCCATATACTCATTTGTAATTTATCGAGCTCTGATAGAACCCTTGCGCTATGTAACGGAGTTTCTGGGTCTATACCCTTACTGCCCAAAATAATTTCTGCCTGTTTCCAGACTAAATTAATCTGCTTTATTATTGGTGGCCAGTTTTGCCGTATGTTTCCGGCTAAGACCATCTGGCGAGGGGTATGCCCGTTTGTGGTAAGTCTTATTAGCTCCGTTAAACAGTCTGCTCTATTTAAAGCTTGTAGACGCTTGTCTGAAGCCAGTTGTGCCGCTAAGTAATAGAGCCGGAAATCAGGGAGTGCCAATCCGCCTGTTTTTTTACTTCTAGTGAGCGTCTTCAACCTAATTCGCTGTCTCTTGTTCACCCAAATCAATGAGGATACTAGTCCCTCCATCTGTTTGAAGATTTTCCTCGGAATATATATGGGGGAGTGTTGTACTACATACCCAATTTTAGGCTGGACAATCATTTTTATTAGGTTAGCTCTTCCAGTAAGTGTCAATGGAAGACGGGCCCATATATTTATCTTAGATTTGAGATAGTCAATCTGTGGGGTGATATTTAAAGGAATAAATTTGGAGGTGTCTCTCGAGACCCGGATGCCCAAATACTGAAAATCAGTGACCCACTTCAGAGGTGACTGAGCATACTCTTCGGGAGGACACGGTCCTTCTATGGGGAGAATGCAGGATTTGTTCCAGTTTATACGAAGGCCTGAGAAGTCCCCGAATCTCTCCACCACCCCCATAACCCTCGGCACCGCCTCCAGATGGTCGTTGATAAAAAGGAGGATATCCTCTGCATATAGAGCAATGCGATCTTCGCAATTACCGATCTTAATCCCCTTTATTTCCTCATTGCTCCTAATAAGGCAAGCGAGTGGCTCCATAGCAATGGCAAAGAGACCCGGGGACAACGGGCACCCCTGTCTGGTGCCCCGCCCAATCTTGAATCTAGGTGAAATAAACTTATTCACCGAAATTCTGGCCACTGGAGACTTATACAGCACCTTGACCCAGTTAATAAATACTGGGCCTAGGCCAATCCATTCCATGGCCCCCCATAGATAAGTCCATTCAATCGTGTCGAAGGCTTTTGTTGCGTCGAGTGATATTACAGCAGCTTGCTTGGACTCATGCGGAGCCTGCAATTGCGTGTATAGCCTTCTGATATTAGTTTAGTAGATCGGGCCGGGATAAACCCGGTCTGATCAGCATGGAAAAATTTCCCCCAGGACAATATTTAATCTCCTGGCCAACACCTTGGCCAGGATTTTAACATCATTGTTGAGGAGAGAAATTGGTCGGTAGGATTCCACTTCACTAGGATCCTTGTCCTTCTTTAAAATCACTGTAATTATGGCCTCTGACATAGAGTCAGGAAGACCATTATTTTCATATATTCCATTGAATAGGGCAAGGAGCCTAGGAGCGAGGAACTTAGTGTGTTTTTTATAAAGCTCTTGCGGAATTCCGTCAATCCCCGGAGATTTACCTGATGGAATGGAAGCAATAGCTTCCTCAATTTCATTTAGCGTTAAAGGGGCATCTAGGGCTTGCTTAGCGTCCATAGATAATATTGAATGATCGATATCAAGCAGATACTGCCGAATTTCTAATAATGAGTGCCTCTGTTGTGTTTGATATAACTTTTGGTAGAATTGGCCGAATTCCTCGGCAATGTCCAGGGTTTGATGGATCAGGCTACCTTGTGCTGACTTAATCACAGAGACTACATTGGATGTCCTATCATGGCATACTACATTGGCCAGGAAACTGCCAGGTCTTTCGCCCTCTTTATATCTCTGGTGTCCCGCATATAGCTCCCTGTACTGCTCTTTCTCCATCAAACATTTTTGCCATTCCTCCTGTGCCTTTCTCCAGCTAATTTTATTTGCCTCATTAGGGGTCAGGAGGTATTCCCTTTCAAGATTGGTGCAGTTCAATTCCAGCTCCTTTTCCACTTTCTTATATGAATTTTTTAATCCTGCTATTTCTCTAATTAAGGACCCTCTAATAAATGCCTTAAAAGTGTCCCAAATTACCCCCTCCGGGGCTGTATTATCATTCAATTCAAAGAACTCTGCCCATGAGGCCTCAAATTTGCCTACCGGGTCCAATTGTGACAACCAGAATGTATTTAATTTCCAATAAGAAAACCCCCTTTTTCTGCCAAGGGAAATTTTAAGGAGAAGTGGAGAGTGATCTGAGATGCCCCTCGCCAGGTAAGCAATATCCTGGACGAGGGGGACCACTTCCTCTGTCACTAGAGCAAGGTCAATCCTGGAGAAGCAGTCGACAGCACTAGTATAACAAGAGTAATGCAGAGCCTCTGGCCATCTCTCCCTCCACACATCCCTCAACCCCATTTCGCTGATAAAGTCAAAGAACCCTGTTCTTTGCTTCTTGTTGTCCTTACTTGCTGGACTTCTATCTAAAGAGGGGTTTAATACGTTGTTATAATCCCCCATCATGATGGTCGGTATACCCGGATAATTTGCTATGAAATCTGCAGCAAGTTTCAGAACTTCCAAGTTGAATGGAGGAGGTATGTAGACTGCTATTAATAGGAGAGGCCAATTTCCCAGTCTGCCCTTAATAAATAAATACCTACCCCACTGATCAATCTTAGTCCCCTCCGAAATAAAGGGTACCCCTTTCCGAATAAGAACAGAGACTCCCCTAGAGGAGGAAGTGTGAGTTGAGTGGAGCGTCCACCCAATCCAGGATCGATTTAATGCCAACACTTTTCCCCCCTCCAGGTGAGTCTCTTGCAAACAAATGATATCTGCCCCGTGGTTCCGCACGTGTCTCAGAACCAGGGACCGTTTCACTTTATTATTCAACCCACGCACATTCCACGTAAGGAAACTATAGTTTAGGGACATTTATCCTTACACAAAAGAAATATTTGACATTCCCAAAATTCCATAAAATGAACATAACACACTTGGACAACCAGACGGAACCCATGCCATACCCTCCCCCATGTCCCCAATCCCTCCCACCACCCTGCACACCCAGTCTCCCTCTTTTCCCCCTTTGGCATGCTTTAATCCTATCCCCACATCCCTCCCTCCCCTCAAAAAAGAGAAAAAAAAAACAAAACAACCATGAGACAATATAATGACCATAAGCAGGGAGGTCACTCCTGCTCCAAGTCGGAATTATTGATAAGTACCCCTGTGAGAGAGTGCATTCATTTAACATTTTAGACAATAATAGCAAAGAAAAAAGAGAAAAAGGAGAAGAGAAAATAAAAGGAATTTAGATCGAGTTATTGAAACAAGTAAATGATATGCAGTAATAATTATTCCTTTAGCTGAATTATTATCTAACAGAGTCCAGTTGCCTGGTACCTGGGAAGTTGGCGTCTAGCCACGTTGCTACTTCTCTGGGTGAAAGGAAGAAAACGGCTGTACTATTATGTATGACCCGAAGCTTAGCGGGAAATAGTACTGCATATTGGAGGTTAAGTTCTTTCAGGCGTCGTTTGACCTCGAAGAATTGGGCTCTGTCCCGCTGGACTTGTACGGCGTAGTCTGGAAAAGCTAGGACTTGAGTATTATTCCAATCCAATGGTCCCTTGGCTCTAGATAGCTTGAGGATTGAGTCTCGATCAATATAGTGCAAGAGCCTCGCTATTACTGTTCGAGGTGGTGCGCCCGGCGGAGGGGCTCTAGTGGGGACCCGATGGGCCCTTTCAATCGAAAAGAATTTCGAAAATGCCTCTCTGCCATATGTTTTAATCAGCCATTCCTCTAAGAACGCTTCTGGGCTTGTCCCTTCGGCTTTCTCGGGCAGGCCGACTAGCCTTATGTTTTTTCTCCTATTACGCCCTTAGATATCTGTAATTTTAGTATTAATATGATTCACCTGAGTGGTAAGAGTCTCGATTTTTGCTTCGAGCGGTCTAAACTTATCCTCCAGATACGAGGTGCGGCTTTCCACCTCTTTAACCCGCTCCTTAACCTTCTGAACAGACTGACGGATCAAATCCAAGTCCTCTTTGATTTTTTCAATTTTTGAGGCCAGTCGCCCCTCACTGGCAGAAAGAGCATCTAAAACTCTTTGTGTTGAGGTGTCAGGTTGGTCTTGTGGGACTGAGGTTGTGGGGGGGCTATCGGCCCCAACGATAGGGGGGGGGGAGTAAGATTCCCAGATTGCCTTGCAAATTTAGAAAGCTTATTTGCAGCCGTGGTGTTTTGTGTTTTACCCATCGTGCAATTGAAGGTGCAAAAAGGACTGAAAGATGTAGCCCAATTGTGATTTTAGTTTGTGCTTGCCCTAAGACAGTAGAGCCACAGGATACGGGGGGATCTTTGCACAAAAAGCTGATGTCTGGGTGTGAGGGTTATCCCCAGCCCGGTAATATTAGAGTCAAAGTTTGTGCACAGTGGTTCAGTCCTCCCCCAAATTGAATGAGCCCCACACCTCACCTCAAAATGTCCCGTCTCTCTCCGGCCTCCTGTCGGTTCGTGAACAGGCGCTGGGTCAGATCTATAATGATACTTTACACGGATCTCAGGGAGGGCTTATTAGTCAGGTCTCTGGCTTAGGCTGGAGTGTCCTCTTCAGCAGAGTGTGTATCAATACCCTTTAGACAGATGCCACTTGCACAAAGTCTCTCTGCTGACCGAGGCCCGAGCACTCACAGAGGCAGGAGTCCGACCTCTCACCTCGTTCTCCCGTCCTGGGACCTCGCCGGGTCTCGTACAGCGCGCCACCAGCTCTCCAACTGTTCTGCCTTGTCCAGCCGCCTGGTGTACGCCGTTCTCCCCGTACTCCTGAGAGTCCACGTATGGCCGCCCCTCTGATACGGCACCAGGACTCGTCAGCGTCTGCGCCGATGACTCCTCTCTTCCGCCCGAGCTCTCAGCCCACAGCGCTCTCACGTCACGCTGAGGCGCCCGTCCACCGGACTCACGCTGCTGCACACTGTCGGAAGGCACGCCGGCACTCAGCAATCAGCCCAGAAAAGGATCCCCTCAAGCAGAGGACAAAACCACAGGAATCTTCCCCGCAGGCTTTTTTCGATCTCACGGGGGCAGAGGTAGGATAACTACAGGTTACTCATGGAGCAGGAGCGAGCTGAGACCAGCGTCTCACTCCCCGCTCATCCTTGGCCACGCCTCCAAGGCTGTGTCTTTGTTGGTCTGTTTTCCACCAGGGTGATTTTACTGCGTACGTGGAGAGTCTCAGAAAGTAGGTGGAAAACATTGTATTCACGACAAGACAACCAGATGTGTACGTAAGTGCCCTCCGGACCACAGCTTCTTCAACCACAATAAGAGACAGTAGTATACATTTTGGTTGACACGCAAAGCTGCGAAAATCACAGCTTTGCATATCATTCAAACGCTGTGCGCATTACCAGCCACCTACCAGCGTTTTCTTTGATTGAGGAGGAAATGGAGGCCCTCTCACGAAGAATAGACCATGACCCTCATCTTTTTGGTCACCCAGGTGTCCCTGGGCCAGGTCTATGAGCCACTGGAGCTTGTGGCTTGGTGTGTATGGAAGTTTGACATGTAGAAGATAATTGTATACATTTTTTCCGAAGAGCATGACCTAAGCTTATTGATTCAGTTAGGGCAGGGCTGGGCAACACCGGCCCTCCAGATGTTGATGAACTACACATCCCAGCATGCCTTGCATCAGTTTCAGCATGGCCACATAGCAAAACTAATGCAAAGCATCCTGGGATGTGTAGTTCACTAACATCTGGAGGGCCGGTGTTGCCCAGCCCTGAGTTAGGGTCATAGGTCTGGTGATCAAGACAAGAGGTAAAGAATAAAATAAGTGGTGAATTTGGATGTCTGAGAAACAGTTAATATTTTATTGTGTAAAGAATCCAGAGAGGCACAACGGTTATAGTCAAGGAGGTCATAGATAACTCTGATACCTCCTGCAATCCACAGGGATCAAACGTCTACAATTGAAGCCCGGAGAAAATACAGGATTACCCTATTGGGAAGTAAGGGGGAGGGATAGGAAGTGGTGTCAAAATGGGATTTGCAGTAATTTCAAATGGAGCAGGTAAAAGTAACAACAGGGTGTGAACAAGTGATTGAAGGTCTATCTGAGGGGGTAACCCTATTACATAAGACATCGATAAGACGTTGCAAGAATTAGCTTCTATTGAAATCCAGCTAGGAGAAGAGAGCACGAATGAAGCTATCGCTTGGCTTATGTGAGTTGCATAATAATAATAAAGGTTGTTATCAGGGAACCCATTTCCACCATTGATGGTAGGGGATCGAAGGGTTGCAAAACTGACACGAGGTGGTTTGTATCCAAACAAATTCACAAACCAGTTGTGTAATTGCCATTGAGAGCCTGGGGATCTGAACAGGGAGCATTTGGAAAAAAGTATTATAGGTGAGGCAAGATATTAATTTTGATTGCTTACATTTCAACCTTTTCATCGATAAGTAATTATTTATACCTTTTGATGTTCTTCCTGTTTTGGGCACCAGCGCCTTGCCATGTATATTTTCTGGTTGCAACTTCATTCATCTGTAAGTGACATCGGATGTGTAGTGTACGCACTATTGATAGAACAGACATGTCAGACAGATGGCAGGACCAGCATATAGACTTAGACGAGATAGTAATAGATATCACTCAGAAGGTCCCTTCTGAGCAGTAGATCTTACTATCTTGTCTAGTGTGTACACTCAATATCGTTAACTACCTCTTCCCTTGTCCTGCATGTACAGACGAGGGAGTTACTTGTTAAGGAAGGCCATGCTGCTGCATGGCCCCTGCTTCCCCCGTCGCCCCCTCTTTGCCACTGTTGCTCCCTTCCCCGCTGGCGTCGGGGAAGTGTGCATACACTTGCTAATGCCAGGTCCCCGTCCCCACCAATATTGGTGTAGGGGGGCTTATTTGTTTTGGCCAAATTCATGCAGTAGCCAGTACATTCACTGTATATGACTGCTTTTGTAATTCTAATAAGCGTACACTTTGAGAATACTGTATTGGTAGTTTCAGCTAAAAATCGAGTTAGTGGCCTACTTCCTGAATAGCATGTACCTATCCTAAGGCTGTATGTGTACATAACCTAATAACTTTCATCTCTCCTCCATTCTGATTTTGATAGCAGAACAGAGACGAAACAGAACCTGATTGATGTCTATTAAGACACATTGGTGAAGCGCACTTTGCAAAGGCAATGACAGCTGAGAGGATTTACTTCCCTTCATCCCTCTACTGTCAAAAATAGAATGTAGGGGAAAAAAATATTAACAGTACACAAGGGTTACACTTATTTCTGCCTTTCTCCTTTATTTCAGTACGTGAAAGCTCAAGATTTCTGGAGTCACAGAGAAATGCGCTTCTGATTCCAGTACCATTCTCTCCACTAAAGTAAATCCTACCATGCATGTTGTATATTAAATGGTACAGACATTTCAGGAATGATCACATATCATGTTGTCAGTGATTTCTTTATTTAATGTGTTTTGAGTTCATTACTTAAAGCCTTTTCAAAATGAAATATATTTAAATTCTTGATTTATGTTTGAAATAAAAAATGTTTGTCAATTTTTGCAAAATTAGTTTTTTATTTTGTTTGTTCCTGAAGTTTTTAGCAACCTCTTTGTTGGAATGGAGAAGGGTGTTGATTGGATTTAACATTTGCTTTAATATTATACTGTTGCCAACCTTGTGATTGCACCAGTAAATGAAGGAAGAAGTTCACCTAAAACAAGATTTAACTAAATGGCCATCATTTAAATAGTTGTAATTACCGGTAGCTACTTTGGGCCACGGTAATAATAATTGTGCAGGTCTGCAGTTATGTTTTACCATGGATATTTTTAATGAATATATCCCTACTATGTACTAAATGTAACTTACAGGGACAGTGGTAGTGATGCCTGCTCTCTCCAAGATTTTTTTTCCCCAGCATTTTTGAGTTTTCCATGTTTCTGAAAGATTTCACCGGGGAATATCTCTCCTGCTGTTATGCTTCTATAGGCTTAATGCAGTTTACATCATCTGAAGATAGTGCAAACTAACCTGGCCAAATGTAAAAACTTAATTTGTCAAGAAGCTGGAGTGAAGGTTAACGTGGCGCTGGACTGTAAAGTTCGCCCTTCTGAATTCTTAGGGGTGTTACCCAAAAAATTCCCCAATAAACGTAAACACTCTATATATGGATTGAATTAAAATAATAGGCGCTCTTATTATGGGCACAGATAAGGATTGGGAATATATTATATAAATAATACTTCCCTCAATGTCAAGGTTTCTTCGTGTGATGGTATCTTTTATTTTTATTTTTCTTTCTCTTTTTTTCTCTCTTTTATTCTCCCGCGGGATTTTGTTGATATGTGAAAAAAGACAAGTAATGGGTTATATCTTTTTCCCAAAAATCACATAGGTATTCCTGACCACTCTTTTAGTGAATTTTCAGCGTACCAACTCACTATAATAAGTGGTAATACACATATCTCAGTTTCTTTCTACTGGGTTACACGCACCCGTACTCACGATGTAATAGGTTGTTCTCAAGCACATAAAGGTTTCTTTCTCCTTAATTTTCTAATCCGGGTTTCAGTCCTCCAGTCACTGCACACTTAAATCTGAGTCGACATGTTTCGAGACTATGGGCCTTATTTTGGTTCACTCTTTCTGACAAAATCCTTCTTAGATGGACAAAACCATGTGCACTGCAGGGGGGCAGATGTAAAATGTGCAGAGAGAATTAGATTTGGGTGAGTTATTTTGTTTCTGTGAAGGGAAAATACAGGCTGCTTTATTTTTACACTGCAATATAGATCTCACTTTGAAGTAAAACCCCACCCAAATCTAATTATATCTGCACAAGTTACATCTGCCCCACCTGCAGTGCACATGGTTTTGCCCATCTAAGAAGGATTTTGTCAGAAAGAGTGAACTAAAATAAGGCCCTTAGTGTCTCTTTCTCAGGGCTCTGAGGAAGAGACACATAGTCTCGAAACATGTCGACTCAGATTTAAGTGTGCAGTGACGAGGACTGAAACCCGGATTAGAAAATTAAGGAGAAAGAAACCTTTATGTGCTTGAGAACAACCTATTACATCGTGAGTATGGGTGCGTGTAACCCAGTAGAAAGAAACTGAGATATGTGTATTACCACTTATTATAGTGAGTTGGTACGCTGAAAATTCACTAAAAGAGTGGTCATGAATACCTATGTGATTTTTGGGAAAAAGATATAACCCATTACTTGTCTTTTTTCACATATCAACAAAATCCCGCGGGAGAATAAAAGAGAGAAAAAAGAGTAAGAAAAATAAAAATAAAAGATACCATCACACGAAGAAACCTTGACATTGAGGGAAGTATTATTTATATAATATATTCCCAATCCTTATCTGTGCCCATAATAAGAGCGCCTATTATTTGAATTCAATCCATATATAGAGTAATTTGTCAAGAGTTTGGTAAACACAGATCAGAAAATAGTGCCCATTGATAATATTAGGGGAGGGGGGCTGTAATAAATTTTCTGCTGGAGATTTCTGTGAAATCCCCTGCATTAGACTATTAGTACATAGCAGTAATATATTACAATTATGCAGAAACTGCTATGGGGATAATGATCTGCACCATCTTAGTGTTTTTTAGCCATTTAAAGTAACAGAGAGGATTGTCACAAGCGCAATCTAGTTAGATATCTGAAGAATCAGAAATTTTGAAAGACCAGCATAGGGGCATGTATTCAGACAAAGGTCTAAAAGGTACCAGGTTGTTGGTGCTCCCAAAGAAATTCAGCAAAGCAACTGAGATTCGGGGTCTTTCCTAGACAGACAGAGGAGGAACACTAGGGTTTTTGGGGCACATTTTAGTTTGATTAGTGAAAAATGAAGAGATGTATAAAGTTAAAACATAACCTTTATTGCACAAGTTAAAATACGTCACTTCAAAGAAAAATTAAATATGTACACATATATGTTAGTGATGCTATTAATAAAATTTGTAATTACTGTCAAGGCGAAATTATTACACGGTGGGTAAAATTAACAGGTTCAGATACACACAAGCGATATGCACAATGGAAATAGACTGGAATTTTTGTCCGTTCCGAACTTTCTATAGTGCCAATGTTATACACTGTGAGAGATAGAGTTGTGCACACCTTATGCACTGACCACTATCAGTTCAATCTCAGATAATATATTTCCCAGATGGCCATCCCTCAGTGTTAGTATATGGAAAGGGCGGATATTCCCACTCAACAGGTTTCGTAGAGTACAGAGGAAAGCTTCTTATGGATCACTTAGAGCTTCTGCTGTCTGGGTATGAATACAGCACCGGATATTCCCTAATGGTCTCCCAGAAGGTACTGATCCGGCCAATTACTGCTTAGCTACTGAGTTCGGATGGGATCAGGCGGCACAGTAATGTGTGGCAGTATAACCTGGCAGATGAGGGCCCCAATTTGTCACAAGGAGCCAAGTGCCACTTCTGCTGTTCTATAGGTATATACCCACTGAATGAGAGAGCGGCAGAATGATTCTGTTAATAGTTAAGGATTTAGTCATCACAGAAAAAGATCTGAGGAAAATGCAGATTAGAAATAACCAAAGATATGTGCCCACTGTTTATGATCTAAAAGTATTGCAGAAGCTCTAAGTGATCATTTCGCTTTGTGACAGTAATTACTAATTTTATTAATAGCATCACTGACGTATTTTAACTTGTGCAATAAAGGTTACATTTTAACTTTATACATCTCTTCATTTTTCCACTAACCAAACTAAAGTGTGCCCCAAAAACCCTAGTGTTCCTCCTCTGTCTGTCTATGACACACCCCCTAATCTCATTTGTTTTTTAGCCATCCCAGTAGTGTGCAAGGTACAGATACTACCACCACCACCTTTCAGGAATACATCTAGGGGGTTATTCTGGTTGACTTGCAAACCCTGCCCAGCGAATGCCGGACCGCCCGCCCTCCCCTTGCAGCGCGGGTTCGTCTGCACTGACTGCGAATGGATGTTTAACATAAACATCCATTTTCAGGCATCATTTGATGGTTGCCGGCCATCGGATGATAGCAAAGTCCCACGCATATGTAAGGTTGCTCTCAGCTGGTGATGTCTGCTGTCCACCCCCTGCCTGTCCTTCATGACCTCAATAATATGAGAACGCCCAGCGTTCCATGGGTGTTCCCATATGGGAATGAGGCTGACCGGCACCCAACGCCCCTCTCCGCCCACTGTGTAGGGTGTGTGCACCCTGCGTATGCACATGTGCAGATATGCGCACAGCAACGTCTAAATGGAAATAGACTGGAATTTTTGTCCATTGAACGTATTCTGGTTGATAAGCAATAAGAATCGGTTCCCTAGTGTGGCATTTCTTGTGGCTGTGACTTGATCATTTGGCTAATCAAGGAGGTCATTAGTGAAATGCACTTGACGTGCAGCATCTTGATTTTTACACCTCCACAAGATGGAAGTGCGCCTTGATGTGTAGAAGCGACATACTATGAACAAGCACCCTTTGTATAAGTATAAAAGTCCAGCTTAAATATGTGGCATCCTATTAGTAGCACTAATTTACAGCACAGTGAAAAATTGGCTTTTTTTGCCTGAAAGTACTATCAAGCGGTTTAGTTACCATGCTGTAAATGACCGGTTATTGGACGATAACACATGAGATCCGGGATAAGCTTCAGATCCCATGTGATATGGCCAATAAAATAGGTCTCCTGGAGCTGTTTATTGGGAATTATGCTATGCACGCCTCAAGCATTAGTGCTAGTTTACAGGGTTAATTCAAGAGCCATAGAGGATCCATCAGCTGGGTAATTTACAGCAGCTAATAGGAAGCCACCCTTTGAATACCTTTTATCCCATGTGTTTTTTTGTTTTGTTTTGTTTTTATATACAGAATAGTGTACCTAGGGATGCTAATATGCAAATGGTAGGTGAAAATGTGTCCCATTAAAGTGTAGGGCAAGATCTAATGTCTCCCTCACAAATGTGCCATCCAATACTGTATAATAAATATCCTTCACAAGATAAATCCATTATATTTGCTCTGCAAAACCAGGTCCAATGCTCCCTCACCAGCATACTTATTCCACTGAATTCTATTGGCTGGTGCTAACTTGTTCTGTACCATGCAAGCGCCGTCATCTTTCTCTATAAAACATAACATTTGTCAGAAATTTAGGCTCTTCCAAATGTATCCATTTTTCATCATAGATAATTCTGCACTGCACTTTGACCTTATTACACTTCATAAATGATGTGAATGTTCAAATATTATCTGTAAAGCGCTGCGGAATATGTGTGCGCTATATAAGAAATAATAAATAAATGGAACATGCACCACAAACTTGGATTATGTAAGTACTCAGAGCCTTGGCGATAGCGACATTTAATTCACTGGTATGGGGACAGATCATTACCACATTTATAATGGTGCATATACAGTAGGAACAACCTGCTCTCATTAAATCTCAAAAAATGCAACAAAGATGAGGTGTCACATTTTTATATTTATTTTACATTATGTGACATAATACAAGGTAATTAACATAGAACTATGTCTATACTTTTTTTTTTAATACTTAAACAGTTAATGACAATACAAAATGTTCAGTCTTGGAAATTTCAACTGAAAAATTTAACTTAATATCTAATATTGTAAAACCTTTTTATTTTCTTTCTTGTTTTTGCAACGTTAATGAGTATTCCAGTGCAAAAATAGATCCCATTAAAGACAGCTTAAAGTGCTTGGAATGAAGGACCAAACATAATGAAACAAAATGCATGTAAAACATCACACAGGAGAAATGTTTATGATTAGGAGCTACACTGATATGCATACATACAAACACACATACATTTCCAAAATGGCGTACATGAGACATCCAGAACAGCGTGGGCTTTGTGGCATATGATGTCTGATGGATCTCACTATCAGTAAATTGTAAAAAAGTGAAATTACAAAATGGGCCTGCTTAAACTGAAATCCCACCCATCAGAAACTATATTTTAGGAAAAAGCTAGAGAAATTTTGCCAAACTAATATATTTCAGTCATATACTTCACAGAAAATCACTGCAAAATCCAGAAAATGTGAACCACAGGCACAGATGTTGTAAACACACATCCACTGTCAGGTTGGTTCGAGTGTGGCACCGTTGTGTGTATGTGCACAATACGTAGCAATCTAGTACAGTGGATCAGTATAGAGTAGATATTGTTAACTTGGCACTGCAGCCATGACATAGGGTAGGCAAGTAGCAAAAACTGCCATTTTGGAGTGACCAATGTTTTATATCTTGATAAATTATCCTCCAATATTAGTGGTATCTAGTAAGGCAGTGTTTGGAAAACATACAAAAATCTGACTTTTTGTTTTGTGATACATAGAAGGTGCAGGAGTTTATAATGTGCCTTGCATAGACTGAGGTAAAACATATACCAAATGTAGTGAACAGTACAATAACTTGTTCTAGTACATTATATGAGTTTTGGGAAGGTTGATTGACAAAAAAAAGCATCAAAACCAAGCTATTCCCTACAAAGATTCATGGTAGCATTGCACCTTTCAACAACTACAGTAGCAAGGTAAAACATGATCTAAATTGGGATTATTAATTGCCTTAGCACTGATCTAGGGCAAACATTCATCAGCACTGATGAGTAATGGGAATGAGAAAGAGGGGACATTGCTGGCTACATGAGACGTAAACATGAACAGAAGGACCAATGTAGCTTCTCTTTGCGTAGTATGAATCCCAGCTGTCTGCAGCTTTTATATAGCATCCTGATGGAACATGTGTATTTTAATGCCTGAAATAAAATACTGTGCTACTGCCTTTACTGCTAAGGTAAGAATAAAAAATATGACCCAAGTACAGAGCTAATACATGTAGGTGACTATTTCACAGTAGCATAGTATAGCACACAAAATTAACTAAAATAACAAAGATAAAAAGGCATAAAGATTTACGGAAATCCATCTACAAATCGCGCCCCTTACAGCATTCATACCTAAGCCTCTTTATCAGCTTCAGATGATCTTAAATGCTTTGTCCTGTTACATAACATGCACTCTACATTCCCATTATACTTGGAGCGCATTTGGATTTGTACATTTTATAAACTTTTCCTCACAAGACTGAAACAAAGTATCCGCTTTGCAATTTGATTAAAATAAGACAAAGGGAACAAAATTGTTACTTGAGGTTCCATAACCCAACTAGTACTAAAGAATGCAAAGAAAAAATAATAACACCACAGGACAGCTGTAACAATGCTACCAAAGCAGCTTTAGGAACATGGACAGTTAGAAGTAGCAACATTTCAAACAAAATACTATATTGTACTTTGCATTGCATCCACACGTGATAATCGGGGACCTGCCGTTCTAATAGTGTGAAAAAAATAAAACTCTAAACCATTTATTTATAATACAAATGCCGGGTGTAGTCCGTCTATCAATTTTACACTTGCTATAAATGTCCCCCATTTGCTTATTTCTGCTATTGGCCACACAAGTAGGAGCTACTACAAAATGGCGGACCTCGCAAAAAAGCACATATGGTTGCTTCATTTAGCGATGAAAATATTTCCTGCACCGCATAGAAATATTTAAAGATATTAAAGCTAGTCCTTCTGGGCAAACCACGTTTGAATCACCTGACATACATGTAGAAGCCCTAAACATTAATAAATAGTCACTAGTCATGATTTGTCAGTGGTAAGATTGTGGCGATCCTGGAAGAGAATACAATAAACAATATAAAAATAAGTACATAACAGCCATTGTCTTATACCCACTTTTGGGCAGGATCCAGTGGGTGCAACACTACAGATTCACATTGTCATACTGTTGGCTTCTGGGTTCAAGTCTTCTACTTGCTTACAGTACAACAAGGCAATACGAGAGGCACGGCCTCTTTTATGGAATTGTGTCTGTCATTGCATTGATTTGCATTGCGTTGAGTGGTAAGCTCTAGCTGTCCAGTATACGATGCCTCCCTGCTTGGGTCCTAGTGACCGGACTTCATGGCATTCATGTCCCATCTGCAGCCAAGGGAGGCGTTTCACAAAAGTCCTCTGTGCTTCTCCAGTTTGGCCTGTCACACGCAGCTTTCTTTCACCTTTTCATCCTGAAGAAAAGATGTCAACTGAGACATATCTACTACTGTCTGGTTTTTGTGTAATGACAAATCCTTCAAAAGATCGTCATCACTTTGGTCCTTGGCGAAGTTAACAAATACCTGGAAAATAAAACAGAGTTCCCCTTGTTAGTTTCAATTCTCTGATATGCATTCTTATTTATGCATGACAATGTATATTTCTTCTCCAGAAATATATTTGTCTTATATATTAAATTCAGATGTGATAATAGATTGACATTCAGTATATCAAGGTAATAAGAATAGTAATAACACATGTATTAAGCGCCTTATTCAGAGATGGCTGCACTTCGAGCAGCAGCTGCTGTATGTAAATATGCAGAAACGACAGCAGGACTCTTGTGGAAAGCCTCCTGCCTGCTTGTGTGATTAGCTGCTGCCCTTGAAGATGCAGCCTCAGATCACTCAAGTGAACATTGGACACCTGAGTAGCCCTCAGGTAATGCAGGATTGCCAGCCTGTTCAGGAAATCTGCATTCCAAGACGCAGATGCTTACCTCACCACTTCAATAAAATGGGGGTGGCCTCCTGTGTTCATGAATGCTGCCTAGCCTGTCTACTTCCCATTGCCCAAACCCTGGCGGCCTTCCAGTCAGGCTGCGGCTTAGGATCTGTTCTGCACACGCAGTTCAATTTTATCACATTTCTGAATCATGCCCTATAAACCTAAATTACAGCAAAATGATACTACCCGCACATTGCTAGCCCAGAGATTGGAGCCACATCAGCTTCTGGAGTCTCTACAAAATGGAGAAGCAGAAGGCAGAATGCCCAAAGTGGTGTCAAGTGGCAGCTGTGCCATATTCTTGTTGAGGTAAAAGATGCCTCCTGTGACATTCAAGTATCTGATCTAATATTTTTGATAAAATGGTCATATCAACTTTTGATGAAGAGAGGACTTAAAAGATATTACTTCTTTGGAAAATAAAAATATGGCCGCAGAAATTCCATTTATCCTGTGAAATTGCGGTGTTGGAACACTAATTTTAACAGAATTCAGCATCCACATTTGTACTGTACTGTATGACAATTATTTACAGATCCCATGCACCAACTTTGTCGCTTACAATGTGCATCTTATTTGCTACTTTAAAAGCGACAGAACTACTCTGTTAGTTGACACTGTTCAGTTTGATGAAGGACATTTGTACTGTACATCTGTGTGCAATGGAGTCTGAATCTGTATCCAAAGTGCTACAATGTAGTGACTTTCTCACATCAGGATCCATTGTGCTTCATCTCTGACATTGTATATGTCCAAAACCAATTCTATGGCACTGTGAGCAGCTCTTTGGGCTTCCATGATATGACCTCATTCAGGTGCAGAGAGGCCCATAGTTGCACAGAGATTTCATGTCCTCTGCAACAGGCAGCTTGCACATCCACAAGGGTGCCACAAGCTGCCGGATGGTGTCGCAGTGATCCGATGCTGTGTCCTAGGCTTCTGCTTGTATAACATAGGGGGTTATTCAGTAAGGATCTCAAAGCAAAATCTTTCTTTAATGGACAAAACCATGTGCTCTGCAGGTGGGGCAGATGTAACATGTGCAGAGAGAGTTAGATTTGGGTGGGGTGTGTTCAAACTGATATCTATATTGCAGTGTAATAAAAAGGCAGCCAGTATTTACCCTACACAGAAACAAAATAACCTAAATCTAACTCCCCCTGCGCCTGTTACATCTGCCCCACCTGCAGTGCAGCATGGTTTTGCCAATTAGAGAAATATTTTGCTTTTGAGATCCAGTCTGAATAATCCCCCCACAGCACTATCATACACATTATGCATTACATACTGCAGAAGCATCAATAGGCACTGCCGCTGCAATAAATCTATTAGAATGGCTCAGTTGTGCCATATGGTATACAGATGCTAGGTGTTTGAGGATACATCTGTATTTATTTAAAGAGGTAACTGAATGAATGTGTTATTTAACAATTGTTTGACTTTTTTTTTTATGGATGACAAAGTTATGACCTAGGGATCACAGTAGCAATGTTATGCTAAATGCAAAAAGTAAGTAAAAAATTCTAAGAAAAAACTTGAAATGTCTCAATTCCTTCTAAATGTAAAATAATCCCTTCATCCCCTTGTCCCGTCACTTGTCTTATTATTTATACCATGTACACATTTCGCAGCAGTCAACAGAAAATATATGGCAACTTACAATTTATATTCCCATCAATGGCACATGCAGGGGGGTTTCTAGTTGCCCAGAACCCCCCCTGACAGGCCGAATAATTTTTTTTGTTGGATGCTGATCTCCTGCTGCTGCTATGTGCCTGGAGGCTCCTCTGTGCCTTGCAGATCGCAAAGGGGAACAGCAGGCAACAACCAGCGACAGCCCCATGGAAGCAGTGGAGGGACTTTGGCAATAGTGACAGGCAGTCTGCCACAGAGGGAGAGGTGAACACTAATAATTTACCGGCCCTCAGCAGCGGAGGAGGGATTTCAGCATTAATGGGCAGTGCTGTAACTAGGGTGCAGGAGCCCTAGTGTTGGCGGGGGAGACGGCACCACGGGGGTCGCAGTGTTGTGGCCTGCGGGAGCCGGAGGCAGGATGCTCCCTGGCCGCTCACATTGTGCAGCCAGCAAAGCCGGATGAAAGGGCGGGCCGAGGGTGCACGATATATCGGCACTGTGTGTATGTATGCTGTATGTATGCTTTGTATGGGTGTGAATATGTATGTATGCTATGTGTATTTATGTGTATACTGTGAATAAGTATGTAAAATAAGTATATATACAGTATATATATATATATATATATATATATATATATATATATATATATATATATATATATAAAAATAGACTATACTTTCTTAATGTTTTGGGGGCTAACCAATATACAAAGGTATTCTGGTTTCTATATTTATCCTGATGATGGAGCAGTTGACTATGAAACGCTGAAAAAGGAAGTCTGCCAATGAAAATCCAGTATCAGCTGTTTTTCTTAAAGTGTGTGTGTTCAGTGGCAATCTGTGTCCCAATTCAGGGACATAAACAAGTTTGTGCTTTTCCCTCCATTTTTTATGAAACACGGATCTGAATAATTCCTAAAACAATATGGCAGTATTTCTTGGGCTTTCAGCACAGTATGACGTTTAGCCATTGTTATCCACTAGGTCAGTGGTTCCCAAACTTTTTGAATCATGACACCCTAAAGTACCAGAATATTTTTCACGGCACCCCTAGGCCAAAAGTTGGTTACTAATTTCAGGAAAAATATTAAATTAGTTGTGATTTACAGTAAATGTTTTCCGTAGGTCCACTTATGTGGTGAGAAACATGATTCACTTCTATTTACCCACATATTCTTAATTGGAAGCCACAAGCACTGATTTTGACTATTTCATTGGCCATAAATAACTTGAATTGGTTCTGGACCACCAACATGAGGCATCCCTGCAAGTGCTCCAAGGCACCCCAAGGAGCCTAGGCACACAGTTTGGGAACCACTGCACTAGGTGGTTCTTTCCTTAAAATGAACCAGAAAATAAATAAGCAATAAAGGCTGGTTCCACCATATAGGCCCAGAAAAAGTGCAGGACTTTTTTCATGCTGTAGACTTGGAATAATAAAAATGATATAATAAACAAGTAATACTAATATATTTTAAAAAATCTGGGAAATTATGTGGTACTTATGTATTATCTGGACTCCCATGTTAAATGCACCCCATTTTTTCATACCCCTACTATCCAACTACGCATGGAGTTGATTTTATATAGTGTGGCGAGCGCAGCGAGCCACCGTGCCCGAAGCGTGGCGAGCGGACGCGGTCTCATAAGAGAAACGGGAGCCCAGATATTACATAAGTACCAATTATGTCTCTGACCAGGAATTCTAATAGCATGTCTCATTCGGAAAATTATGTTTTCACCTCTTGTAATGAATATTTATGGATATTAGAAATCGCCTTGGGTTTCAGGGACTTGAAAAATTATCATTATGGGGGCTATTCAATCCCGGACACTATTTCCTCCGGCGGAAATAGCCTCACCTATTCAATGCTGCTTTTTCCGACAGCAGTGAAGTCAGTTTCTGCCAAAACAGATCCATTTTTAAAACAAGTTGGATCTGTTTTGATGGTAACAGCTCCGAATTGTCGAATTCACTGACTTTTTTTCGACAATCCGTGGCTGTTCCCGCCAATCCTCAGACTTTCCAACACTCGACAGCCAGAACATTAAATTTCAACTGTCAAATTGCAGTCGAGAGTAATGAAAACAACCTGGTGTTCCAACTGTCGGGATGTTCCGACATTCAAAATCCGATTTGTGCAAATAACTCAATCAAGACTAATATGCTTGCAATTTACATAAGAGCTTATAGTATGACATAAAATTCAACATCCCATATAACAGCAAGCTAAAAGAGCTGCTATGCATTCTTTAAGATACTCACTTGGTCAAGAGTGGTCTGAGAGACTGAATAATCTTCAATGTGAAGTCTTTTCTTGTTCTTGGAGAGGATGCTGAAGATCCTGGCCAAGGAAGATTGCGAAGAGCGTAGCTGGTACTGCAGCATACCTCGATGTTTATCTTTTAATACACTCCCAGGGAAAGCGTGGCTGAAGAAGTCTTCCACAGGTTTTAAGTCTGGGTTAGATCCCGTTATCCGTACTACAATTGTATACCCATCTCCAAACCTGTTGAAATGAAACAATCAATCAAGACGCTGATTGTTTTTTCCTCATCTATGCAAATTTTATGCAGATTAAATAAAGAATGATTTACTTTATTTACACAAACACACCTCTCAAGCAGGTACAACTATTCAGTAGATTTCTCACCATAAAGCAGAAATATGACTTACTTGTTCTTGAGATGCTGTACACTTCCTAGGCACCGGAACCTTCCATTAACCATTATGGCCATTCTTGTGCACAGAGCTTCACACTCTTCCATACTATTGAGAAGAAACAATACAATGAGACAATAAAAGGTACAATTTGTATGAACCTATAGCTGTAATCTAATGGTATATCCTTCCCATCTAGAAATTCATCACCGACCAAAGGGCAGATTTATGCAGTGGTTTTCATTGGCAGTATTGACACACATTAGGGGGGCTGATTCTTAGGTGGGAGCAAAGCAAAAAAAACAAGTAACTCTCTATCTGGAACAAACCATGTTTCACTGCAAGAGGTGCAAATGTTTTGTTTTGGGGGTTTTTGTATGCAGGGTAAACACTGGCTGCTTTTGCATGTAGCCCACAAATGCTGGATGGCTTGATTTGTACAATGACATTTCCCACCTCATAATAAGCCCCATAAAATATACTCTATCCGCATGTAAGTACCGGCAGTAGACACTGCTGTGCAATGATAGTAAGGAAAACATACACAAGATTATGCTTTTCCTATTAACCAACTGTGCTCAGTGTCAGTAACACAATTTTTAGTGCACACACACATCAGCTGTATAGGACTTTAACTTATTCCCCTTTCAGACCACAAATGCTGGTCCCACACAGGATTAGGACACCGGTCTGTCCCAGGAGCGACCTGGCATATGAGGTCTGAAAGATCAGCATCTGATTCGACTTATTGCTGGGTCGGTGACATCACATGGGATGGGGCTGAGCAGTGGCACGTCATTGGGGGGGGGCGGGAAGGAGGCAGCGTTTGAAACGGACAGTGCTGCCTCCTCCATACTGTGAATAGGCCCCACGGTAACTCGACCCTGGTTACCTGTTCACACTGCACCTTGGCCCTACTCAGAAGCATGATTAAACCTGGTCGTGACCAGGGTTGCTCGATCCGGGGTGACCCTTTCACATCGCACCTTGACCTGGGTTGGTGACGTAAGGACTTGACTGTAACCCGGGTTGAGAGTGCAATCTGAAAGGGGTATAAGTCCCCTTGCAGGCAAGTATATTACATTTGTTTGCCTTATTTGAACAATACATTTTAATAAATGCAGTTGAATAAGATTCTCAGATAGGTCTGTATAATTCACTGAGCAAAGGAAAAAATACTGCAGTCTGTCTGCCAGGTGGTTACTTAGTTTCATACTAGGTGGAATGTCCAGGATAATGTGTCATGTGTGTGGTTCTCCTTGTCATTCATTAAAAGAGCAGGGTGTAGCCAACATCTACTACATCTAACAATCACAACAATGCAAAACGTATAAGGACTACACATTCTGTCCTCTGTGTGACCATTTCACAGTGTAACACTAACCTGTGTGATGTCAGTACAACGGATCTTCCTTCTTTAATGATACTGAGGGCGCAGTTCCAAAGGAAGCGCCTTGCCTTAGGATCCATTCCAGTAGTTGGCTCATCCTGTTATTTTAAAGATAGAAAATATTAAGAGAATTAAGTAATTTGGTAACCTGCAGGATGTACTTCACCCCTTGACAATCTATAGGAGTACTGTATAGGTTGCAAAAAGTATGTTCACATGACAATCATAGGTTTCTTTAAGAGATAGAGAATGGTAAATTATTATTAGACTGAGTGCTCTGTCCACTTCATTCTGTGCCTGAGTGCACTCATAGCTTTTCATATTACCTTATTCTATAGCTAGAGGTCCTTGTATTCCATATACAGTATATTACATGACATAGTCATTTTATTATTGACCAGGAAATCGATGCTGGTTTTCAGAATCTGACCTCTGATTTGTGAAAATTGGTACCTAAAAACTATTCTGCCCGGTACACTGGTACAGATTTTACTATATGTATTTTTGGGGCTAATACAGATTGGATCATTAATCTGAGAAATTGCAGCTAACTGTGAACAGACAGCTGCCGCCCAGTCTGAAAGAAAAAACGCCCCATTCAAATTTGTAATGCAGTGCAGATCGCAGTGCATTTGCAGAGCCATACGCAAATGCCGGAACATCAAAGAGTCTTTGCTGTCTTCTCCAGATTACCCTTGGATGTATTATCTAATGTATGCAGGTATGATAATATACAAGATGTAATAGGCAGAGCCCGGTTTCTTCTTGTTTTGTTCTTATCTCTATCCATGTGACCTGTGCTCCTTGTCACAGTGGGGTCGATTTATGATCTGACGATCAGGGCTATATGCGCTATCCCTGTGCCTTATGGCAGGGGATAGCGCTTCCCCTGATCTATCACACCCGCTGTGCGGGTGCTGTAACGGTGGCGGTGGGGGGACGGCGTCATAGCGCATGTACTAGTTTTAGTACAGGGTGCATACTGCATATCTAATTTATGAACGGTCAGCATCGCTGACCATTCCGCCGCCTGCAGCTATCGACTTCAACAGCTGCAGGCGGCGATGCCCTATGCCTACAGCAGGGACAACGCTGTCCCTGCTGCTGGCTCTGAGCTGAGCGTGAGTAGCGAGATCCCGCGCATGTGCAGTCCAGCCGGCCGGGGAGAAGCAGACATCGCGTCAGTGTTAACTGACGCGCTGTCAGCTGGAGGGGACATCGCCGGAGGGGGGAGTTAACGCTCCCCCGCTTCGGCGGCAAGATCTTAGCGCCGCTATAATAAATCTACCCCAGTGACCTTTAACGACTTCTGTATGCCCGCCCATACAATGTGTATCAAACTAATACCCCATCCCTGTGACTTACCACCTTTTCCCTACAGGATACAGCGCGGTGCTCCATGTCTTTGCCCTGCCTAGTCTATCATGTAATTGCTGTGTGTTGTTCTTAGGTATGGCAATTTACACTTTATTGGACGCATGATTAGATATATGTTCATATGTATTTTAATTGTACAGTGATGCAGATACTTTGTGATGCCTTAGAATAACAATAACAAAGTCTTTTTTAGAGTTTCCCACTTAGGGCCTTATTCTAGTTCACTCTTTCTGACAAAATCCTTCTTAGATAGACAAAACCATGTGCACTGCAGGGGGGCAGATGTAACTTGTGCAGAGAGAATTAGATTTGGGTGGGGTTTTACTTCAAAGTGAGATCTATATTGCAGTGTAAAAATAAAGCCCTGCACAGAAACAAAATAACTCACCCAAATCTCATTCTCTCTGCACATTTTACATCTGCCCCCCTGCAGTGCACATGGTTTTGTCCGTCTAAGAAGGATTTTGTCAGAAAGAGTGAACTAGAATAAGGCACTTAGAAACAGAGCTTTACATATGTAGCGATGATAAATTGGAACTTACCAGAAACACCACTGGAGGTCCCGCAATTAAGGCAATAGCTGTAGACAATTTACGCTTGTTTCCCCCACTGTAGCTTCCTGCACATCTCTCTGAGTACTTCACCAGCCCCAGTTTTCGCACTGCCCATTCAGCTACCTGATGCAGGACACAGAGACACAAGGTCAGCATGCCAAAGGTTTTACAGTATAAGACACAATCTCCACAGCCCATTGCTACTGTTACTATTCAGAAACAGTGCTAACTTTTACCAAAACTAAATCTTCAAACTAACATAAACTATCTTGTTGTATCCAAGGGCAATTATAATAAACCGCTGAGGTTAGTAATGTTACAGAAAGTATAATTCTAGCCAGTATAACATACTCAGGGCCAGATGCACTAAGCTTCAAAAGTGATAAAATGGAGAGTGATAAACAGCCAGCCAATCAGCTCCTGCCTGACATTTTTCAAACAAAGTCTGTGACATAGCAGGCAGGAGCTGATTGGCTGGCTGTTTATCACTCTCCATTTTATCACTTTTGAAGCTTAGAGATATTTTGTGTGACAGCATGTCATCGGGGATCACACAAAATGTTAAAAACCATGCAGTCAGACCCATGGCTCAGTATAGGTACTGACTATAATATTAAGAGAAAATCTGCCAGATCCAGAGAAAGGAAATCCTTAACCAAAATATTTGAAGTGAAATTTAAAAAGACCACGTGACATATTTATCACAATCAACATTTATAATGAGGATGTAATATTTTTTGGTACTTGTGACTTATCTGGGCGCCCGATTTTCTTCATCGCACCTAAAAATCGCATCAAATCGCATCGCATACAAGCAGATTGCATGCGATGCGATTTGACGCGATTTGCCGTGATTTGACGCGATTTTAATATGTGAAGGCACCCAGATGCCTGTTTCATATGTGAAATGGCCCCCCAGACCCCATTTTTAATTGTATACCCACCCTGATGGCTAAATGCCCCCCATTGTTAACGCCACCCCACTATCAACGCCAACCCGAAGTGTGGCGAGCGCAGCGAGCCCGCGAGGGGCGGCGGTACGCGTCCTCCGACCTTTTCATACCCCCACTATCCACGTCGGCGTGGAGTTGATTTTATATAGTGTGGCGAGCGCAGCGAGCCCGAAGCGTGGCGAGCAGACGCGGATACCTGTGAAGCCCGCGAGGGGACGCGTATAGCTGTGAAGGTATCCATGTCCCCTCGCGGGGCTCGCTGCGCTCGCCACGCTTCGGGCTCGGTGGCTCGCTGCGCTCGCCACACTATATAAGATCAACTCCACGCCGACGTGGATAGTGGGGGTATGAAAAGGTCGGAGGACGCGTACCACCGCCCCTCGCGGGCTCGCTGCGCTCGCCACGCTTCGGGTTGGCGTTGATAGTGGGGTGGCTTTAACAATGGGGGTCATTTAGCCATCAGGGTGGGTATACAATTAAAAATGGGGTCTGGGGGGCCATTTCACATATGAAACAGGCATCTGGGTGCCTGTACATATTAAAATCGCATCAAATCGCATCACATGCAATACAATAGCATACAATGCAACGTGATTTTCTCTTCAAGGGAAATCGCATCAAATCGCATCAAATCGCATGCTTAGGGTACTGGCATACAATTTCAATATCGGGCGCCCAGATAAGTCACAAGTACCTATTTTTTGCATAAATTCGTGACATGAAAAAGTATTTTCACACACATTTACTACTCGTGGCTCGACAGTAAACCTCCGATAACAGTCTGTCCTGGGAAAGAGATGGAAGCAGTGTGATAGCTTAATACTGTTACACCTCTTACTGAGAAGCAGTAGCCCGTAGGTTACTATACTGTAGGTTAACACCATATTGAGACAACGTTAGCAGCTGGGGCGAACAATGCTTGGTAAATCCAATGCCATAGAAAACCCCATAGAAACCTATGGGGACAACATTTCTGGAAATGGAGGGAAACCTCCATGGTAAATCTGGGGATATTTAATATTGTTGCACTTTTTGCCATGCACAAGGACATCCTTCTCCCTGATTCCACAACTTGATATTGCAAGCCTCATATATATATATATATATTAAGATCAAAACATGAATACATTAATGTGAAGTTCTACGTTATCATTCATGTTTTTGCAGAGTTCATTTGTTTCTTTTCCTTTGTACTCGGATTTACTTGGTTCAAAAATCCGGATCTTATTGGCTATAAGCTGTCACATGTTTTGGATAGCCAATAAGATCCGGATTTGAGAAACCAGTAAAACCGACCCGCACATCTCAAATATTGTCTATGCTGATTCTTTAGCTACTTAGTTATAATTATCAATTTTGTCTTCATACCTGGGGTCTACACATATGTATTTGTTATATTGTTATAAGTGTTGTTCCATTGGACAGTGATTGGATGGAATTTGCTGGGTTATATCCAGGAAATACTGGGGCAGATGTATTAAGCCTTAACAAGAGATAAATGCAAGGGTGATAAAGAGAGATAAATGTCCAGCCAATCACATCCTTACTGACTTTTTTCAAACACAGCCTGTAACATGGCAGTTAGCAGGTGATTGGCTGGGCGTTTATCTCTCTTTATCACCCTTGCATTTATCTCTTGTTAAGGCTTAATACATCTGCCCCACTGAATGATAAATATGTCCCCAGGTACTGTATGGTGCAGTGTGTATAAACATAACAGTCATATACAGTAACAACTAATGCTCCCAACGAGGATACAAGAATATGTTTCACCTTGCAAACCTCCTTTTCAGGCACGCCACGCAGCAGTGCGTATAGCTCCAGGTGCTCCCGGCCTGTCAGCAGCTCATTTATGGCATCAAACTGCGGGCAGTAACCCATGTTCTGGTGGACTTCTTGCATATTAGACAGGATACTGTAGAAGATAAGCAATTAGATACCCACTGATAATATTTACCATTTTATATGTAACATTTAGTACCATTCAGTATTATGTAAATAAATTGTAAATATATCTTTGTAAGTAGATTACAGTTATTTTAATTCTCTGTACCATCTACATCAGGCATGTCCAAACTATGGCCCTCCAGCTGTTGTGAAACTACACATCCTAGCATGCCTTGCCATAGTTTTAGCATTCCCTAACAGCAAAACTGTGGCAAGGCATGATGGGATTTTTAGTTTCAAACAGCTGGAAGGGCCATAGTTTGGACAAGCCTGCTTTACATAGATAACACTATGATGAAATTAGTAACACTATATCTATTACTGTTTAGCAGCAAATACAACAGTACACCTTAATGTTTAAATGATGTTTACAAATTTACCTTCAACATCCCCCCAAAATCGCAGGTGGTTTAAGCCAAATCACATTTAGGTAGAACCATTGCCATTCTGGGGGGGGGGGGGGGGAGTGGGGGCGCAGGACTTTCAGGCTCCAGCATCTATGTATGCTGGAGTACATATACACCAATGATGACGACAAACCAAAGGAGCGAGGGGAATAAAGGTTTATGTTACTAATGACTGCACTGTTAAGGGCCCTACATACGCAGAGATGTGTGCCAGAGATACATAACGGGAGATTCAGCACAAGAGATTTCACTAATTGGCTCATTTCAGACAATGAGCCACATACAGAGAGATTTGTGTCAGAGATTCAAATTGGGAGATTCAGCACGGGAGATCTCAAATCTGTCACGACTGGACATTGTGCAGCTGGCTACTCTGGATGTGCCTGCCCAGACTGCGCTATATATATATATATATATATATATATATACACACACAGTATATATATATATATATATATATATATATATATATACATACACATACATAGTGTATATATATATATACATATATATATATATATATATATATATATATACACACAGTATATATATATATGCATACACAGTTTAATAGTTTTAGTCCCCCATATAAAAAGTTTAATCGTTGGTGGTATAGTGTGGCATCCCCCTCTCCCCTCAACCGTTGGTGGCACAGTGTAAAAAAAAAAAAAAAGAATATACTTACCAACTCCGTTGTCTTCCAGCGTCGCGTCCTCTCACTGCAGCTTCCATCTGACTGCAGAGGGCGGGCGCGGCACCCGGCAGGTCCAGGAAGCGTCTCTGCTGGGCTCCGGCGGCGAGGCTTCCAGGCGGCGGGGCTTCCAGGCGGCGGCGGCAGCGGGGCTTCCAGGCGGCGGCGGCAGCGGGGCTTCCAGGCGGCGGCGGCAGCGGGGCTTCCAGGCGGCGGCGGCGGGGCTTCCAGGTCGGTGGCAGCGGGGCTTGACAGTCACAGTCACCGGCATGACAGTCGCTCAGATGGCCCTGCTCATCCCCGCGCCACACATGCGGGAGATGAGCAGGAGCTTCTGAGCGACTGTTATGAATTGACTGACCGGGCCATTCTGAATCTTGTGCAGATTCAGAACGGCGGGGGCGCGCATGTAAATCGCTGTGTGGGCTATATACACAGCGATTTACATGCATTTTCAGGCATTTTCTGAGCGATTTAGTAAAATCGCTCAGAAAGTGCCTGAAAATTGTGCTGTGTGTGGGGGCCATTACAGCAGGAAATCAGCAGAGACTAATGGGGCAGAGAAGACTGCTGCAATTGTTCCATCAATAAAACATTAGCCGTCTGGAGCAAATTCTCTGCATGCAGCTTGAGTAGAATTGTGCATTGATTAATATAATGTACTAAATATTTCCCCACTCTCCATTAATGCTTAAGTGTAAACAAATATTAGGCATGCCCATAGATTACTAGAGTACAATACATTTGTCGCATATCCAAGTGTTACCCACCTGTGTCCCTTCAGGAAGGCTTCCCCACCAGTCACATCAGTATCTCCAGTCAGCATCTTGAATGTAGTGGTCTTCCCAGCACCATTAACTCCTAGCAGGCCAAAGCACTAAAGAACAATGAGCCCAGTAAACCTTGTGTGTTTGGTAAAAATAGTAACACCACACATTTTGTGAAAACACCACACAGTGCTGTCTAAAGACAGTGATATATTGGGGCATATGTAATAGCATTCAAGTTCGCTGCAGGTGCAGGGTGCCAGGGAGCTCGGATGTTTTGTTAAAGCGGCAATCATTTACGAGGCAAAACTATCATTAGTGTTATTGGACCAGATGCACTGAGCTTCAAGAGTTATAAAATGCAGAGTGATAAACAGCCAACCAATCAGCTCCTGCCTGACATTTTTCAAACACAGTCTGTGACATGGCAGGAACTAGTTGATTGGCTGGCTGTTTATCACTCTCCATTTTACTACTTTTGAAGTTTAGTGCATCTAGCCCTAAATGTTTTATCCTGTATCAGCTGCCTTTCAACAACTGTGGTAACATCTGTGGTGCGTTGTTTCCTAGCTATACATGCTGGTACACTATTTTCTAAAATGTTTTGTTATTATATAAAAAAGGGATGATTACATAATGATATAAAATGACACTATGAAGTGGATGTCTCTATTAATCAATCATAGTTTGATTCTCACCTCTCCTGGGGGTATTCCCACACACAATCTATCAACAGCTGGCTTTCTTTTCATTCTGTAGACCTGGGAAGACATGCCTTGGTTAGCCGAGACTCCATAGCACAGTACAGTACATGTTACTTACACATCCCTCATGTCTATAAGGTATGAAATACATATAGAGTTTACAATAATATTACAGTCCACTGCTTTGTTTATGCATAAAATGAAGGTATAACATAATCCATGAACATTAAGTGGCTGTCTTATTAGAAATCAATCATTATGATCTTCTTGCATTTGATTTCAATTTATGCCATCTTATATGCTATATAAAAATTCTAAAAATGTATATACTGTTGCCAGAAGCACTTGTCCTGCGGCTGCAAGGGGTAAGTTCCTGGTAGAATGTGCAGCAGGTGTGATGTTTGGCTGTCATGTGCCTGCGGTTACATACTGATGACTAGCTAGTCAGCCAGAGGGAGTATCATCATAACTACACAGGAATGAGCATGTCCGTACCTTAGTCAGTCCTTTGATTTCCAAGATGTCACTCCGACCCCCCTCATTCATTATTCTCTGACGCTCCCTTGCCACGTCCTCATCTTCATCAATTACAGGGGGAAGCTTTGCAGTGACTGGCCTGGAGAGAAACAGACAGGTTCCTGTCATGTCACCAATTCTCTGTCTCATATGAGCAAATTGGCAGCCTTAAGAAGTTACTTAGCAAAAAAGTAATACTAGGGGTTAATTTGCACAAACAAATCTAAATATGGGGATGTTAAAGAGCAAGTAAAATAATAATTGCCCAAGTTATGTTTCTACTCTTATCAATAACATAACCACTGTTACCATTTGTATTAACCAGGCCAGCTAAGTGACAAGTCTACACAATAATCGCAGAGTTTATAATGAAATAAGTCTATGGGGAAAATTGACTAAGATGTGAGTTCTATTTCACATGGGATGTTGCTATGGGTAACCAATCAGAATCTAATTCTTATTTTTTTAGCACCTTCTAGAAGATAATAGATAGTATCTGATTGGTTGACCATAGCAACATCCCATGTGAAATAGAACTCCCATCTTAGTAAGTATCCCACTATGAATTTATAAACCATTGGGCCTGATACAGGCAGTGCTGATGTACACATAGAGATTTTCCGCTAATGCAACCATGTGAAAACCCCTACAATTTAGCAACATGCATATATCCTGAATGGTGTGACTAAGACACACCATCAGGATATATGCTGCAAGATATGCAAGCCTGGATGCTGCTGCATGCATCTCTGAATCAGGCCCCTTTTGTGTAGACCTGATCAGGGAACTGCGACCGGCGTGTTTGGGGCAGCAAAGCCCATAGTAGTAGTTCGTTTGATGCATATATTGCACCCACTTGTATTAGTGCATGCCTTTGATAACACACTTAATAATATGTATTGTTACATTATAAAAGTTAACTAATGCTGGGTACACACCAAAACGATTTAAAATTGGATGCAAATTGTATGCAAATCGGATTGTACGATTTGCACACCATTTACATACGATTTGCATACGATCTGATCCCCTCTGTATTCAGATGAATGGATCTTTTACAGATCCTACCTGCAGCAGGTAGGATCGGATTCGGATCCAATTCAGATCCAACCAAACGATTTTGACCAAATCTGCATCCAATCAGTCTGAATTGGATCCAGATTGATGGGATTGTGCCAAAATCGTTTTGGTGTGTACCCAGCATAACAGTTTCACTTTTGTGATATAATCACTTACCTTGGTTTAATGAAGAATCGATACTGGATTAGCAGAGTAATGACAAAGAAAACCACACCCTCCACTGCCATGGCAAAGAGATTTTTCCCAACCAGATCCCAAGACATTGGGGAGACAAAGCGGTTTTCTCCTGTTAAAGGAGAAGATTCACAGTCAGTCAATGTACTTGCAATTGGAACTCGCTGTCTATAGAACAGAATACAGAGATTACTCACCAAATCGCTCTAGTGCATCCGCCATGGCCTGATTCTTCACCATGTCAATGAGGCCTCTTCCCAGGCAGAAATGAGGGAAGATCAGCAGCACTGACTTCAAAATATCATTGATGTTGTTCAGTTTCTATAAGACAGACAAAATCTCATCATTGGTAGCCTACTAAAGCTAGCGTTACATGCACAGGAATAACTATAATGGTTGCAAGGGGTGGCATTGCTATGAGGCCCAGAGGCTAAGGCTATAATGTTACATAAATACTAGTCGAGTGCATAGTAATGGAGTACAATATGAAATGGAGGCATTACAGTGTGGCATAATATAACAAAGGGCACTGTAACATGGTATAATTTGATCTGGATGGCCCTCTAATGTGGCACAGTATAAACAGGGGGCACTGTAATGTGATATAATATCAGCGTTATCTATCTATCTACTCAAGTGAATGGGTGACTGCAGTAAAACAGTTACCGATGTGTCTTCATACATTTTGCGGCAGTCACACTAAACAGTCCCTCTTGGCACGCTATGTCGCGTGAGAGAATTCAAGCGTTGGCTATCATTTTTCATAACCCAATGTGACTAGGATGAACGAGGAGACTGTGAATTTGATATGACTATGTATATCTGTGTGTGAATGAGTCTCTGAATCTGTACACAAAGTGCTACAATGAAGCTTTCATCAATTCACTTCTTTTCTGTCCGTATGCAGACTCAGTAACACACAGATAAGTTATATATCAAATTAATCAGCATAGTACGCCCCCCGTCCAGTATCTTCTGGAAGTGCAGTTGAAAAACGCAGGCGGATACCAGCCGTAGGGAGGGAAGCAGCAGCCTTGATCTCCCCCCTATCATCGCAGTGCTGAGTAAGTCTTGACTTATGTGGCGTTGCAAGCGGGGAGGGGGTGGTTTCATTCAATGGTGAATGAATTTGAATGGACCTCCCCTCTTCTCATTGCTGCGATGGCATTCACAGCCATGCATAGCGGTGGATTTCTGGGCTCTGAAGTTTTGCAGACCAATGATCAGATCTGAATCAGCCCCAATGTTATAAAGTCTGGGGAAATATAGAATTGTGTGTGCCATCACTACCACAGTATTTCAGTATTAGTCTTTAATGACTAGTAATAAATTATATATGTCACTGGTGTGTTTGATTGTTTTGTTCTTTTTGCCTTTCCCTATATTAAATTTATATAACAGTTTCAGTTATTATACTTACATTGTTTGTAAAGAGCTCAAGTACAAATGTGGCCACACTGCCATTGATCCCAATAAATAAGTTGACACTTGTTAACACCACATAGGCTGTACTGGGGATCTTAAACAGAAAAGAAGCTGGATACATGAGAGGGGTAATGGACCACCTGGAAGATAGAAAGCATTTATTATATACAAAAGTAGTACAAATTAAAATAGAGGCGTAATCATTGTATTATCAAACAAGGGAAACTTTAAAAACAAATAAGTAATATACAGAAGAGTCCACCTACAGCTAGCCTTATTCCGATTAAACAACCCTTCTAGTGTAGCCTACTGCCGGGTGTTTTTTGTGTGTTACTGTTTCCAGTGTCTTATTTGCAAAACAAAGTGAATAGGATACACAAGCATCTTCTTCTGATTGAAGCAATATGCTGTATGTTTATATTCAGTGTGTGACTGCGGCTGTATTTGTATATGAAATACTACATTACTGTGTTTTCCAGGAAAACACTGCAACGTTCCATTTCTTATGTAGATACAGCAGCAGAAGATACTTATTCATTCTATTTGCTCCAATTTGTAAATAAAACGCTGTTTAATGGAGAGCCACAAAGAAGATGCTCAGCACTAGAGTCGCACGGAGCTTGCGCATTATGTATGACGCAACTTTCGCATAGATGTATGTGAACACATCTGTATTACTTCACAGCCCTTCCATGTCATCAAAAAACAAGTTAATCTACAAGTTGACAAGATGCTCAACAAGAAAGCAAATAACTTACCCATATAGCAAGAGAAGAAGTGCCAAGACGGGCAAATTAGAAGAAGATACATAGGAATCTTGCTGGAAACAGATGAATATTATAATGACCAAAGTAGCTGGCACTATGTAGTTACACTGAAAGAGAAAACAAAGAACCCAGTGAGTTTAGAAATGGCACAAACTAGAAGTGAGCACAGGTCTGCAAAAGACTGAAGGATGTGAAGTGCTTCTATACTAGAGTGCTAGAGTCAGACCCTACTGCTCCTGGTGCCGATCCAGGAAGAGAAGGGTGCCTGGCCGAGGAAGCCTCCTTCTCTCTTAAGAAGCCCCTTGCTCTTTGGCATGCACACTATGCTTTCTACTTAAGCTCAATGAAGGCATGCTTCAGTAGGGAAAACTAATTTTCGATGGACAAGCTATACTCTTGAAACATTTCTTTTAGTACAGGAATGTCTCCCTTTAAAATATATGGTGGTTTCTGAACTTGAAAGTCAGCAGAATGAAATCCAAAAATAATTTCTAGTCCCTTACCATATCCCACACAAAGTTGGCCAACCAGTAGATAACAGGCTTTACTCCACTGATACATTGCATGTGTTTGGCCTTGCTCACTCTCTCCTGGATCAGGAACACCACAAAGCTGGCTGGCACAAATGACATGGCAAATATGACACAGATGGAAACCAAGACATCCACTGATGTGGTCATCCTGAAAGAGAAGAATGCACACATTCATATCATGCAGACCACCCAAGTCCTACTACAGTACATAATGCAAGACTCACGGCGACAATAATTACCAATAAATGATTATTGTATAAGAAGCATAGGATGCAGTGCACAGTACTTACAGCGCCACCTCGGATATTTGCTCTTTGGTGAGATTCAGGGGGTGATTGAAAGCGGTAATCCCGTATTTGGCAGGGTCCTCTCCTTCGGGTAGTTTGGAGCGCAGGATGGCATTGTTCATCACATTCAGGAAGGCACCAACAGCATGCCATCCTTTGTTATTGAACCAGACCTGCAGCAACAGAAGGCTATGTGACCACTACATTCATTGTTCCTCGGAGAAGTATTTTTATATATGGAAAATATAGTATACCTATTAATAATACAGAATATTATATTTGAACATGGGTTTCTCAGTGTTACATGGAGGTGTGAAGTTACAAGACCTAAAACTCTTCTAAAGGTCACTTGACTTACTTACTCCATAATAACAGTATTCTAACATTGCTGCCATCCCTTTTATGTAGCTTTCACATCACACTTTTAAAACGGTATATTGCCGTTTTTTTGACTTTTAAAACGTTTAAGGCTGCAGTGTGAAAGTGTCATAGTTGAAATACCATTTAAAGTTAACTGGTATTTCAACACGTTTAAAAAGCAGAGTCCTACCCGTTTTAAAGCCAATTCAGAGCCGTTTTTTGTGCTGTCTGAATGGCACTGAAATGGTATTTAGTAAAAAATAAAGGTTAGAGCACTGTGATAGGCTGTCCCTTGTCTTGTGTCCCTTCCCTGAACCAGGAAATAAGCTGTGGGTAGAAACGTGTTCAGAGGTTAAACTGCTTGACTGGTGATGTGAATGGAACTTAAATGGTATTTTTAAATGGTAATCTGCTGCAATATGAGCACTAGACCCGTTTAAAATACCATTTAAAATTACAGTTTTTCAAAACGTTTCAAAATGTTTTATGTGATGTGAAAGCTACATTAGAGTTACACATAGCAGAATATGGTGTGTGTGTGTGTGAGGGGGTAGTCAGGGGCATATTTACGGATGCGGGCGCACATAGGCACAACAATAACGTCCGTTCCTCCCAGCCAATTTAATGGATTCTAAAAAAGCCACTAACTGTCATTCTATTATTATGTATACATATTTACTAATTAGGACAGTTTACAGGGTCAGTATCTGCATTTCCTATCCATTTACACTCTATTCAAGATAGAACATGGTACAGTACAGTGGATATTTTGCAGTTACTGGTACATTTCAGACTGACAGTACAATTGCAAGCAGCCAAGTGCCACCCACCTCATGTGCCTAAGGGGAAGTTTGGCACTGGGGTAGTTATACTTGGTCTTTGATTATGTAAAATGTCAGTATTTTCAAAGAGCATCTAAGAAGACTCACCTTCACATTATCTTTTGCATCTAGTCCTTTCATAAAAGTCCCAAAGCTGTCCAGAAAGCGGTTGGCAGCCCCATTCTGTTAAAGAAAGAACAATACTTAGAGAAATGTATTCAGTTTATAGTGTTCATGTTTGCTTCTTGCTTTACATTCATATATATAACTTACTGTGCTGTCAAATCAATACCCATTAGTCTGTTCAGGGGAGGTTCTTCTGCTGTGTTTATCGTACAAGCCCGATCAAGAACCAAGCCCATACAAGAAACAGCCATGCCGATTGGATGCTGTCAGCATCCTGGCAGTCAGGATGTTGGCATTCAGTATACCAATGCCCGCATCCTGACTGCTGCCAGATCACCAGCACTGGAACTCTAAAAAAAAATCAGGATGCCAACGCCAGAATACCGACAGCCGGCATGCCAAAAGTAATTATGCCGGAGCAGGTTAGGTTCAGACCATGGATGGTGGGGTTAGGTTTAGGCACTAGTCGGAGGGATTTAGGGTTAGGCTGGTTTAGGCTCTTTCAAGGGGGGTTAGGATTAGGCTGCGGGGGGAGGGGGGTTAAGTTTAGGCACTAACGGCGTCAGTTATGATCAGGGTTGGTCTTTTGGCCATCGGCATCCTGATTGCCATGATATTTTATGTATCTCATGCCCATGCCTAGGAATTATTATGTGGAAACCCAGGAGAATTTTTTTTGGCATTAAGCTATGTGATGGTATGTCATAAGTGAATGCACAGATATTTACCCTTGCTAGATCCAGGTGTTTCTTGATGTGCTTAATGGAAGCCAGTACTTCTTCACTTGGCGGTAGTGCTGGAGAACTGCTTCCACCCAAAGAGAAACCACCATATCTGAAGAGTCAAACAGATACATATTAATTGTCTCATACATAAACCATATATAAATGGTATCACTATTTATACCGTGTTTCCCCGATAATAAGCCCTACCCCGAAAATAAGCCCTACCCTTGATTTTGGACACTGGTCCAAAATAAGCCCTACCCCAAAAATAAGCCCTATCAAAATTTCTCTTAGCCGAGTGTGCGCACTAACTTCTATGACCCCATCTCCATCCCCGCTAACCCCCTTCACCGCAGCCTTGGTTGTACAGTACTGTACTGTACTGTAGAAGCCTTTGAAGCCCCCGGTCCCAGGAATGCACTGCGCCCTGCACATGTCACCGCGCACATCACACGGCTTCTGTACACGGCAGGAGCAGCGGCGCAGACACAAAACGAGAAGAAGAACTGGAAAGTGCTGTGAGGAGCAGGACTGGGGGCATGGTGCTATAAAAGGAGGAACGGGGCTGTGAAAGCAGGACTGGGAGCATGGTACTTTAAAAGGAGGAATGGGGGCTCTGAAACGAGGACTGGGGGCATGGTACTTTAATAGGAGGAATGGGGGCTGTGAAGGCAGGAATGGGGGCATGGTTGATTAGAATAAGCCCTACCCCGAAAATAAGCCCTATGGTGTTTTTTGATGAAAAAAATAAAATAAGACAGTGTCTTATTATCGGGGAAACACGGTATATGCTATGTGATTTACATATACACACACAGTAGCCATTTTATTAGGTACAGCTTTCAAGTAAAGGGTAGAACTTCCACTTCCCTAGAAAATCCTGAATTATTTGTGGCATGGATTCAAAATAATGCTAGCTGGGAACATTCTTTAGAGCTTCTTGTCCATGACACAGTCACTATGCATTTGTCAGCAGCATATTCATGCTGCTAATCTCCTGTTCCACCACACTTCAAAGGTGCTTTATTATTATTTATTTATTAACAGTTTCTTATATAGCGCAGCATATTCCGTTGCGCTTTACAAAGGAGACAGTGATACAACAAAACAGTGGGTGAGATTTAATAGGATGAGAGATTCAGAAAGTGAGAGATTTGGTAAGAAATCTCCAGTTTTTTTAAAGCGGCAATCATTTACACTGCAAAATCAAACTGGTTTTGCAGTGTAAATGATTGCCGCTTTAAAAAAAACCTGGAGATTTCTTCCCAAATCTCTCACTTTCTGAATCTCTCATCCTATTAAATCTCACCCACTGTATTTACAGACACTCAAAAGGTAGGAGGGCCCTGCTCGCAAGCTTAAACTCTATAGGGAAATAGACATTGATACATAAGGATAGATACTGTATTCTTTATTGCATCGATTCCACCAGAATGCAAGGTTCTCTGACTGGTTCTGTAATTTGATAAGCTTGCCTGATGAGCTAAGTTTTTAGGGAACGCTTATAGGTTTGGAGACTGGAGGAGAGTCTTATTGTGCTTGGGAGGGCATTCCACAGAGGAAAGTCCTGCAGTCAGGAATGGGAGCGAGTAATGAGTGTGGATGAGACTGACATTTGGTAACTGGAGGCCATTGGAGTACACTGAACTCTGTGTTTTGTTTGGATGTTGGATGTAGTAAGGCTACAAACTTCAGTTGATTGACAGTCTGCAGGCAATTGGGGGTAGGGAGGGAGCAGTGATGGTTTCTGGTGTCATAGGTGATCCGGTGCAGCATCCTTGGACATAGTTCTAGATTACACATGCATGCAGGAGGCATCTACTTATACCAGATGCCTCCTGCTGCATTACCGTATCTTACTATTACTGCTGCTTCCAAGTTAGCATTAGTGATGCACTTTCTGTCCACATCTGACTCACTTCCAATATGTTATTAGCAACAAGACGGCCGCTCTCCCTATGTTTATGTTTTATGTAACATTAGGGCAAATGTATTAAGCCTGGTAAAGAGATCAAGTGGAGATAGAGTGGAAGGTGATAAGGCACCAGCCAATCAACTCCCAACTATCATATTTCAAAAATAGCTGATTGTCCGGTGCGTTATCACCTTCTACTTTATCACCACTTTATCGCTTCACCAGGCTTTATACATCTGCCCCAGACTTGGTTAAGATTAGAGACTGTTGTGCACGAAGGTCCCAAGAGATCAGCAGTTCCTGAGATACTGAAACCAACACATTTGGCGCCATCAATCATTCCACAGTCAAAGTTACTTGGATAAGATGTATTTTCCATTTGTTCTGAAGAAAAACTGAACCTATCCCTGTATTCATATTATTATACATTACATGGAAATATAGAATGTCATGGCAGACTAGAACCACTTGGCCCATCTAGACTGCACATACTGTAATTGGCAGATTAGATATTTGCTGTAAAATAAAGCTGGCATACCTAATAAGGTGGCCACTGTGCTGGGACGGGGATGCAGATATATTTCTGAGTATGTAAAGTAGCCATATCTGCGCCCGCTTTATCTGAATCAGGACCACTATGTACAAGAATACATTGAAAGGGGTAAAAAGTGACAAGATAACATACCTAAATTCATTCACCCAGATCTTGTTCTTTAAGCTGCAAAAAAAGTTTTAGGAAAAGGTTACATTTAGCTGTTCCTGTCCTAATTATTACAATTATTTGGCCATATAAAAGTACAATTTTGGAATGATGTACTTGCCTTTTTCCTATAATCTGTGCATACGTCTTTACCAAATAATCAGATATGTTCCGGCCTGTTAGGTCCTGCAAGATATCTGAAGTGTTTTGTTTCTTCTGTTTAAAAGAATACAGAGAAATGTGTCATGACTCATAACCAATATCATTTTGTGCGCACATTATTAATATACCAGTCATCTTTAAACTATTTAAACATAAAAATAGTAATCTTAGCTCAGCTCTAAATTATAGTGTAACATTTTACCAGCATGAAAAATAAATATGTTCCGTTTTTACAACATGGTTAGGAGATGTATTTTTGTAAAATAATAAACTTTAGCTGGATTTGATCCTAATTTGATCAATTCACATCGCTGTGAATAGTGCCAGCAAGGAGCTCCCAGAGCTATTCAAATCAGCATGTTTTTATGTTGGAGAACGCTAGTACTCGTGGGTGTTTATTCATGAGAACTAGAATTTTCAGGCTTAATTGCCCATTGCAATGATATTTGCACCACGATAGGGCACAAAACAGCATCGCCACCTTCATTATCCACTAGTTGGCGCTATTCACATCACTGTAAAACATTCTTGTCTACTTTTGAAAAACAGTTTCAAGGAGATTATAGTTGGTAGTCGAATTTTGAACAGCGCCCCATTGAGGGGGCGTGTCATGCTCCACCCAAAGGGCTGGGTGTGTACTGCTACATCTGAGAGAAATATTTTAAAATTACATATCCAAATGTAGATGAGCCCCAAAGCAGGTAGAAAGAGCTACTATACTTGGTAAAGTGCTGGGAAATGGTGCTGATGATTCAATGTAAATTATCTATCTCTCATTCCTTTTTCCCAAAAAATGTAACAGTGTAATGTGGGCTAGGTGAAATGAGGGAGATTGCTAGACTAATGAGGGAGAGAGGGAGATTGCTGTTATTTCAGGGAGTCTCCTGCATAATGCAGGAGGGTAGGCAGCTATGCTGTAAATTGAATTTGCCCATTAATGCGACCTATTGCATCTGATGAACTCTGCTGTGTGCATAAGGCTGCCTCTGAAGAATAAGCCAGGAATAATGCTTAGTGTATCCATTGCCAGCATATTCAGGGAACTGCATAATGCACAGTGCTCAACAACAGGATATGCTGAATCTCATTTCTAACAGATTACTTGTCTGCCTGGAGGTGCTACTTGATAAAAACAGGATATTTGTTTTCATACTAACTACGTAGATTGTTCAACATAGACTTAAGTTTAATTCATCTTTATAGAACTTTAGATTTTAAGGAGAAAGGAAGGAACCTTTATGTGCTCATGTGATCAGTCAGTGAAGAAGGAACACAATCATTGGGCCAGATGTATCAAGCTTCAAAAAGTGATAAAATGGAGAGTGATAAACAGCCAGCCAATCAGCTCCTACCTGATATGTTACAGGCTGGGTTTGAAAAATAACAGGTAGGAGCTAATTGGCTGGTTGTTTATCACTCTCCATTTTATCTCTTTTGAAGCTTAGTACATCTGGTCCAGTGAGATACCTAGCAGTATATCTACTAAAGTGTGGGTTTATAGAAGTGGACATGTTGCCCATGCCAACTAATCTGAGTATTTATCTCATTCATCCAACACCTCTAGAAGAAAATTGCAAGAATCTGATTAGTTGCTATGGGCAACTGTCACTTGTGACTAGCACTGCTACAGTTTACTCACTGCCTCACTTATGCAAACAAACAGGTTTTATTCTCTGATTCACAAGCTTTTGCATCTGTAATGCACTTCAACATATTTACCTAATGTATTTATTAGCATTCGCTAACATTTATTACGGTTCAAACATGTAGACTCATAACAGTATACACACCAAATGTTCCTACGACAGTGTGACAGTCCTGATTTACCAGCCCCAGAAAAGTGGGAGATGGTTTGTAGAGTGCTCAGTTAATAACGTTGCATAACACTATGAGGACTGCCTACCTGAAATGGTGGCAAGCCACCAGCGCCAGGTGGACAGACTGGTAGCATTTTCTTTATATTCTCATTGCTGCATTCACAAGCTGGAGAAGGATTTTCCATTGACCAATTGCCATTAAGAAACATATCTTCTATGGCCTGCGAGACAAACTGAGTTCTCCATTCTTGATCTTCACCAGAGCAAGGAATACCCCTGTGTAGCACAATACATATTTGTTGTCAGTGTGCCATTTAAGTGTTAAAGAGAGCGTGAACTGCACACAGATTCCACTTACAGAACAGTATATCCATCCATGCACGCAGTTCCAAAGCCAGGCTTCTGAATCAATGCTTTTAAGAGCGCTTCCGTACCAGCATCCTCCGGGGCATCATTGCTACAAGCAAAGCAAGCAGAGGCAAGGAATCAGGCAAGTAATCACAGATAGCCTACACAATGCAACAAACGTCAGGCTTGAAATGTGGGATCCTGTTTCTATTATTCTTCACAAATAAAAGTAGTATAAATGCATGTCCTGCAGGCATCTGTGACTAATAGTACAATGCATAACAAGGAACTTGTAATAAAAGAAGTAAAAAAATGAGAACAGGGGTTCAAGGATCTATAACACATGTTATATGTAATGACATATAAGGTTTGAGAATTTGAACAGAAAATATATAGAGTATATATATATATATATTATATGTTTGTGCTAAAACCTACCTGAAAAAGGTATACTGTTCTTCATACATCCAAGGCTGAAGTTCAAGGCTGGGGTATTTACCGAAAGGTGGCACAATGAGGCTAAACATCAATGCAATGAGTACAAAGACAGCGGGCAGCACAATCTAAGAGTAAAAGAGGAGAGAGTTGTTGTTAATATATTGGCAGAGTTATATTATTCATCATTATCCTCCTTATATGAGATTCAAAGCGGTTTTAATTTATGGCTCTATAACTGACCAACCTCCGGCTGTCTGGGCATCTTATGACTGAGGGACAGATTTATCAAGCTTCAAAAAGTGATCAAATGGAGAGGGATAAACAACCAGCCAATCATCTCCCACCTGTCATTTTTCATTTTTCAAACTCAGCATAACAGGCTGATTGGCTGGCTGTTTATCACTCACCATTGTATCACTTTTTGAAGCTTGATACATCTGGCCCTCGGTTCTAAAAGGCTTCCTTGGGATATCTTACAGGTTTATATACTATAGTATTGCCCATATCAGTAATAGGCAACATGATCCATTTCAAGCACCCTCTAATCCCCTAAAGGCCTGCTGTAAATCTCTGCTGTAATTTAAGTGTATACACATATTCAATAAAGGAGGCACCTATCTGTAATAGCATATGCAGGCCTGTTAAATAACCATTACAAACAAAAAACAAAACAGTAAGGAGCTGGGTGCTGCAGGTGAAGGCTGGGAGGATCACAAAACTGTCCTAGTTACTATCGGTTGGATACATACTAGATTTTGTTTTGCTAATACTACTGTCATTTATTTCCATCTTCTAACTAAGGGCCTGATTCACCTGCTCGCTCAGCTGTGAGTTTTTGGAGCCCAGCTAGCCGATTAAGGCTGCCCTGCCCGAGTGAAATTCCACCCATGCATATGGCTGCAAATGGGTTTGCACCCGTGCACATGAGGGGAAAACCATCCAGAATCACTCACCATCTAATGGTTTTTGGCTTTATTTACAGTGCTGAATAAGTCTAGACGGCAGAGGTAGTGGTGAGGAGGCCGCTGATAATTTCAGTGGCCCTCACTCCCAACGGCCGGGGAACGCCTGTGTTTTCTGGGGTACTCCAAGAAAATGCCTGGTTACCGCCCCCAAATGTCCACAGGGTGTCAATCACTCTGCGAGCAGCTAGCGAGCGCTAGCCTTCCCTGGCTGTCTTCGTACGGATGGCTCGCACACACTAATTTGCAGCCAAGCGAACAGGTCTGAATCGGGCTCCAAGTACAGAACTTTTCATTATATGTCATATTCACAACAGCTATTTGTTGAAGCATAGGCAGAGACACGTGTATTGCAAAGAATTAATGTGTTAGCAACTGAAATGAGTAGAAGTAACATTGCCTAAACTGAATAAGACAACGAGCCAGTTGCAATATAGCGGACTGACCTGTCTGTTATTACAGCATTGTTATAGGATTATGTTAGCAGAAAAGGGCTTGTTTTCTTATTAGAAAGTGATGCAACTAATTCCGTCCAATCAAATTCCATTGAAATGGAATATTAGCAAAACTGGGTGGATTTCCTGTGTTCATAGAATATAGCACTGTGAGTCCTTTTACATTTGTTAGTTTCAATCACCTGTGCAAAGAATCCCTTTCTGCTGCGCTTGGCATACAGCAGCCTCTTCCAGAGTAAGGTGGTAAACTGTTGTCGCATCAAACTCCAGCTCTTCACCTGATAGGAACCTTTGCCATCTATGCCACTGAGATAGTCTGTCTCCCGTGACTCTGCACAGAGGGCACATTAGGAGAGATCACTACAGGTATTAGACATGCAGCTGACAGATGAGTATCACAAGAAAAAGTGCTTATTTTTTTCCACTGTAATAGACCTTTGTAAAGACAATGTTCATGTTTACCGGTGTCCTCTAAACCTAAAATGTAAGTTGCTACATATATATATATATACCAGCTTAGCGGAGCCAAAATATGTTATATTAAGTTGTAATGATGGGAGGGGCTATTAATTTGACCAAAGCACTATTACTAATGCTGAGTATACACTTGGCGATATATCGGTCATTCAACTGAATCGTCAACTTATAGCATGGGCGCATTCATTGATGTGTAGCAGTTATATGCTTGTGACTGATGTTATTCACAGAAATATCCCCAATCACCCATTCAAATGTCAGCCCAGCTGCATGACAGGGACCGATATATCGAACGGATGCTCAAATGGATCCACCAACATATCTGCCAGCTGTGTAGGCTTTGTAAGCAATGGCTGACGTAGTCCTTTGCTTGGCCTGTACCACTTGCAAGCTCGAGGGGGTAGTGCGTCACTTACACCGACCGCTGCAAATTAAGCCATAAATAAGTTCTAAAATACCTGGATCCGTGTCAAAGTCATTAGTCTCAAAGTTGTCATCTTCTGTGTATGGTCTCAGGCAGCTCTGGTGGTCTCCAAAGGCATATCTCTTCCTCCTGGCTGGTAGTGTCCCGTCTGTGGGAATAATGATTATACTGTAATACCATACATAACAAAAAAAATGTGCCATAATAAATGACACACTGGTGCTGATTCTGAGGCACTCTGGCTGTAGTGGTGGCCAGCTGCGGACGCCTGATTTACTACCTTATGATAATGTGAGAATGCATTCAACCAATGTGGGTGTTAATGCATCTGCAAACTTAAGCCGTTAAGCCTTAACCCCTCCGACTCCAATATCCAAGGTCAGCAATGGCAAGGGGGCGCCGGGGGAAGCAACGGCCATGCTGCCGCTGCAGCATGGCGGTCATTTATGAGGACCTGCCTTGGACATACCGTCCGAGGGAGTGGGTCGTTAACGATGCAAATGGGTGCACATTGTTAACAACATCAAGCGTACACACTAGAAGATAATGTAAAAGATATTTTTCAGAATGGGCATTCTGACAGATATTTGTCACTTTATCTTCTAGTGTGTATGTGGCTTAAGTATGCCCATTGATTTAATGCCAGCTGCCACAACCATCACCATTGGTATTGGCAGTTGCACCATTCCCATTCTAGGTGCAAGAGATCTGTATGAATCAGGCACAGAGCTTTTAATACTTGCATACAAATCATGGCAGTTCCATGTTGTGGCTACCTAGTTCCTGCACCAAAATGGCCACATTCATGGAAACACAGTTACATCTGCATAGGCTATAATACAAGTACTACAAATACTCGTCCTTTGAATCTGGGCACAGGGATTGGTCTACGTCAGAATCAGCCCCACTGTTTAGTAGAAGGGACACAGCAGAACCATGAAATTACCTGAAGTCTCTGCATCAACGCCAGTATCCTGCGCTACTTTCAGGAAGATCTGTAGAAACAGGTAACCGATTAGTACATTACAGCCTACAGCTATGTATATTTCCAGTTGTTATTTCATGGTGATAGGGCAAATTGCATTCCAGCAGATTTTTTCTGTGTGTCATGGAATACGCAGATACTATTACTGCCACTGACTACTAAAAGTGACTAGTCACCATTAAGATCTCACATGAGATCATTATTCCTGTTATTATATTTAGACTGATGGAAACACCAGTATTACAAAGGTTGACTTACAGCCAAGCTTTTCCAGACACACTGAAGAAAAGCACATGGTGCACTATACAGATTCCAAACGGGTCTGAGCCTAATGGTAATGGTATTTGTATTGTACAGCTGGAATGTGCCTTGAATGCATAAAACCTTATGTTTTGCAAGGTCACCAAAAAGCAGCAAAGATATATTACACATGTATAATCCCACCTCTTCCAAAGTGGTGTCTGAGATTCCATAGCTGGAGATGCCAAGGTCAAATAAACGATCGTCTATTTCATGGAAAAGTTCCACAAAAGCCCCTTCCTTAGCAGCCTCATAGGGTAGAACATATGTCAGCTCGTGTCCGATGTCCTCTACCAGCCGGGCCTCAGGCACATGTTTATTGATGAGGTTTGAAATGGCCGAGACATCTGTAAGACAAAACAAATAGAACAAATGTCCTTTGTAATAATTTCATCTACAGTCCTACAGTACATGTCCTTTGTAACCATTTCATCTAAGATTATGTCTATCCAGGTATAGGTTCAATTACACACATCTTAATTCCATACAGCCTATTCTGACACAGACTATGATTCGCACTATATACACTATGTAGACAAAAGTGATTGGACACTGACAGCAAATAGATCAATGAGATTTTATTGACGTCAGCACTTTTTTAGTTCACCACATACAGTGATTACTGCAGGCACCCATCTTGGCAAACTGTCCACAAGTCCCTGAACAACAGTAGGCGGTATGTTTTCCCATTCCACCTTAAGTTCAGAACATATTTATACTTCTCAGAGTTAATTTCACCAGTTGACCCATGCCAAGCCAGCTGAAACAGCCTCAACGTAATGACCTCCATGCTGTACTGTAGGTACTGTACACTCTAGCATTATATGCTTTCCTGGCAATTGCCAAACACAACCATGTGATGGTAATGTGTCACTTCATAAAACTCGCCGCCATTGTACAGATTTTACGCGCTCTTTACCATTGTAAGCCCTGCGCTACATTCCTTTTTTGTGATTGGAGCAGCTGCTGTCCCATATTATCCAAGTGCATAGTCCTCCCAATGAAGTGTTCTTGTCAAAACAGAAACATACCTCAGATCGAGCTGCCTACTATGATCGCCTTTTCAAGCTCAGCCATTTCCTTCCAGCAAGATATTAGCAAATGATCTAATCAGTGTCATCTCCACACATTGTATACCTACTGTATGTAAACACATATCTTCTGCAGGAGAACACCATTTCACTTGCGCAATCACTTTTATCTACATAGCTATATAGTGGATATATATATAGAGAGAGAGAGCCTTCCTTTGTTTCTCCTCCATCAGATGTCTCACCTATGGTCAGTGTATCACTTTCATGGTCACTGCCCAGTCCTGCATCAGAGCTGCTCTGAGACACACTATCCTCCTGAAAGATAAACACATAAATATAGTCAGTACACCAACGCACATGATTGTGTATGATGGCTTTCAATTCAATCAGGTAATCAAAGCAGCATAGACAATACACTTTTTTCTATATAAGGAAGAGCAGCAGCTGAGGTACTTGTTTAGTAGAAGGAAGGGCAGTGGTAAGTGGTTAGTGTTACAGAGATGTGTGCTGCACATTCAGGAGAGCCACAAGTATTAATAAAGTCCAGCAACAATGAAATCATTAGGAACTATGGGTGTGAGTGGTTGCCAGCTGATTCTGACCCTATCATCATCGGGCTCAGGGGCAACAGTGGCGGTGATTACAATAGTTATCAGTTGCATTTCTGATTGGATAGAATGAAGGGTTAGGTATAAGATTATATAAGGAGCTACTTAGTAATAATTACCCTACTTGTGGCTTCTCTTCTCCGGTTCACAGTATGTTTACTATGTGTAGTAATCACCGCTTCTGTGGTCCCCGCTCCTGATGGCGCTGCCACCATCTGCCTCTGACTGTGTTTGCAAGTAGGAGCTGGCCTTTCACCTTCCTGCCCACAAATGATGGGGTACCATCATACCAAATGTTAACTGGCGAAGTTCCTTTATGTGGCAATACCCAACTACTGATTGGCTTTATATTGCTGTAGTTATATTATTTATACTGTTCTAAGTAGCATGAATAAGTGCTATATACAGAAATCGGTACTTATGTAATATCTGGGCTCCTGTTTTTCTTATGAGACCACGTCCGCTCGCCACGCTTCGGGCACGGTGGCTCGCTGCGCTCGCCACACTATATAAAATCAACTCCATGTGTAGTTGGATAGTAGGGGTATGAAAAAATGGGGTGCATTTAACATGGGAGCCCAGATAATACATAAGTACCCAGAAATCTAATATTAATATATTTAATAGTGGCAATGAAAATCCATTAAAAAACAGGCTAATGGGAAATCCAAATGGGAAAGGCTTAAAAATCTAAATAGGGCAAAATCATATATTGTAGGAGCTCATAATAAAGCTATAAGTAACAATACACTGCATAGCTATTAAATATATATATTTTTTTCAATAAGTGTATGGGTGCAATGTATTACATTGGTAAAAACAGATTTATTTTACTAAAGTATTTAGAGATTAATGATCCAGCTGCTCACACACTTCTTATTAAATTGAAAGAGTTGGTAACGAGTCGTTAATGCTTTTAAGAGATCCTCAACATTAAGAGGATACATATGTTAGACGATAAGTAAGGTCACTCTAAGACAAAACTTAAATAACCAGTTCTTACTTAACACTTTAATCATTAGTAAAAGAGATTACTTAGTGGCTAATTGGATACCCGCTGTGCACATAGCTGTGCATTACAGTAAACAAGTCTTACTACTTTTCCTGAAAACCTCAATATGGTGCAGAGAAACACAGCTTTGAAATTCAATCTGGGGTAGGGATGCCAATCCCGGGGCTATTTTTCAATCCCAGGATTCGGGATTGAAAAATGCCTAATCCCGGGATTCCCGGGATTGAGTTTGTCAATAGAATGACAAACTTTAGTCCCCCCCCAAACCCAGTCTAACTCACCCGGCCATTGCTGCGGGAGCCCGCTGTGATGTTCAGAGGCCGGCGGCTTTCATTGGGGGCTGTGTGCGGGTGGTCTGGAGGCCTGCAGATGTGCGGGAGCCAGGCAGCGGTGGACTGGAGGCGGACTTGGAGTAGCCGGGCAGCAGTGAAGGCGGCACGGGTACCGGGCGGTGGGCGGGCACGGAGCCGCAGACAAGCTGCGCAGCGTGACCTCTGACATCAGGTCACGCTGTACGCAGCCGCAGAGCAGCACACCGGGGTTTGGGAGAAGCCGGGCAGCGTCTGAGCTGGTCTCAGCGCTGCCCGACATTAGATTTGCGCATGCGCAGGACAATCCCGCAATCCCGGGATTGGAAGATCCAATCCCGGGATTCAAATCCCGGCATTTTTAGGGCCAAATCCCGGGATCCCGCCGATCCCGATCCCGGGATTGGCCACCCTAATCTGGGGACACATCATGGACAATTGAATTGCCTTGTAAAGTTTTTTAGCATCTTTATTTTACTTCTATGGGTATATTCAATGCAGGGGGTGAGCGGCTGATGGGAAGCTATACGGCGAGCAGGGCTGATAGTTCGTCATCAGAGTATTCAATAGCCCCTCCTCACTCGCCATTTCCACCTCGCCTGCTCCCTGAGGAGGTGACAAAACGGAGAGGATCGCCGCTATATGCAGCGGGCTCCCTGCATTTGCGGCAAACCTTGCCGCTCCGGGGATCGGTCAGAGGGCGGCGAGGATTTCTCCAGAATATAGAATACAGTGAGCGGCAGTCGAGAACGGCTTTTCCTCGCTAAAAAAAGCCATCCTCACCGTGCAAACCCCCCTTGTCAGGATTTGCAACCCGGAGATGCAACATCAGATTACCATCTGAACAATACAACCATCAAAGCTTGTCCTCTACCCAAAACCCAGCAGCAGGAGAACTGTAAAGGCCCCCATTCACTATGCAATTTGGGCCCAATTTCACCCGATTCGGATGGATCGGCCAGTGAAATTGCATGTCTAGACACCCCATCCGATCCGATGTGTGGTCCCGTGCGCATTGGATCGGAGTCGGGAATTTGGACCAACTGCACATAAGATTTGTTAGATCACCGCCATCTGCCCAATTTCACCCGATTTGGATGGATCGGCCAGTGAAATCGGGCCAAGTGCATGTCTAGACACCCCATCCGATCCGATGTGTGGTCCTGTGCGCATTGGATTGGAGTCGGGAAGTCGGACCAACTGCACATAAGATTTGTTAGATCACCGCCATCTGCCACTCACCTGCTCCCTCCACCTTGCAGCCCCCTGCTCCCCCTGCCAGGCACTCCTTTCCCCCTCGCCAGCGTACCACGCCCGCCGCCCCCCCTGCTCCCTCTGCCTGCAGCTCCCCGGAAGAGCCATAGGATAAATCACATTTGATTTATCCTATGCAAAACTTGGCACATCAAGTGCCTATTCATGTGTCCCCCTACCAGGGTGCTTGTGGGAAAATCAGGTCCGACTTGTCCTTAGGACAAGTCGGACTAATGTATGTATGGGGGCCTTAAGCGATTATGCAGAATAGGTCCCACGCATGAGCAGATTCCAAACCGCACCACTTCCAGGTCATATACTTAGCATAGCAGTCATGATTACCAACAATTAATTACAATAGCACTATCCTTTGTGCAAGTGATATGTCTATAGTCAGATTTCTACACAGCTCTGCCTGCATCCATTAACAAGCCTTCACTCAAGGGCGTAACTACCATAGGTGCTAGGGGTGCAGTTGCTATGGGGCCCAGAGCTGAAGGGGGCCCATCTTTACTGACTAAGTAATATGTTTTACATACATTTGTCACCATCAGTTGCTAAATAGGGGGCCCATACAAACCTTTGCTATGGGGCCTACGACTATCTAGTTACGCCACTGCCTTCACTAAACTTCGTTTGAATATCCAGCTACCACCCAGTTACACCACTGAGTTGCAAGTGGATATATGACTGAGATGGATACAACTTCCCTGTACATGCGGACACAATCATAAGATTTGTCTGCCAAGCGGCATCATAATCCAGTTTCAGGACAATCAAAAATAAAAAAATCTACAAGGAGCCAACATTAAAGCTTTTTTTACTTCAGTTCTCGATTAAACACAACATATGATTATACTCTGTCTGCATTACCACGGTAGTCCACATTGCCTTTTTATCCAAATAAAAGCCTAAACTTACCTTTTTCAGGTAAGACATTGTACTGCTGCTGTTCCTGCAGGAACTAAGGGAAGAGTCTGTATCTCTCTTTACTAAAGTAAGGTAATAGCCAGTCCCCAATTGGTTCTTCAAGAAAAGAGAAGAGCCCACACAGCACAATTTGCCATGAGAGATAATAGCGATGCGATCTCCAAGGATGTCTGCCTCATCCATGTGATGTGTGGAGAGGATGATGGTCCGCCCTGGAAATAAAACAATTGATTGAGTACTCCAGAACACTCTAATTCTAATCTTTGGAATTGGAAGAACATGGTACAACTAACTCTTTACAAGACTGAGAAATTGTGTAATCGTTACATTCTAGCCTTCGGTATGGACATTAATTTACCAAATTATCAGTTTCTTTTTGTAGTTAATATTAATTACCTTGTCTGTATTTCAGTAACAGATCCCAAATGCCTCTACGAGAGTATGGGTCCACTCCAGCTGTGGGCTCGTCAAGAATGACAACCTTTGACCCACCTACAAATGCCAAGGCCACAGAAAGCTTCCTCTGCATACCACCTGCACAAAAATACAACTTACATAGTCAGACAACATTTAAAGTGCAGTACAACATCAATAATAAAGACAATCACAATAAATGAATATGCATCCAATAGAGTTCAATTAAAAAGGAGTTTTCTCTTTACTGAATTGATTGGAAAGTCCATCATTTGTACCTCTTCAAAAATCAGATAATATGCTAAATGCCAGGGAAGCAGTCTAATAAATCCACTAGGCACTGGTGCAATAAAATATTTTAATCATACTATTCTATAAAGAATCAGTTTTATGATTAGGATAAAGTATGAGAAGAGCATTTAGGAACTTAGTGGCACTCAATAGTCACTATTAGTAGCAATAACCTAAATATTTGAAATAGTCCCATCTATACATAGTATATGTCCAAGTATGGCACTGTGAGATTGCTGATTGGCATATATGGGGTGCAAAGTAGCAGATATATGAAGCAGAATCCTACACATTGGGTTCCCTGATGAATGTTTTCATATGGCACCACACTGATGTGACATGGTACCAGTCTGTCTAGTCTACACTGAATATTTATTTAGCATTTTGATTTGTTTAAAGATTCAAATGTAGTTATTCAGCATTTTCTTATACCCCTTTCACATCGCCGACACGTTTTAAAAAACGGTATTTTAAAACGGTAATAAAAACGGGTCAGAGCCTTAACATTGCCGCAGATTACCGTTTTAAATACCGGTTAAGTCTCATTCAACATAGCAGTCAAACCGTTTCAACCCGAACACGTTTCAAGCCAGAGTGTCAACATTGCCTGTCATTATAAAGGGGACAGCCTATCACTGCTCTGTAGCTTGTGTTGTTTGCCTGAAATACCGTTTCAGACACATTGTACACATTCACATTGCTCAAAAAACGGCAAGGAACCGTGTAGGACTCTGCTTTTTACACGGTTCGAAATACCAGTTAACTTTAAACTGTAAATCGGCTCTGGTGCATTCACAGTGCAGGCTTAAACGTTTTAAAATGAAAAAAAATCGGCAATTTACCGTTTTAAAAGTGCGATGTGAAAGGGGTATTATATTAGTTGTGTAGCTAATTATTAAATCCACATTAGCTACGTTACCTGACAGCTGACTTGTCTTGGCTTTTTTCTTGTTGGGAAGACCAACATCGATTAACATCTGTTCCATCTCTGTTTTTACCTTCTCCTCTGACAGTCCTTTCAGCCTTGCATAAAACCAGATGTGCTCTTCAACAGTGAGCCTGGAGGGAAATGCAGAGAGGCGCAGATGAGGGAGCATAGCTACATGCCTCAATGAGTTTCCATAGGCAGAGACACACAAGCATAGTAAAGGCCTTCTGCTCGCAAGGATTAAACCCATACATAAAAAAAATGAACTATGTCAATGAACTTCAAAAAGAAGGGTACATACAGTACAGACTCCATGAGGCAATTCTAACACACCATTCAAAATGCACTGTACAACCTTTCATGAAAAGTAATTACATAACTTTTAATTTTTAAGGGCTAACAATATTAAAATATAACATTGGTAGTAAAATATTTGTAATTTAAATGTTTAATAATTGTCAGTATTGATTGATAATGAACAAAATATTGTTTTTATGAATTTATTTTTCAACTAGAATTTGGTTCCATGAAATAAGTGAACTAACAAAATTACAATGAACTTATGGTGTGATTCAGCACCATACGGAACGGGGCAAATTTGTCCCTGTTCCGATGGTGGAGGATATGTGCATGCCCAAGCGCGTACGCGGGTCATTCATTGTGAGGAGGGAGGGTCAGGGTCGGAAACTGGGAACGCCCATGGAAATGGTCAGCGTTTTATGGGCATCCACATGAAAACACTGGGCGTTCCCATGGGTGTGCAGGTGGGCCGATGCCTGCCAGGGATGGGAGGCTGACATCACAGGACGTCAGCACCCGCCCCATCTTCGGCAATTTGCAGAGGAAATGAAAGTCAGTTGAGACTGACATTTATTTCTGAAGTCAGGATAATTTCGACTGCTAGCGGAGGCATGTAAGGGGATGTGTTAGCGAACATATCCCCTCACATGGTACCAGGGTGGCACGGATGGTGTAATGGTTAGCATTACTGCCTCACAGCACTGAGGTCATGGGTTCAATACCCACCATGACCCTAACTGTGCGGAGTTTGTATATTCTCCCCGTACTTGCATGGGTTTCCTCCGGGTACTCCGGTTTCTTCCCACAATCCAAAAATATACTGGTATGTTAATTGGCTCCCACAAAATTAACCCTAGAATGAATGTGTGTCTCTGTGTGCGTGGGTGTGTGTACATGTGGTAGGGAACATAGATTGTAAGCTCCACTGGGGCAGGAACTGATGTAATTGTTCAAATATGCGCTGCGGAATATGTGTGCTCTATACAAACAACTGGTAATAAATAACTATCTTGAATTGGAGCCAATGCTCAAAGAGTAAAGATGAATTCATTATCAGGGATTGCCAATGGCAGACGTTATAAACTGACAGATAAAGCCAAAGCTATAAGTGCTGAATCACTAATAATATCTATCAGTTCACCTTAAATAAGGCCATGTACGTGATCAGTTATGAAGCCAGCAAAAAAATATGCAGGTTTATGACATGCATGCTTCCCAGCTTTTCCATTCTCCAGAAACATGACTTTACAAGTGTACAGTTCACATTCTTTAAACGTCTGTAGTAATGGTAACTGAACTACCACTACTACTAATATCACAAATTTAAGTTGAAATGACAGGACAGTTATCTTCTACATGAATCTTGTATATTTATTAGAATGCAATACATTTTAAACTGATCTATTCAAAAACAGCCAACAGCTGGCAATGTTAAAAGGCAAATGTGATAAAGAACATACTGAATAAAGAAATATTTATTTATTTATTTATTAACAGTTTCTTATTTAGTACACACATATTCCGCAGCGCTTTACAGAGAATATTTGAACAGTCACATCAGTCCCTGCCCCAGTGGAGCTTAGAATCTATGTTCCCTACCACATGTACATGTACACACACACACACACACACACAGACATTCTAGGGTTAATTTGTTGGGAGCCAATTAACCTACCAGTATATATTTGAAATGTGGGAGGAAATAGGAGTACCCGGAGTAAACCCACGCAAGTATAGGGAGAATATACAAACTCCGCACAGTTAGGGCCATGGTGGGAATCGAACCCATAACATCAGTGCTGTGAGGCAGTAATGCTAACCATTACACCATCCTTACGGCCCCGTATGAAAGCATATTGGATTAAATATTTGGTACATTAAAGCTATGGCCAAAATATACGGCCCATACAAATGAAAGTATTCCACAATAAAGTCTGTATGTATATTTAGCTATACAGGAGTTAAACCTCAAATATATTTTTTTATCAGCATAGAATGACAAGAAAAAACAAAGGGTGACAGTGGTAACTGGGGATTACTGGGAGTACACAGCATTCTCCCTTTGCTCTACAGTAAATAGGTAGGACAAGGCATTGGTAATCACTGTTTTACATGTCATTCCAGTTAAGCTCTGGGCTACTCACATATCAAAGAGAACGTTATGCTGAGGACAAACTCCTAGATTCTGCCTGATTGAGCTGAGTTCAGCGCGGATGTCTTTCCCCATGATATACGCTGTGCCAGAAGTTGGTGGAAATAAACCAGTTAATATGGACCTGGAGAAAAAAAAGACAATCTAAAATAAATATATTTGCTTCCCACTTTTGCTTTGTCAATCCATAAACAGTGAGTGCTAAGAAAATGCTGGTATACAATGTGGCAAGGTTAACCAATAACAGAAAATACAGTTTAAAGCCAAGATATTATAATGTAAAGTTCTTACATAGTTGTTGTTTTTCCAGCTCCGTTGTGTCCCAAGAAAGAGGTGATCTGTCCTTCATAGAAGCTCAGTGATAGGCCATCTACTGCCACTTTCTTACCATTACGGTAAATCTTCACCAGGTTCTGGATGGAGACCCCCAATGGAAGATGTGCAGGTTCCTCTTCTATGCAGACTAAAAAAAGAAAGCAAAATGTTGATCATATATATATATATTTTCTAATTGCTCTAAATTTAGCAACTTTCTTGTGCACTGGCAATAGGGGCTGATTCTGAGTTGGGAATAAGGTAAGAGAGAGCAAGTAACTGTGCACCTGGATAAACCATGTTGCAATTTTATGGGTGAAAAATCATATTTTAACATGCAGGGTAAATACTGTGTGCTTTTGCGTGTTGCCCGCAACTGCAATTTAGACTGCAATTTAGAATTCATTTTGGACATGCCAATCAACATCTATATCTCTCTTCACATGTTACATATGCTCCACCAGTATTGCAGAATGGTTTTACCCAGATGCACGGTTACCTGTTCTTTCCTTCTTTATTCCCAATCAGCCCCATAGTGTTTAAAATATGGGTAATATAAAATCTATAAATATAATGCTTTAAGCATAAAACAAGACAAAAAAACAGTTGTAGGGATTTACCTTCAGATGAACTCTTTTGCAAGTTGCGGGGATGAACATCCGTCTTTGGTTTCTCGCCACACCAATATGACTTTGTGAATGGGAAAAACCAGGGTCTGGGAATTCCGAACTCCCCTATAAAGAGGAAGCAGAAATATAACATATTGGATATAGATAAAACAAAGACACAAGGTACTTTTGAAAACAGAAAAAAAAAAAAAAATATATATATATATATATGTGTAAAGTTCTATTCGGCCCTCTCAGAGCAATTAGTATTGCTGTATGGCCTTCCGCACATATGTAGACTGGGCAAGTAGAATACCAGCACATTATTTAGTAGAAGGCACGGGAGCCGCTGCTGAAGTGAACGGAGTGCCGGACCGATTGGAAGATATATATATATTTTTAAGGATTTCTTAAGGATCGCGTATCCTTTTCAAGGTCATTTATCAAAGGAGGAAGTAATCACATCTTCACATTCATGTATGAAGATGCCTGAAAATAATGCACGTGTGTATTATCCAAAATACTTAATCTAAGCATACCCAAAATTTTGTTGGTGAGAACCTAAGTATAAATTGGCATGTCTCAAACACATTGTATGTTAATGTTACCAGCATTGGAAAAACAAATAGACAACCATACTTTGCATTGAGAAATAGGTTTGTATTATTCTTTGGTTACAACCATTGCTGATGAATGCTTGTAAAACCTGCACGTGGAAAAATGCTGCTTTAATACAGGTTCTTCTAGTTTAATGTGACTACTGTACACACAGCTGATTACCTGGAAAGACAGCTTCAATGTACCAGGTCATCACTCCATACAACAGGGTGTCAAACAGCATCATGAAGCCAGAGGTAGTAAGTGTGTAGCCTTCCTCTTGGAGAGGACTGTCTAGTAGGTTGCTCCACTGCACTCCGACCCCTTGCTCCTCAAAAAGGGCAAAAACTTCACAGCCAAACCCAAAGGCAACAGGCGACAAGAAGCTCTGCAAGAATAAAATGTGCAGTGTTTAGATATAACTGGAACGTTAAACTATGTGTGAGTGTAAATCAATATTATTACTACTGAACATATTAATAGTTGAATAAGATGCTTTGTGATGTAAGAGGGAAGCTCATAGTAATGTGCTCAAGCAGACAGTAGCTAAGGGGTGCTGCATGACACATTTCACAGGTACTAAATGGTACTTATTCATTTAGGTAGTACGAGTGGAACTGCAGGCAAGTTGTATGTAACCCTAGATTGGCCTTTAATAATCATATAAAGCCACAATGATGAACATTATTAGTTAGGCCCACACTTTTATAGTAGAGAAAACTTATATACCACTTATGTAATACTGGGTTCTGTATCAGTATAAAGACAGATTCTTACAGCAAATATCTTGAGCGTGTACCCCACGTAGTCTTGCCAGGCAACACAAAGTACGTAAGGCAGGTAAAGTGTAAAGTAGATGATGCCACCGCAGGCTGCCGCTAGGTTAGCTCTGGAGAAAATGGTGCTTATCAGAAAGCACTGGGAGATGGTCACCACTCCAAAGACAGATAAGAAGACAAAGACCACACTTGGATCACTATATGGCAGGAGGTTTCCAGTCTGGGGAAGAAAATGGAGCAGACATTTTAGTATGATATAAAATGTGGGCTTGGTATGCAGTTATCTATCTTCATATTGCTCAAGTATTATAATATTATAGCAATGCTCTACCATCAATTTTAAAATCCTCAATTATGGATTTATTTAATGATGCTCTGAAATTACCTTGAGAATCAGGACCAATAGCGCGGCACTCATAAGAAGTGGAATAAGACTGCTGATAAACCAGCTCAGCCACAGAATTCCATTGTCCAGTCCCATGATTCTCATCGTCTCTTTCAGTCGGGCCTCTTTCTCATACACAATTCCCTTGATGATTACAGCAACAGAATAAATCCATGCTAAAGTCATGAACAAGGGTAGGGATCGGCTCATGACTCGTAGGAATCTGAAGTTAAAAAATGGGATCAATGTTGTGGCACAAAGACAGTGTGGAAAATACTCCCATTCACAGCAGATGATATTTAGCATCGTAAATATGTACAACATGGCCGTATAATAGTAAAAAATCAATAGATACTAATTGTGTAGCTAACTTTGTACTGGTACAGAAATGCCCACATTTAGAAAATTACTTTGATACCAAAACCCAGGACCTCTGTACTTCACTTCCCCAATACCTTCTAGGCTAATCGTAATGGGAAAGGACCAAGAGAATGTAGAGATTGGGAACTCTAGTTCAGTAGTTCTTTGTGACAAGTCCTTCCCCCAACCTTCTGTTATCCTTGGCTCGGCTGATATCCTTTATTGAGTCTGTGTTCTATTTGTGTTTTGATTTATCTGCTAGTATTGCCCCTGACAGACCATCCATAATCTATGACTCTTAGCTATATGACAGTCTGCTTCAGACTGGTCACCTTAACCGCTTTGACTTTATTTGCCCCACTTGGTAAATATATATGCCTTAATACACCCATAGATCATAAACTCTCTGCACAATTGCTCAATTTACCATCCTTTCTACTTATTTTAATTCCTACGTAGGATTTCTTTCTCCATCAGTTACTGATCAGTGATTTTCTTACTTACATGTCATCTACATAACAAGGGTAAGGCATCTGCTGGACATAGACTCCTGTCCTCTTCTCTGTGCCGGTCTGTATTCTAATGATCCCCTGCTCAATTACATCCTGCAGGTAAGCAAAGCCTCCCCAAATGTACCGCATGTCTTCAAATGGGTCAGCGCGAGGACCAGGATCCCAGTAACTGAAAATAAATATCAAAACTTTATAATGTCCCAATAATAACATTAGTATTGTTATTAATAGAAAGTGCTGCAGAATGTTTGTCAATGACAATTACATTTCTCAACAATGTTTATATCACAGGTTGAGTATACCTTATCCAGAAATCTATTAACCAAATTATTAGGAAAACCTTAGTTTCCGGAATTTACTTTTTTTTTCTTCTGCTAAAAGCACTACTGGGGACATTTGTAACTGGCACTACTGGGGACATGATATGTAACTGGCACTACTGGGCACATGATATGTAACTGGCACTACTGGGGACATGATAAGTAACTGGCACTACTGGGGACATTATATGTAACTGGCACTACTTGGGACATTTGTAACTGGCACTACTGGGGACATGATATGTAACTGGCACTACTGAGGACATGATATGTAACCGGTACTACTGGGGACATGATATGTAACTGGCACTACTGGACACATGATATGTAACTGGCACTACTGGGGACATGATATGTAACTGGCACTACTGGGGACATGATATGTAACTGGCACTACTGGGGACATTATATGTACCTGGCACTACTGGGGACATGACAAGTAACTGGCACTACTGGGGACATCTGTAACTGGCACTACTGGGGACATGATATGTACCTGGCACTACTGGGGACATGATATGTAACTGGCCCTACTGGGGACATGATATGTAACTGGCACTACTGAGGACATGATATGTAACCGGTACTACTGGGGACATGATATGTAACTGGCACTACTGGGGACATGATATGTAACTGGCACTACTGGGGACATGATATGTAACTGGCACTACTGGGGACATGATATGTAACTGGCACTACTGGGGACATTATATGTACCTGGCACTACTGGGGACATGACAAGTAACTGGCACTACTGGGGACATCTGTAACTGGCACTACTGGGGACATGATATGTACCTGGCACTACTGGGGACATGATATGTAACTGGCACTACTGGGGACATGATATGTAACTGGCACTACTGGGGACATGATATGTAACTGGCACTACTGGGAACATCTGTAACTGACACTACTGGGGACATCTGTACCTGGCACTACTGGGGACATGACATGTAACTGCCACCAATTATGTGCAAGAAAATGATTGATTAGCGTTCAAATTCAGTGCCTAAAATAATACACAAACTTTGTTTCATGCACAAATAAAATACATTTGTATTTCTTTCATGTGTTTGATGTGGTTATACAACATAAATGCATTTTGTGTTTACACATGGGTCCCATCCTCAACATACCTCATTGAAATATAAAAATATTCTGTAATACGGATAATCCATTATCCAAAATGCTTCTAGTTCCAAGCATTTTGGATAAGGAATACTCAACCTGTACTGGTTTATCCTGCTGCCCACCGCACACATAATAAGTTCCTCATTTTTCAACACCCGTAAGTGTTCAACTGGAAAAGATCCAGCCACTAATCCCTTCGGACCTCTGGTAGCACTTTGACTGAGAAGGTGGAAGGTGATCCCACAAACAGGACAAAACAGGTCATCTGCCAACTGCATTCTACTACATGTCAGAAATCATCTTTGATGAATTGCTACATGCACTGTAACATCAAGCCATAAGTACTGCAGCAAATGGTGGTGCTTTCACCAGAATGTAAGATTATGTGCATACAGTAATGCACTGCAAAACAAAGTATCAACTCAAGCTCAAAGATTTTTCTTTTTTGCTTTTAAGCTGATTGTTGCGAGGTCACTGGCAAGATATATTGTGATCTCCACACATTTGGAAATAGATAGATAGATAGATAGATAGATAGATAGATAGAATCAATAATACAGTAGATCTATTTAGTACTCACCCATCCTTAATCTTGTTGGTTCTCTCCACATTATCTATGTCCATTCGGATCTTATACTTGATGTGTTGAGGAAGTATGGTGTCATTATCTGGCAAGTCCATAAAGACTACACCTGCCCAGAACTTCCTCTCATTCAGCAGCTCCATAGATTTGCCTATAAGATTGTCTTCAGTATCCACTGGTTCTAGCTTGTCCAGATTGACACACTGGAAAGATGTACACAGAGTTGTTGAGGTATTTATCTTTAAATTGGTTTAGGCTAGATCTGAGCACAATGGCTCATTAGCGACTACTGTATTACACATACATAGATGTATGGATGCTGCCAGCTAGGGGCCTCTGTAATGTGCAGGTGCCATTGATATATACAGAAGCATATACAGAAGCAATACACAGAGACAAAGATGGCGCTTAAGTTAAAATGGAAAACTCAACCTAACCAGGAAACTGACAAAAGACAAATGCTTTATAGTTGAAAAAGGCATATGTGAACCTCACCTCCATGAAGCGTGACATGGTCAATACAACACGGTCTGTCTCATTCAGGGCTTCTCTCCATGTGTAAACTGTTCCACTTTCCATCTGTCCTTCTCCTGGTTCTTTGGCCAGAAATCTTGAAATGTCTTCGGATGACCAACCTGTTGCGTTCAGCTGGCTATCTAGGAACTGTTTGCTGCCTTTATTGGTCAGTAAAGTCTAAAAGAGAGTAGAGTATTAAAAGGTTACCTATGTTTTCCATGTGCTCACCAGTAGGCTTATTGATCACTATATGGTGACAAGGATAATAGAAAACTCCTTATCGGTAGCAAATATTTATAATATTTTCTTAAGAATGATGCCCCTACTAACCCAGCAGAGTATAGCTCCAACATTGTGCGCTTGTCTTTCTATCAGAATTTATATACTGTTTACATGTCTGTATTTCTAATCACTTTATTCAAAAAAGTGTTCTTAAATTTTCAGCTGTCTAATGGATGAAATACAGCACTAAACAACAACTTTTTTTTAAAAAGCAGCAAACTATTTTCAACTGATTAAATCAGCGGTGGACCCAGGAATTAAACAACCTAAATGTATTTAAGGAAAAAGCACTGCTTTTAATTATTTAGGATGTAAAACTGTAATTTCCAATAATGCACTTAGGTAGTCCGGAAAGAGCCACAGCTGCTTTCACTGTGGTATATCATTTATTGTATTGCATAATATACTCACCCTGACAAGGTCCATCTCTTTGCTGCTTTCTAGGAAGCTTTTGAACTGTGGCCGAACCTCTTCCCACATTGCTCCAAGATCCCGGAACACACCTAACTCCTGGAAAGTTTTGTTGACCTGAAATTGAGATGAACGCAAAAATAGGTCAAATATGTTTTACACAAATTGTTAAGTTACAATAGTATTACAAACAGTGTTGTTTATGGCAGATATATATTTTCACATGTATTTAATTTTGACAATATACCCATCACCGTGTACTACAGTATGACATGTTTACACAGTTTGTTTGAATATAAAATATTTCGTCTTAATTTGTTATATTACTAAGTATTTTACACTAGGGAAAATAGTTTTCTTTTTTTCAGATCATTTATTCAAAAATGTGAGGAAATTGGCAACTGTTACAAAATAAAAATCAGGACTATATGGCATTATGGTGTGTGCTTGTGATTTGTAACACAAATATACAATACAAACACACACACATCTGCATTACTGAGAAGTCACATGACATGCTGTAAACCTCATTACAAAATTGAAAACATTGTGAAATCAAATTGGATGGTAAATAAATGGTTCTAAGGTTGAGAAGACGTCTGTCTGATGAAATCCATACACAGGAGCCTGCTGCAGCCTTTGTCTATGGGAGGGTTTTTAGTTAGTGCTGATTTTTCTGGCATTTCAAAAATTGTCACTGCCAATTTTCAGTCGAATTTACATTCGACCTATTCAATTAAAGTGCCAATTTTGAACTGTCTGAAAATTTAGCGCGGTCAGAAAACATGTGGACTGGCGAATTACTTGCTGCTCCATGCATTTTAGTCGTAAGGGAAACTGCATCAGCAGAAAACCCGTCCGAAAACGTCCGCAATTGAATAGGGAAATCTGTTTTTTATTGACTAGTCGTAAAAAACTGACTTATGTACTACATATAGATAAAGCCACTCTCAGCGTATACACCGGGGCACCATCCGCTGGTATCAGGTTGATGGCGATTTGGCAGACATGGACACGCAAGCGTTTCTCGCACTAGCATGTCCATTGCTAAGAATGGGGCGTGTGAGCCTCTCCGATGTGCACGCGCCCCATTTGCCAACCTGTGCTGGCGATCATCGCAATGGGAGCCACTCAGATGAGAGCGGCTCCATCTGTACATTGGAAAATGATTGAGATGCTAGAAGCAGATAATGATGCATATCACATATACAGTATGAACATCACCAGTTAAATGCAAGATGATAACAAAGACTCAAACAGGCTCTCCTGTGCCCCTCACCTCAGACATTAACAAGCGCGTTGCTGGAGTGCTTGGGGTATAAAGGATTTTGCCAACCAGTAAAGGCTTCAGTGCTCTCCATATCATCCTGTACAGAGGACTGGAGTCCAGCGTATTCATCAGATCATTGCAGTAAGGTGCTAAAGACAGAGATAAAATATTACTACAATACCACAAGCTTGAGAAACAACAATATTTCAATCACAACAAAATAATCCACAGGTCATTTTATAAATACTGCAGGGACTATGGTGGACTATAGTGCATTTCTGTTATTAATTTGGCACATTATCATACATGCACTAGCTGTATTTACTATATACTTATCAAGAGGCCTAGACCATTCACTCTCTAATGGTTAGCCAATCTTCTGTAGCAGCTGGCCACATCCCCTCTGGAAACTGGCAACAACCCTAAGAATGGTCCCTTACCACTGTATTCCCGAAGTGGGCCATTCATGCCTCAGTACAACACTACCTACAAAAGTCACACATTTTGTGCTTATAATGCTCTGGGGAAAGCAATAGATAAAGTTGCAGTATCTGTCAAATCTCACATTTCCAGATTATACAAGGTTATATAACCTGTCCTAAACCCCATCTCCTCATGTAGCTAAAGGAGTTTTGCTTTTGCCCAGGAATGGAACCATAATTTGAGAGAGGACACAGATGATGACAGAGAATGCCATACTAAATAAAGATCATATTATGTCATACTAAACAGAGATCCATGTGGTTTCATAGGCTGGGTGCAAAAATGATACACATTTATAATTAGGCTATAATAATATTTTATAGCCATTTACAAAGTACATTTTAAACATAATTTCAATATTCCTAATTTCATATTATTATAAGCATTAATATGTTGGGTTTCCAATTATAGACAAATATTAAGCTAAAAAGGCGACAATGTTGCACTAAAATGATAGTAGAGCCAATAGACTGTGTTTAATATGCTATCATTAATAATAAACCACAGAGAAATGAAAAACAGCAAAATCACATTTTACTTTTTATTTTATATATATTTAATATATCTACGGTATTCTTGGTCTGCTGCCTTGGAATATACCCTCAGTATCATTATAATCGCTAAAGAATGCAAGAAGTATTCACATACTTGTGGAATTGTCATAGACAGACGACTCTTCCTCTGTGCCATTTTCACCTCCCTCTCCTCCTCCTCCTCCAAACAATGCCTTGTAGTTGTTATCTTCATACCAGTTGAGGGACTTGATCTTCAGCCCTCCTCCCTCAGGATGACCGCACACAATGCGCGATACTGCTTGGTATAAAGAGGTTGGTGAAGCTGTGGAGTTCTCATTGGTCAGGAACATAACTTCCTGTCTCATGTCTCCCCAACTCTTCATAGCGATAACCTGAACAGATCAAAGAGAGCTCACAGTCAGACACTCCCATATAAGCATGAAACACACATATCACTCCAAGTTTCCACTTGGCTAGTTGGCCTGTTCTTTAGGTGACCTTTCTCATACAGAATATAACAAAAATAAAAGGAAGTTGGAAAGTAAAGTGTCCTGTAGTACTGTTTGGAATCCTCAAAACCAGGGACAATAATAGTACAGGTTGAGTATCCCTTATCCATATATCCCTTATCCAAATTATTCCATACATTGCAGAAAGCGAAGAAAACATTTTTTTCTTGCTATAAAAACTACTGGGGACATCTGTAACAGCACTACTGAGGGCATGATATGTAACTGGCACTACCGAGGGCATGATATGTAACTGTCTCTAAATACAGTAGGAGCAAGTTTCAGCTTTGCTCCTTTGGTCATGGCTAGCCATGGCTATTCTATTGTTCTCAGCTGCAATACAATACGTATTGCAGCTGAGAACAATAGAATAGCCATGGCCAAAGGAGCAAAGATGAAACTTTCTCCTACTGTATGTGCAAGAAAATGATTGTTGAATTCAAATTCAGAGCCTGAGATAGTACACAAACTTTGTTTCATGTTTGGAAACTTTGCTTTATGCACAAATAAAATATATTTGTGTATATTGCATGTGTTTGATGTGTACAACATAAATGCAAGATAGCTAAGGATACATCATTGAAATATAAAAATATTCTGAAATATGGAATAATCCGTTATCCAAAATTCTTCTGGTCTCGAGCATTTTGGATAATGGATACTCAACCTGTATTTCTTGTTTGTCATTCAACAGACAATATTTTTTTTTACATGGTGCAACATTTAGTACTGGTATGGAAACAGTCATTTTATTCCTATCACTAGAGTATTTTGAAGGAGAGCTTCACGGGTGCCGGACGGGGTCCCGACAGTCATTTACCCAACATCGGGATCCCGACAGTCAAAACCCCGATACACGGGGTCCCGACGGCCACCGGAAATTCTCCCTCGTGGGGGTTCACAACCCCCCATAGAGGGAGAATATAATAGGTGGTGAACGTAGCGAGCCACCGTGCTCGCAGCATGGCGAGCCTAGCGATCCCGCAAGGGGCTTTTTTGCGCTCACCATGCTGTCTGGGTCCAGCCAGTCAGGATCCCAACGTCGGAATAATGGCTGTCGGGATCCCGACAGTTGGAACCCTATACCACACCCGAGCTTCACATAGCTGAATCATTTCTATTCACGTATGTGAATTTTTTATTATAACTATATAAATCTATTAATGACATATCCACCAGTAGCTAGAACTGCACCTAGATAAACGAATGTGGAATCATTGTATCTCTCCCACTGGTCCCACTCCTATGCTGTTTGATGAAAGACCCATTCATTATAATACATATACGTACGTACATCTGGGGTGGTATTCAGTTGTTATTTTGTGCCCAATCTCCCATGTAAAATGACAGATCATCATTGGGCGACATACCATTAATCTATTTTTTTTTGTGCATATTGTGTTCATTATGGTCGGGTTCAGCTACGCATTTGCGCATTTCAGCTCACCATCCCTGAAAATAGCAAGCTGAAATGCCGGTGAAAAACAATTGAATACCACCCCTGGATGGACAGCTGCATGCAGATACTGTACTATTCATTTAGAACAATTCCAACATTATTACAGAACTTCTTCAATAGTGAATAAATAGTCTATATCGGTGATGGCTAACCTTGACACTCCTGATTTGGTTGAACTATACATCCCAGCATGCCCTGCATCAGTTTTAGCATGGCCAAATAGTAAAACTGATGCAGGGCATGCTGGGATGTGTAGTTCAACAACAGCTGGAGTGTCAAGGTTAGCCATCACTGGTCTATATTCAGCAACAATAGCAAATAATGTAGTCTATCTTATAAGTAGAAATGTGAACAACATTTAAATTAAACACAATATCATTTGTTTTGTCATATCTAGAGTAGTCGTCTATACAAGACTAGTAGAAAGAAGTAGCCCAAAATAATCCTGCAACAATAACTAGTATTGTGCTTTCATATCCCCATTTAATTCCAGTAATACAACAGTAACTTGGGCATAGTTGGGCCAGTAAACGTCTAGAAGAGGAGTATGAATTCCGACACACAAATGGAACAAATTGTTCTGTACAATGGAAAGAAAAAAAACTGAAGTTCCCTCTGGAGCATGAGAATGTCAGTGACGCTCACAGTGGGACTGCTGCCAACTTTACTAAAGCCTAAATCAGCCACATCAGCAGGATAGGAATTGCATGTTCTTCCATCATTTTTATACCTCTTGCCCCAGACCTGGGAGCCTCCCAGTAAAAGGAGCAGCTGGAGAAAAATCCCATTACACAAGTTCATGCTCGTCTGAGGTTCAATATTTTCATTCCATTCTACAGTTTATCTATTGTTACAACTGCATCATATAATCAATCTGTATTTATATTTATAGTGTGGCTATCCAGATGTCAGGACAACCACCGCTGTCTGTTCTATCACTGTCTCTATTCTATTCATTGAACAACTATCTATGACGCTGCAATTCAGTTTGTGAATTATTCCACTGGTTTCCCTTGTTGACACAAATTTGTTTACCTCTTTAAATATATACAACTGTCATATTATGTTATGCAGTTGGAATAAACAGGCTCATAGAGACTATATCACGTAGGAGTGAGAAAGGGTTACAGTGTCAATATTAATCTTTATCCTACTGTGGTTGATGGGCTGCTGGGAATCGTTAAAACATCAGCTTGGATTCCCCTCCTTTTAGTAACAGTTATTATTAAGGCAAAGAAATGTCGGCAGTGAGGAATATACATCACTATAACAAGTGCCCGCAACATATTTTTGAAAATAATCTATAATTACATCATTTGCATTTTTATTCTGCTTCTAAGTAAAATTGAAAGCACATTTTTTAGAATGATGCTATACAATCCTGTACTTGTTCAAATGTTTTCTTTAATGATTTTCAGCTTGAAGCACAGTATACAAAATATTTGCCTGGGAACGCTTAGCCCCCTGACTGCTAGCAGCTTTGGCAGTGAAGGACTGCTCTGATTGGTTAGTTTTAAAAACACTGTGACAGAGGATTGCTGGAATTCCAGGTTCAAAATAACAGGAAGCTACTAATAATATTAACGTATCTTAATTGGTGTGTACACTAAAAAAATGATGGTGGCCTTCTCCTTTAAGAAATGTTTTCCGTAAGAAGACATCAGAGAGAATAAGTAGAAGATAATATTTAGCCAGGCATGATGCACAGTATGTACATGTTCCACATTTCAAACAATTGGTCAACCGCAGCTTAGAGACAGTGCTTTGCGGCCAGGATAATAAGTGCTGCTACAGTCTCTAACTCTAACTTGCCCTTCCACTCTTACAAATTAATGCCCTATACTTACCTCTTTGGCAAGCTGCCCCAGGCTGTGCAGCAAGTTTTCAGTAACTTCTCTCAGCACTGGGAAGGACTTTGAAGACATCTCTTTCTGTAATTATCACAATCAAAATAAGAAAACATTGGTTACTTAAAGTAGATAATACCCACAATTTTGTTTGCAAAAATAAATGTCTCTGTGACATAAAGTGTTCTTATTTAAGAAAACAATTACAAAAAGAAAAAAAAAAATGACCAAGTCAATCACCTACAACATTTAATCCATAATGCAATGCTGCATGCTTATTCTTGGAAGTACTAGGAAGAAACCGGTCAATGGTGTGAATATGGACCATGATACATAATTGGCAACACTTTAATATAATATCCAGGGACACTTTACTGCTACCAGATGCATGTAAACACATTGCATGTGACATCCTGATGAACACTGGAGCTCAGCAATGCCAATCATATCATATATACTACACTTTTTATAACGTACTTTTATCTTTTTAAAAACACTGCACCCTTTATTGCTGATCCCCGCCTCCAAATTTCACTATGGGGCTTGGCTGTTTAATATTCTACCCCTATACACAGACTTTCATGTATATTCCTTTTCCTCACTGCTGTTTCTTAAGGGGAAACACTGCTGAGTGATCTGAGCAATGTAAATCCCTCCGCAAGATTGCTTAGCACACCGTGCTGCACAGCAACATGTCAGCGGTGTGTGCTGAGCGATCTGTCATGGCCAGTGTTCTCCGGTTAGAACACTGGCCCTTCCCGGCGATTAACTAGATTTATCCATCATGCTGGATATTATTGCTATGCAATAGCGCCCATGCGGGACCGCGCATGGTGATCGCTATGGCCTCTACAGATGGAGCGATGTAGGGACATTTTCTAGCTGATCTAGTGAGATCACTTAGAAAATACCCTGGCATTGCCCCGTGTGTGCGCTCCATAACTCTTCAAAATCCATTGGCAAGTGAAATTTTGGAAGTTAGGGACGGTTGGCAAGCAACTATGCCTTTGTTATAAAGGCCAGATCTGATCACGAGGTGGCCATGAAGGAGATGTTTATCAATTGCTAGAGTCCTGCTGCCTGGCCAGTTTCCATATGAAATATATAATTATCTCAAGTATATTACATCAGTTTATATTACTGAAGGGAGGACAATGGCGTTCACTCATGTTATTGACTGAAACAGAGCACAGTGACTTAATAGATTCTTGGAACTCCCCACACTGACCTCTGGGTAATGTGTCAGAGAATGCTTCAGATCACAGTTCACACATAATCCAAAGCACACACTGTGACTGGATGCAAATACACAACTAAACGTTTACAATGTTTACAAAGAAAATGTGTATTTTTTTGGGCCCTGGAAAGGTTTTTGCTGGTAATGAAGGGGGAAGTATGTCCATACTAGACAGTGTCTGGTATTTCTAACATACTAATATCATTATGGTAACTACTATACTGTATATCTGTGAGAGAATAAACAATCACAAACATGACGAAATGTAAAATGAACACACAATAGAGTCAGGATACACAATTGCCTAGGCCTAGCTTTCTTGTAGTCAGATGGGTGTACCAGTGTAATTCAGCATATCCGTAACAAAGCTTTAGCAGACATTGAATCATTCTAATAGCCTTTTACATAATGTCATCTAAGCTCATATATGTAGCAAAACTGGATATATTGCTAATAAATGACCTGAATGGAAGCATGAAAAAAATATGGTTTAAAATGCAGAACAAAAAACATTCTAGCCTAAATAATATTTTGCATAGATGTGTTAGATATATATACATGTTTTAGTATTATAGACACTTGGAAGGATATGTTTTTTTTTTTTTTCATTTAATTCCCAGAAACGATCCTAACATTCCCTGCAGCCCTCATTATAAATCAGTAGGTTCATTTCCAGTACAGTCTGTGGATATCGCGCTAGTGCACTGTAAGGAGATGGAAACAACATAGTTTGTAGGTCAGTGTGGTCTCCAGTGCTCCAATAGAAAGCAGCCAAATCATGTAGCAAGCATGCAGCTGTTTCTAGGCAAAAAGTAACAGGCATCACGCAGGACTTCTTATTTGGATCCTGTATTATACAAGACATAACTCCGAAAAGATGCATGCTTACATTTTTGTGTCTCCTGTTAAAGGAGTCCTGTGCATTAACGTAACTGGAGCCTTCATATATTGCTTGTTACCCTGACAAATGAATATATAGGGCAATCTGAACGTAATAGGTGCAACACTGTGAGCTGTTCAGTTAGATGACAAGTTCTTGGGATAAATCCATGCACCTGGCACTTGCATAGCTGAGCTAGTCACTGAGGCTTATCTTATGCTCACACGCTGCATGTCCACAGAGGAACATCAGGTTCTGCATTTTTCTTATCAGACTGCTAAGCACAGCTAAACAGTGTGACCTTAATACAACTTCTCCTCACAGTCTCTATCTATACACATACACCGTGTCAATATCCCCTAATGTCTGGCCCTTTCTCTGCTGTGTACCATAATCTAGTAACACATGTGGAAAGTAGTGAGATGGCAGTTCAGCATGTTCTATCCAATTTGGCCAAATTAGTCATATCATACTCAGCCCAAGTGGGAATTCATTTGGGGACCTACCCAATAATGATCCAAATCATTTTGATCAGATCCTTCTCGACCAGTGCTACATTAGTGGTAAAATGTCATTAGTGGATATGTTTTGATTCAATTTGTATTCAAGTACTTAATATAAATTGAAGACCAATAAATAAAGTTGTAATCCGATCAAGATTATACAATTGTAAAGAAAGCCTTGTTAATCTGTCTACTACTTGTCAACATTCTGCATACCGTAATGGGCTTCAGAAGGTCGATACTGGAACGGAACTGGTGCTCCAGCAGGTTGAGTTTGTCTTCTGGAAGAGCACATATTGCTGCCTGGCTGAATTTTGCAACTTCTTCGTTGTGAATGGTCACATACTCTGCCAGCCTGGAGCTATTACACAGATCCTTTAAGCGGATTTGGAATCCAGATATCAAGACCTGAAATAACAAATACATGCACTGATTTGGATCAAATCTATATTTGCAATGAACTAGAATTAGCTATAACAGTAGTACATAGACCCAAAAAGCAACAATTTCAATTGGTACATTTACCCTGACCCCGATTATCTACAACGGAATGACCAAGAGGATATAACGCAAAAAAAAGGAAACTAAATAGCATATTTAATGTATATACATAACAGTAACCCAACGCACATGGGTAAAAGCACTTAATTCTTTACATTCCTGATATTAAATAATAAAATGAAACATCCGCTATGAGTAGTACTATGGCTAACATGTTGGTAATGTGTTAGCCCATGGCAAACAAGTACTTCAGTCTCTAAGGGTGCTGATATCAGTGACATTGAGAGACATGCCGGGAATCATGTGTCTGCTCACTGTGACCTTGGCCAGCTTATTTTGTTTCCCTGAATTCCAGGCACTGTGCCTGAACAAAACTGTGCACATCATCCTACAAAAAAAGTGTACACACGTTGTTTTGTAAAACCGATTTGTGGGAACATTATTTAGTGCATTACCTGTTCCAGTTTGAGGTCAGCATTTAATATCTCCTCTACTACAACGGGAGGCATGCTTATGTTTTGTTGTAGAAATGTTGTAAACTTCTCGTTATCCATTAAGCAATCTCGAAGTTTCATACCTATAAGAGATATAAGGTAATATAATGATGCGCAACAACTACATGGCTAGCAACCGATTGTTTATAAAAATAAATTCACAGTCAAAGTCATTACTGCGATATCTATGCGTGTGACCTATCTCTAGTTTACAGCAATGCTTTATACCAGGGGTGGGGAACCTTTTATGTGCCAAGGGCCGTTTGTATGGGGAAAAAATCCTTCGGGGGCCATAAGTAAAATTTTCTCTTACAAATTGTCCTACTGCAGCCGCCCCATGCTCCGGCGACTGCCGCTGAATAGGACTGACTGTCTCTGGCTGCTGTTGATTAGGAGAAATCTCGCGAGAACTACCGACCACTTACAAGAATTCCCCTGTACTTGACTCCCGGCAAAGCCACCGGGCAGGTGGGAGGGCCACTCAGACCGGCTACGGGGGGCGCATGCGGCCCCAGAGCCTGAGGTTCCCCACCCCTGCTTCATACTATGCTTAGCTTAGGTTACATAAATAAAGGAAAAACTGTTGTATACAGCAGTGGTTCTCAACCTCGGTCCTCAAGTACCCCCAACAATGCACGTTTTCCAAGTCACCCGGCAGGTGCACAGGTGCACTCATTACTCACTGACACATTTTAAATGATCCACAGGTGGAGCTAATCATTTCACCTGTGATTCTGTGTGCAGACCTGCAAAACATGCACTGTTGGGGTCCTTCAGGACTGTGGTATACAGTATTTGCCAAAGTATCCTTAGCCCAAAAATGGACAAATACAGTATGGGCTTTCCTGCTATTAGCATGACTGCCAGGCAGCAGGATTACTGATAATGCACTATACACAAGCTAACAGCGGTTATCTTCCAGATACATTTACCAAAATGCCTGATAAAACAATAGCGCTCCTAAAGGGTCCTCCGGCGCGCAAAACATTTGAATTTTTCCATAGAGGTAAGGAGCAGCATTAGCCTTTTATTATATATATATATATATATATATATATCTATCTATAGATATATATATCTCTATATACAGTATATAGATATATATATATATATATCTATATATATATATATATAGATAGATAGATATCTATATCTATCTATCTATATATATATATACAGGGGAGTAACTACCATAGGTGCAGGGGGTGCAGCTGCTATGGGGCCCAAAGCTGAAGGGGGCCCATCTTTGCTGTCAAACTAATATGTTTTGCATACATTTATCACCATCAGTTGCTAAATAGGGGGCCCTTACAAACTTTTGCTATGGGGCCTACGGATATCTAGTTACGCCTCTGTATATATATATATATATATATATATATATATATATAGATAGATAGATAGATAGATAGATAGATAGATAGATAGATAGATATAGATAGATAGATAGATAGAAAGATAGATATGTGTGAGTAGGCAGAGCTGTATCATACATGAGCACTAGCACTCAGGACACCCATCTACCCAGGCAAATAAACAGGGCAAATCAAGATGTTCTTCTTGATGTATTATGCAGTAATAGACTATTTAGGTTATCTCTGAGGCATAGTAAACAGGCATATAAATGTATAACTGCAACGTGACTTGCCCATATCTAATGAGATGTAAATGTTATAAGTCACATTATCTGACATGACGCATATGACAGTAATCTCCTCAATCATCTTTTAAAATGTAAACAAGAAATTAGAACAGCATATTCAGCAAGAAATTATACATCTCACGGAAACATTAAAATGACGCAGTAGCTAGATAAATCTGATCTTTTACAGTGGATGATAAATAGTACTGTACATACAACTGGGATTGACCCTCTTCAATATTTCCTTTACCAACACTGTTAAGAAACAATGAAATATATACTGTACATATGTCTGGGATGGATTTGTGAAAATCCATGCCAGTCAAAAACCCTAGGTTAAGTTACATGGTAATCTTTTCATTCCAGCTGCTATATTACAAATGATGATACATATGAAGCATTGTGATAACATCCTCCTGTTTTCGGTTAAACTTGTAGTGTCAGCATTAATTTAAGCCATAGATCATGTGGCACATACATGTCTCCAGTAACCTGCACTTGGGAGAGCACTACTACTGACTCTGCAGAGCTGTCACATAACGTGTCAGGATATTTATAAATAGCTACCAGGATACAAATAACCTGGAAGTGTGGCATATAGTAACTAATCGTCTGACACAAACAGTGAACCATAAAGCACATTTTTTCAACAACAGTTAATGAGCATAACAAGCCTGTATACACATGATGTATGTATCCTTACATGAAATGAATTCACATTGCCGATAGCAAAGACTGAACTTAAAATAAAAATCCATAAGGAGAGTAAAATACATTCTTCTCTTAAGAGACAACTTTCTAAATATAAATCTAATGTCACAGGAGGTAAAGAAAAAATACCATTACAAAGCCATAGTACAGTTCTTCCTGCTGTCATGCTGTAATACTAATGACAAGACCTGTAGGATGTAGTTGATTGTCACAAAGCACTGTTTTGTCATGTAAACGTTGTACGAGTTGTGTGTAGTTAGTAGTTCCAGAAAAGAACAACTTGTAGCCTAATCCAGTACATTTTCTGTAAAACCGTTCTCTCTTTCAGGCCTACATTTATCATTGCCACTATAGCATTACACCTCAATGTTTCCTATAAGCAATGCACATGGATAAGGCAACATTGTAATACTGTACATGTACATGTGAATATCAGTGGTCTAGATCTGTCATGTCTGAATGTCACAAAGCCTGTCTGCGGTTTTCATAAATAAAAAAGATGATATGTATGACCTGGTTTTACCCCTGTATCAAGTAAATAGCTAAAATATCATGACCAAATGAAAAAAAAAAAAAACATTGAAAACATATAATTTTCTACAAAATAATAACGAAAATAACAATAACTACACCTGTACAAAATAAAGTTCTTTAGTTTGGCCTAATACTGGCAGTGAAAAAGTTAAGTAATATACCTGGCAAACAGCTGCACATATGCATAGTAATTAGGACATGTGTTTTCTTAATGTGTGTGATGCAATACAGAGAAATTAAAGGAGCCCATACACGTGCGATCATTGCATGCGTTTTGAATGCCATCGCATCGCATGCAAATCGCATTCGATTTGTGTGCGATGCGATCGGGACCTAGTTCAAAAAGTATGTGCAGCACATAGTTTTTGAACTGTGCAATGGGCTGTGCGCGGGAGCGCGCATCTCATCGCACCCGCAAATCGAACAGTGTGTGGGCACCTTAAATATAGTACTAAGTTTTGCTATTTTAGTATTTATATAGTGAATATACAGCAGCCTTGAATTCATGGGATAAAAACTTTGTGATGTTTCTTGCAATTTTTATGTGTGAAAAGATCCATCAATCACACAGCTGTACAAACACAGCTATTTGCTTCTGGCACTAGAAGATACTACTAAACAGGAGAAATGCCCTATGGTAAAATGTTTAAATACTTTCTGAATCCCATTTATTTGCTAGACCTTAACTAATTTTTGCTAATAAAAATAATGCTCCCATAGGAATGTCCCAATCTACACTCATCCCTTGGCTGTCACTCCTCCAATTATAATGTAAGCACTCTTATGAGTACAGCCCATTAAATCATATCTGCATTTATTTTGTCTACTTTGTATGGCATTGTTTTATTTATGTCCTGTTTTCCCAACTGTTCAGTACTGCGGAGCACTGTGACACCTTACAAATCAAAAACAATGAAAACAATAGTAGGTTACATAAGGTTAACTGTTCTCCAAGATAAGACAAAACATTTGTGTACTGGTTTCTTGGTTAGTACTTCAACCAAGACAATTGTCAAGCAAATCTACTTACTAATAGATGGAAAATAGATGGAAAAACAATGAAAAATTTCAACATTACGATGTTGACATGAAAAATATCGACAAACTATACTGCACCAATTTCATTTATGTATATGATTAAAGTAGTTTGTGTACAGCATAGGTTCTCAAAGTCGGTCCTCAGGACCCCACACAGTGCATGATTTGCAGTTCTCCTCACCGACGACCAGATGCACTAAGCTTCAAAAGTGATAAAATGGAAACTGATAAACAACCAAACAATCAGCTCCTGCCTGACATTTTCAAACACAGTCTGTGACATGGCAGGTAGGAGCTGATTGGCTGGCTGTTTATCACTCTCCATTGTATCACTTTTGAAGCTTAATGCATCTGGCCCCAAAAGTGAAATAATTAGCTCCACCTCTTGCCAAATGTGTCAGTGAGTAATGCAGAGTGATCTGGAAAATGTGAACTGTTTTGGGTCCTGAGGACCTAGGGGGTTATTTTGGTTCACTCTTTCTGACAAATTCCTTCTTAGATGGACAAAACCATGTGCACTGCAGGGGGGCAGATGTAAAAGGTGAAGATAGAATTAGATTTGGGTTAGTTATTTTGTTTCTCTGCAGGATAAATACTAACTGCTTTATTTTTTACACTGCAGTATAGATCTCACTTTGAAGTAAAACCCCACCCAAATCTAATTCTCTCTGCACATGTTACATCTGCCCCACCTGCAGTGCACACGATTTTGTCCATCTGAGAAGGAATTTGTCAGAAAGAGTGAACAAAAATAACCCCCCAAGTTTGAGAACCACTGGTGTACAGTGTGTAAATAATTTATAATACATAGTTACTAGTTAGTCATCAGAATATTCTATAAATCTGAAAATTGCATTCCAATTTAAGTAAATAACTCAAACAATAGGAAGCAGTCAGAGTTTCTTCAAATCCTGTTTTTTTTATTATTATTATTTTTTTATTATTATTATTTTTATTTCCAATTTCCATAGAGAAAATGTTTGCAGCACTTGTCTGCTTTAAAACAGAACCTTACAGTGTTATTAATACATATAATAAACTGACAAACTAATTCAGTTTTCCAATTCAAAGTTGGCTGTTTTTCTCAGTACACTGATCTACAGATAGGTCTTTAAAAAAGTGGATTTATGGTAATTAAGACATACATACATTTTTGTTTAAGAAAAAAAAATGCCAGATGGCAAAAGTAAATGCAACTCCACCTTAAATCTGGTAACATGTAATATAATAAATGTGATTACCAGAGATATGCTGTATGTGTCTCTAAAATAAACAGTAACAATATAAAATAACTTTAAATTATAGTTTTGCTGTTGACTCCAGTTTACACACAGACTTGTAGTTAGGGTGGAGAATATCAATGCTTTGAAGCTGTAGTTGGGAGGTAAACCAAACTCAGTGCCACAGAGTAAGCACCTAAATGTTAAGCAGAAAGTAGAGATAAACCACAAATTCACAAAAAGGCCAAATGTGTGGTCTATTTGTGTCATGTAAGTATAAACCACTGCTTACTTTGATGCTACTCTCTTTTTCACTGCTTTTTTATTTTTAGTTCAGTGCAAAAAGACAGATTTTATGAACGTTTGTGATGCCTTGGGACACATGCATGGATGCAATGGGTTGGTGTTATTTATTTAATGTATTTATTAACAGTTATTTATACAGTGCACACATATACCACAGCAATTTAATGGGAATATTTGAACATTCACATCAGTCCCTGCCCCAGCAGAGCTTACAATCTATATACTCTACCACAGCGGTTCTCAAACTGTGGCTCATGACCCCAAAGTGGGTCAGGCCTCTATGTTGCTGGACATCAAGAACTAGTTTTTTGTGGCTGGTATCTAGAGGATGTACTCTATTTTATCCTATAAGGTTTATACAAATATGAAATAAAACCATATAGATATATCTCTCAAAAAAACTGAACACTGTTGCTGCCCCTTGTTTAGAGGTTGTGCACCTCAATCTGAACCAAATATGTGTGTGTAGCACATGTAGCAGAAGCTTAAGGTCCATACACACTGGGCGACTATGCCCAGTGTGTATGGACAGCATTGATCGCATTCATACTGATACACACATACACACTGAGCGGCTTTCCCCCGGCCCGGCGCCAACGGAGGGGGGGAAGATGGCATTGCGGAGCACTATGCAAAGCCGTCCTGAAAGCCGCCCATCTGCTGGTATTACCAGCAGATGAGCGGCTTTCCCGGTGATGTTGCGGGAGCGCGCAGCAGCGCACATCGCTGGGCCGTACCCACTGGGCGGCTTTGAGCTGAAAGCCGCTCAAACCTGCTGTTTTAAGCGACTTTCAGCTCAAAGTCGCCCAGTGTGTATGGGGGTTTACATGCACTGTCAAGAGGCGCAACTGTGCTCAGCGTAATAATTTATATATACAATTCCTCCAAACAATATAAAAATGTATTAAAAAAATAATTCATAAAAGATACATAGAAGTGCACTTCATTCACAAGCCTTTATATGTTACATGTTGTTTGTCCTGTCATGTCTAAAATTTATGAATTGTGAATGAAAAGTGCACTTCTATGTTTCTATGTATCTTTTATGAATTCTTTTTAAATACATTTTTATATTGTTTGGAGGAATTGTATATATTAATTATTACGCTGAGCACAGTTGCTTCTGCTACATGTGCTACACACTCATATTTGCAGGACATCAGGCTGATGACTTTTCTAATCTCAGTCAGTGATTCAAGAAATCTTAAAAATATGAATGGTCTGTTTTTTTAGACTCCTCCCATCATTTTGTGTATATTTTTGGATTGTGGGAAACAGGAGTACCTGGAAGAAACCCACGCAAGCACGGTTAGGGCCATGGTGGGAATCAAACCCATGACCCATGACCTCAGTGCTGTGAGGCACTAATGCTAAGAAACATTAGACCTAGGTGTGCCGTGAAAGAAATACTGATACTCTATGGTGGCATGATTCAAAAAAGTTTGAGAATTGCTAAGCTAAGCACAGGAATTAATCTGTATCTTGTATCACAAAAGAAAATGCCATTTATAGAGCATAAATTAATATATGAATCCTTTCTAATTAATGATGCACACTGGTTAGCATTATTACTAGTAGTCACCATTACTTGGCCTCATGAAATATGTCATAGCACACAGTTTTGATCTGTGTGTCACATTTTTATCTTGTGCTGATCCTCCTTTTTCTAGATCTGCTATTATAAAGGGAAATCCTATTTATCAGAATTATCTGTAATGATCAATTGGATATAATTGGGTATACTCATCGCCACCAGTGCCGTTGTCTTGTGGTGTCCCACACAGTTCTATACTATCTCCCATGCTTTTTGCAGTATACATGCTTCCACTGGGTGACATAATCTGATGTCATGGCCTGGTCTACCACTGCTATTCAGATGATACACAACTGTACCTGTCCTTTGCTCCAGGCACTGATAACACAATAGCAACCTAATGGCTGCCTAGCTGAGCTCCAGGAGTGGATGAATGCCAGTTAGCTGAGACTGAACCCAGATAAAACAGTCCTGATGATAAATCGCAGGACAAGGTGGCAGCATAGCCAACTGACATGTCTTACGCTGGGGGGCACAGCACTAAAACACTGATCATGTGTGGAACATGGGTTTTGTCCTGGATAGTGGCCTGACACTTAAACATCAAGTGTCAGCCACAATCAAATCCTCATTATTTTATCTGAGAAACATAGCCAGAATCAAGCACTTAATTCCAATTATAAAGCACTTTGAGTCCTATTGGGAGAAAAGTCCTATATAAATATCATTATTATTATAAATATCATTATTATAATTGAACTTTGCAAAAAGTGTCTAATTAGAGAATTGGTCACCATAGGTAAAAAAGTGAGAATATGTACATTTTTGCTCTATGCCATATCTGAAAACTGAAATGACACAAAAAAAACAGGAGACTGTATACGGAATGACCAAACCTTATGTAACCAAGGTAATATGGACTATTGTAACATTTTTAGTATCATATACTTCAAATGCACATTTTTCTGCCGGAAATGCATTATTTTACACTGCAACCGTTTTACATGTACATGGTTAATTTAAAAGAGATGCAAATTCCTTATTCAGCTATATAAATAAGTAAAGTGATTCCATTGTTGGTGTTTGGCGTAAAACATCAATACTAAGCAATGGAAAGAAGTAAAGTAATTCCTTTAATATAATTTACATTCTTATCCAACCAGGATCAAGTAAAAAAAAAAATAATAAAGATGTTAAACTGGCAAATAACGAACATGATAATAATGAATAAGTGAAAAGCATAATTTCTGATTTTGATTTAGCAGTTTTGCTTGTTTCAGTCATTTTCCCTCAGCTCTGTCTAAACACGATTTCACAACACGCTACCTAAAGCAGAACAGAAACTCATCTCTTTCTACACATAATGTCAGGTGACGGACTTTGCAGTCAGCAAGTTTTGGCCATAGATGAAAACATTTGAAATCACATGCTGGAAAAAGTGCAGCATACTGTATGATCATTATTATTTGTGTAAGGGCAGTTATCACAAAAGCTACAGATGTCTGCATTTGGTGCACATCCTTTGTCCACTAATGGCATCTGCACTTGAGCGCGGTACATATTCACTATTGGTTGGTTTTCAGTGGCACTGAGGCCATGTATATTGTGTACTGAAAAGTTGTACAGAAATAAACATGTAATCGGTGAGACCACTGTACGATTCATTAAAGAAATAATATTTAGTAAGCCATACATAAAGTTACTTATCACTATAGAAACTCAAGGCAAGCAGGCAGTTCCCAAAACTACATCTTCCCTGAGAAGATTTTACTAAGTCACTTTATTTGTTTAATTTGTTTGAAGTTGAACAAATACTGAAAATACACGACAAGCCCTTCGCACTAATCTGTGAATATTTTGAAATTAAAAAAAAACTTGCTTGGTCCTTTAAGTTTAAAATAAACATCATACTATCCACCCCAGGCTCACTTTATCTAGTGTCAACATTATCATTATTTATTTATTACCTGTTATTTATTGGGAGACAATTAATCTACCAGTATATTTTTGGATTGTGGGGGGAAAACAGAGCACCCGGAGGAAACCCATGCAAGAAAAGGGGAGAATATACAAACTCCGCACAGTTAGGGCCACGGTGGGAATCGAATCCACAACCTCAGCGCTTTGAGGCAGTAATGCTAACCATTACACTGTCCGTACTGCCCAACATGAAGAATGCCATTTAGAAAGCTTCAAAGGCTGTTGAGTCCTAAAATAAAATGTTATTCGAATCATTAAGCACAATACATTCTGTGATATTTTTATGACTTTTGGTGTAGCTATTATAAAAGGAAGTTGTATTTATAGAGGCTATTACAGGAAGATAATCTGCTGTGACATCACTGATCCTTGTGCATCAATGCACCAATGCAAACAGTGCAGATCATGCACCTGTCACTCAAACCCTGCTCAGTTTTTATCTTTCAGAAAATAATGACTGACGTGCTAAAATGGGCCAACTGAGGATGTATACATTATTTAATTATTTTATGCATTTCAGTCGCCAAATGGCCAATTTGCACTAAACTGCTACCCTCTGGGAAACAAACAATTCTGTGCACGATTTTGCTACTGTAAGGTGTGGCAGCTAGCGCCCTGATTTAAACAGGGGAATGGATTCAATTCCCCCTATGTGGAATATGGTAAAACCTGACTGTAATAATGCACAAGCTCTTATGTAACAGACACTAAAAAGAAATATATTTCAGAATGCTTTACACAAAATGTGTATTGTTTATCCGCTCAAACTGTAATAAAACACAATAAGAAATAGAAGTAATCTATTAAGCACAGGACTGAATGACACTGTAGTTTGAATCTACAGTATAACCTTTATCACTGAAGCAATAGCCCTTTGCCCAGTACAGATAGCATACTGCACATTACAGTAAACTGTTTATCAATGACTGATAAGAGGCACACAGTAAGCAGGGCTGACCACAAGCTAAAAACGTGGGCCATATGAAGGGCTGTGAAACATTTGTCATATAATTATACATATATCATATTGCTGGGCAAAATTTGATACAAGAGGAAGATGAGCATTTGATCTCTGACCAGTATCAGATTGTATACCAATACAAATCAGACCCAAAGCGTTACATACTGTAATTACGCCATACAGGATAATATAAAGACAAGAATCATAAATTGTACAACTATGAATAAGGAAAATGCAGCACATTACAGAATACAGTTGTAGAATCATAAAACAATGAATGGGATACAGAAGATAAAAATATACTTAGTCAAAATGGGGGTGGGGGGGGGGGGGATAGGTTGTTACAAGCGCTCACCTATCAATGAGGTAACCATTGTGTTAGCAGCAGGAAATTGGAGGGAAATCTCACCTTTTTTTCCCCTACTTTTATTCTTCTGGATTTTCATGTACTAATTTTCTTGATGAATGACCTGTATGCTATTATTTTATCACCAGTAAATCAGGACTGTTTTAATATACATTGTTACAGTCCTTCTTTACATAACAATAGAGATACAAACTAACACTCAAGTACAGTAATATGTGCAGAACTACCTAGAATTACATTTAATTTTAATTTAAGTACTCAGTAGCTAAAGCTGGGTACACACTATACACACTATACAATGAGCACATGATTCAATGTCATTAACAATTTGTCCATAAAAAAAGCATAGTGTGTAACCAGTTTAAAATAGACACATGTAACATAGGATTAAAATTAGAAACACCTATCTTAACCAGCTCCAGGCTTCTTGCTAGTTTGCAGTAAAATCTCCCTATTTACAACTAGTAAAACCACTGGGGTCCAATCAGTGAGATCTCCGCATTTCGACTCTGGCCCACCTCTGTTTAATCCACTTTTCAGCCCAGAGCACTTATACAATTTTAAGGAAAACTAATGGGCCCCATACATCAGCAATTAATTGTGACAATTTTCAGATATGGAGATGATTGCCACAATTCATTTTAGATGTGTGGGCTCCCCCTTTTGGCAATCCCAATCAAAATCGCCAATCGATTGCTTAATCAGGTTTTTAAACATGCTTAATAATCTGGTATTATCTGCAGATCTTTTTTATATGTGTGGGCATTCCCAATTCGTCTTCTTCACCTATTTACATTATGAACAGCTGAAATGACAATCGATTGGGCAATTTCCAGATATGAAGATGCAATTTAGATGGAAAAATCTGCCGATCACTGAAATAAATCTGCAATGTGTGGGCAAGTCAAATAGATTGTAAAATCCATTTATCTGGCCAAAAAATCCCTGGATCTGGAAATCCATTAATTGTGATTGCTGATGTATGGGGCCCATAGTCTGTTGTTTGTCCACATACAGCTGGATTTATGAGCCATAGCATTCTATAAATCTAGGCTGACAACTGTCCAGTCATGTCACTAAAACACCTATAGCAGGCACTATGTACATTACAAATATATATTTTTTGTTTACAATTCATTTCTTACCTGTGCCCCGGAATCTATGCAAACTCCCCAGAAATTTGTGCAGGTCCTTCCCACTGGTGTCTTTGTGACTGTATAGCAGCAATTTCCTTGCATCAGAGAACAGGCGAGACACTCTAAAATAACCATGAAAACATTTAGGGTAAATGTGATTATATAATAAATGTTGCTATTTGACATTGTTTTTATGTCCGCGCTAGCTGTAATGAACAACTTCAAAATAGAAGTTACTTTATCTTCAGTAACTCAGAATAGACTCCAACATACAATGGATGTTCAGCCTAATGCTGGGTACACACCAGGACGACTAGGGCCCGATCCCCACAATCTAGATCCAATTCCGATCAATTGGATGTAGATTGTGTGCTGATTGGGCCCTTTTCTGACCTGGTGTGGCCCGATACCGATCCGATGCGCGTCCCCGCGGGTCGGTAGGTCGTTATTGAGATCCTACCTGCTGCTGCAGGTAGGATCTCAATGACGACCATACAGCCGGGTGCGGGTCGCCATCGGATCGGACCGGCTCACGGTGCACATCGTGAGCGGGTCGTGCCCCCCCGCGTCATCGTGAGCGGGTCGGACGAGACACTGACGACCCGCTCACGATGTGCATCGTGAGCGGCTCGTCCTGGTGTGTACCCCGCATAACATGCTGATGGTTCAGTGATTATTACTTTCTTTCTGAAACACTGTATTAATGAATTATTATGGTACAATCACCCATCCAATATAAGGTGCTATTTCATCAGTTTTCCAAGCAAAGCATAAAGTCATTAGTAATTGATTAGGTAACTGCCTAGTGGGCTTTGCATTTGCCCACCCATTACGAAATGTTGAACACTATTAGCAGCCTGGTTGCTTGTCCTTGATGTATGTGCCAGAGTGCTTTCTCAAATTCCCTGTGCTATCTCCAGAGTGTTAACACAGCACAAATCTATGTCAGCACAAGGATTAACAATATTAATATTATAAGGGATAATGCACTTCCTATTGTAAATTATTTGTATACAGGCTGTATGCCAATTGCTTTGTATGCAGGTTGCAAAATGTGAATTGAAACCTAATATTCATATAATTTCCAGCAAGCAGTGCAGTACTCCATATAACAGACACTATTTACTAATGTGAACTGAAATGATGACACCAGAATTCAGTGAATAGATGCGATGACATCATAATTCTTTATACAGTTAGTTTATGCATACAGTATATTAATGTTATGTGGGAGTTGTTTAAAAGTAAGGTAAGTAAACCAATAGGAATGCAGATCCACTTACATAGATCTATTGAAATTGCCCACAACTCCTGGGGACTCGCCTGGTGTCGGATATCGGAAACATGGGTTATTGGCATTGCAGATAATCCCCTGCACCCACGGCAATGTCCCAGCAGATGGCATTGCCTTGTTCGGGAAATGACCTGTTGGAAGGACAACATAGAATAAGCTAAACAATAATAAGATAATGTTGTGCATAAAATGCCCTACTTAGAGAAATAAATAACCCCTCTGGAGACTAGCTGTACCGTGAAACAACTTGTCAGATCGCCTAATGGTGACACAGCTGGAACAGCCGGGGCCTCATTAACATGTAGTCTGCTGCAGGCCTTTGAAACGGGAAAATGTTTGCATAAAAAAATCACCCTACTGAAAACATTCCTCACATTAGCAAATGTTACAAGACGTGAACTCTCTCCTGTATTATATGTGCTTTGTGTATGTGTCTTGTAGGAAGCAGTATTCAAAAACAAATAATGCATTATGCAACCGGCAAAGTTAGCACACAGACATTAATATGTTCCAGATGCCCCAAGAATGTTTGTAACAATTAAGCATTTAAAAATGATTGGGGATTTACATTTCATTTTATGGTCAAAATAAAGCAAAGACATGATGCACAGGAAGGACCACCTCTACATCCTACTGACCCCTGCAATGCAAATGGGCCTTTTTGGAGGCCCAACTTACAAAGGAGAGTAATGACAAGGGTAAGAACACTTGCAAAACAAGTATGTAAGCTGTGCTTTTCAAAGTATATTTCCAGGTAAAAAGCCCCAACTGTCCAACTGCATGGTTGGGCAAGACTAATCAAACTCAAGAGTCCGCTAGCCAACTCAAAAAGCCAGTAGGATCTTGTGAAGCTGCTCAATCACTTCTATAATACATTTTATTAATAGCTTGCAGCATTTGTGTTTATTACAGAGATGTCAGGTGTACAGGAAATTTTACAATACAGCATGGTATGATGAAGTGCACCAAGAAAGGATGGATCCTACTAGTGGGACCCATATTGTCCTAGTAACGGTGACCATGGGGCCCATTTACTATTGAATATTTGAACACGGAGGTTACTGCAAAATATTAAATACCCCCAACATGTATCACAGAGGGACCCCACTGCAATCTATATCTGGCAGATTCAATTTGGGTCCCAGGGCTACCGCCATTCTGAGATGGTGGTAGTTGTTCGTAGCTTATGGGCCAGCTGGTGGGCAGCGCTAACCGTACATGCGCAGACACCTTGCACCCAGCGAAGGATATTGCAGGGACATACATCCCACCCATAGAATCGCATATTGCAATGCGATCCTGGGCAGTGGATCCCACCCAGATTGGATTGCATATGCGAACCTATGGTAAATGGACCCCAATATCACTTAAAGACTACCAAAGTCACATGTGGCACATCTCTGCACTGACCCCAGATGTGAAGTGATCTCCTACATGGACATTTAGAAACTATGGGGCAGATTTATTAAGCCTGGTGAATTGATAAAGTGTCTATAAATGAAACATTATTTTAATGACACATAATGTATTAGTTTTCCATTATACAGCACTGTTGTATAAGGATGGAGCCCAAGAAGAATAGTCACCACATGTTGAGGTGAGTAGGAGTGGTGCGTGTGTGTGTCCATAGAGGTGAGGAGCAGCGTTATGCCCTGTATACATGGGGCGGTGGGAGGTAAGACTGCATTCAATTAGCATATCTTCCTGATTCCAATGTTTAACTTTCATATGATAAAATTATAAGCTTACAATCCACTTGGTCAAATAACTCAGGATAGTTGATCAAGCTAGTATGTGTTTATAAATCTTTACCAATTAGTAGTTTAGAAGTGCTGAGTTTGACTGTTTTTATAATACTCATATTGACTAAAATGACATCTATAGGATCAGTTAACCAATACCCTGTCAGGCAGAAGATGATCATCTGTCATGCGGTAGATTTTGCCTTGATAGTGCTTATAAAAATAGAAGCAGCCATGAGATATTCCCAATCATTTAAATCATTTTTAAAAGCAAGCAGTCAACAGATAACTGGCAAGAATTTCACTTTATTGCATGGTCTGTTAACATAACCCTTTCTAATGGTGAACCTTGATCGATATTTTTTTTTTCTACAAACAGCCGATACCTGCTGATAACACGGGTCAGAGTGACTGGAAGCTGATAAAGCCTCATACTGAAATAAAGAGATCAGCCCACAAGACAATGAAGGACACATAGTTCATTCATGACGATGTAGTGCCATGCTGTATGGATTTTACAATAATTTGAATCTATACATGTGGAATTACAGTTACGGTAAATCATTGAACCGATCCTTGCAAGGTTTTGACTATAATGGAACATTATAATAATAGTTTACTTTTTTTTTTTGTAAGTATATATAAATATTGTGTTTTTTAAAGTACTTTTATTTACACCAAAATCAACTACATCTTTTCTTAAGTCAGTTAAATTGCATAATTGAGTAAGTGCACACGATGGTCCACATGTGCATAATCTTGTGAAGAATAGAACAGCAGTAGGGGGGTATAAAATGACATTCAAAGTAAGCCTTGACCTTAAATCATTGCAGGTGGCTTTGTCAGAAAATAGCTTTTCAGGATGGGTCATAATGTTACAGAGAGGGAAAGCGGGAATTTTATTTGGTAGTCTTTCAAGGTTTTTACTGTTGTGAAATCTCAGTTGTGTTCCAGAGTCAACAGGAAACAGCAATCTGTACAGTTCAGAAAGCTAAAAGAACATTCACCGTCCACGTCAAAAAACCAGCTACAGGATATTAAAGAAAAAAGTGAACTTCTTAAGGAACTTGACATATTCCCTTAGAATGCTGCATGGAAAGAGTCAAAATTGCACAAATTCTTTTTCTAGAAAAGCCTGCAGCGCACATTGGTCACAGTGATTCCAAACCTTAAACCTTGCTGTGACATGTCTGGCAGCGAGTTATATTTTCCAGTATGTCACAGAGTGCAGAGAAAAGAAGAACCAGATAACACTGTTTTGTTTTGTCCCTGCTTTCATCCCACAGACTCTAACATGGCAGTAGCAGCTTACTGGTTGATACTTTGGAGTCAGTTGTAATCTTTGCACTGTGAATAGTGCCGGTATAGAGCTCCCGATGCTATGCTAATCAGCACGCTGCTACTGCAGACTATTGGATTTCTGCTGGGGTGCAAACAGAATCTGACAAAACTAAGGCATCAATGCTGTTTCAAGCCCTATCGCAGCATAAACAGCATCGCCGCTGGGCACAAGTCAGAAAATAGTGGTACGCGCAGAGAATAGAATTGACCCCTAGATCTCTTTCCATTGTATCAGTCTCCAAGGCCTAGTACATAGGGCCAGAGGTATCAAGCTTCAAAAAGTGATAAAATGGAGAGTGGTAAACAACCAGGCAATCAGCTCCTACCTGCCATGTTACAGGCTGGGTTTGAAAAATTACAAGTAGGAGCCGATTGGCTGGTTGTTTATCACTCTCCACTTTATCACTTTTTAAAGATAGATAGATCGATAGATCGGTCGATAGATAGATTGATAGACATATATGATATGAGATGGATGAATGGATAGTGTGACTTTTTTCATAGCAAGACAGTTCTAAAGAGTTTACTTTGTACCATACTTACACTCATGTTGTTCATAAGGTGGATAGGAGAGTCGTACAGAGATCAAAATGAAGAAGATGAAAAGAGGCCAAGCTACTTCAACCAGCAGCTGCAGCTGTAAACAAAATACATACATATTTATTTATTTTGTTTTATCTCATTTTATTATTGAAAAGAATGCATTTGGAGAATTGCATAATGTAAACTGGGCATAAACAAGTTAAATCTAATGGTAACAGTATTCTGATGGGATTGCATAAATCATTCTGCACCGAGGGCCCCACTTTAATTCAATTCCAAGAACTGCATCCCGTCCCCTGTGTGAAGGTTAACTGAGCTAGTCTGATCTCTCTAGGGGACCTTTTCAGGAAAAATAAAAGCATTCTGCATATGCCGGTCTCCTGCCAATTTCATTTCAGACCTTTTCTTTTGCTTTTCTTTTACTCAACTGAGGTCTCCTAGAAACTGAGTTGGGCCCATCAAGTATGTCGTATATGGGGTATCTCATAAACCACAGTTTGTTTCGATGACCAAATGCTGAGCACTCTACAGTGCAGTAAGGGGCCAGGTGGGCATCTAGGTTCATTTAATATACCATATATATAACAACCAATCTGTATCACAAAGCCGACATATTATAATTATTCTATATAGAGTAGTCAATTATTATGGGGCATATGAATCAAAACACGGAGAGAGAGAAAGTACACAGCAGGCAGCTCCTAACTGTAATTGTTATGCAGTCTGTAACATGACAGTTGGGGGCTGAAACAGCTGATGCTTTCTTTCTCTCCATTGTATATGCATTCAAGGGGATGTGTTTGGATTAAGCCACAGGAAGGGAGGGTAACAGTTGGACTGCAGGGGGCGGGGTTAGGCACTGGGTAGGGTAGGGATAAGATGTGGGAGCAGAATAAGGGTTAGGATACAGTAGGGATGTTTAGGGATGGGGGTATAGTTAGGCAATAAAACCGGAGAGATCAAGTCGATTATTTTGTCCTTGCATGTTGTGGTATATGGATGATTGTGCAATATTAAAGCATGCATGCCCATCTCAGGTAACACAGGCATAAAACAGTGTACAAAATAGAATGGAATAATGTAATGTTCATGGCTTCTTAGGGGCCTGCTTATCTAAATTCAATATTGTGGCATATTCCTTGAAAACACCCATTTTCAGGGGGTGACAACTAATATTAAGGGGAAAATTCAGATTGTACTTCTTATTTATCACCTTCCAGAAGATGATGGGCAACATCCCATCTTCAATAGAACTCTGAAATGTACCCATAAGTATCAACCTAATATATGAAGGATGGACTACTGCAGATACAGTATTTCTAGATCTGCTGAGGTCCCTCCATTTCTGATAGAAGCTGCAGCCCCCATATTTTTCTATGCTCTCAAAAGCAACACACTCATCAGTTTGGCCCTGGCAGCTAACACTATGAAGATTGTATTAGGCCACCATAGCCTACTGTCTACAATCTGTAAATATTACCAGGAGACATTCGCCATTAATGGCTGCCACATGTGCATTGTCAACAGACAGTGGATGCCCAGTAGAGATGTAGAGGAACAGAAGTGAAGTGCTTCATACCCTCCAACATGACCCATTCCATTAGGTACAAAATGCTCTGTTCCTGGACTTCCCTGTCGGGGGCAGTTACAGAGGTTGGACTCCAGCACAGTCCAAAATTCAAAGAGGGGGGTCACATCAACTGTCAGTGAGTCCAGGACAGTGATGTTTGGAGTGGCATTTGGAGTCACCCCCCTTTTTGAATATTGGACTGTGCTGTAGCCCTACCACTGCAACTGCCGCTGGCAGGGAAGTCCAGAAACATTTGTACCTAATGGAATGGACCATGTTGGAGGGTATGAGTGCTTGCTAACTCACAATGGGCGAGATGTACCAAGCCTTGATAAGAGATAAAATGGAGATTAATAAACCACCAATCAGCTCCTAACTTTCATTTTTCAAACACAGCCTGTAGCATGACAGTTACAACTAATTGGCTGGTAGTGTATCACTTTTCAAGCTTAGTACATCTGGCCCAATCGCTTCTAATACATTTCAGGAACATGCTCTCGTATAGTCCCTGCCTACACCAGTTACACAGGAAATATATATTTGTGTACTTTGTCTTCATGGCAAAGATTATTATTCCTAGGGAGCTAATTATTAATTACAGAGGAAGCCTACATTTTTTTATTGCCAAACTCGGATGGTATTCATAAACACTTACCTATCTGATGAGATGCAGTGGTATCAACCCCCCCCCCCCCCCCCTGCAGTATTCTGCTCTCATTTGCCAAAAGTCTAACACTGCTGTCAAAGGCCTACTTTAAAAATGAGCATGCACAGCATCGTTATGGAAACTGGCAGGCTCCAGCAAAACTGGGGAGGCGTCACTTATCCTCAATGACAGCTAAAGGCAAAGCCATCAGGATAAGGTGATGCTAGCCTATATCCTAAAATGTACCATTTATTCTTTATGCCGCAATTCTTCTCTTTCTCTCTGGCATAGGTAATGCCATTTTAAGACAGCATTACCTAGTGGTCAACAGTTGCCCTCCCATTAGAAGTCTAGCGCATGGCAGGAAAATACTGAAAGTAGGAAGAAGCCGAAGATCTTAGATCTCTCTGGTGTTAAATCTGTGTCAGAGAAAAGTGGTGATAGAGCCTTTCTGGGGTAATGACTCTTCACCTCTTGCTAAATAGAATTAAGGCCCATACACACTTGACGATTTTCAGCTGAAAATCGCTCAAAACAACCGTTTTGAGCGATTTTCGGCTCAAACTCGCCTAGTGTGTATGGCCCAGAGATTGCCCACTAGCGATGATGCGCGCTCCCGCATCATCGCTAGGAAAGTGGTTCATCTGCTGGTTTTACCAGCAGATGAGGCGATGATGGATGGTTTTTCATCCATCATCGCCATGTGTGTACGCCTGCCGGACTGAAAGATTAACCACTTTCAGCCCGGCGGACCGCCCCGCTGCCCCCCCGCCCCCTCGCCCCCTCGCCTGTCATACTCACGGCACCCTGCGCTCTCCCTCTGGCCGCCCCGGCTGGCGCTGCTGCTGCTCCCCGGCCAGGTTAAACACCCGGCTGGCCCCGCCCCCCGCCCTGCACAACACGGAGCAGACAGCACAGAAGTGCTGTCTGCCCAGCTAAACACACTGACCACCAATGTTTATATATTTCTGCCCACTGCCACCAATGTATTAATTTAAAGGCAGCAAATATTATATATATATATATATATATTTTTTTTTTTTTATATATATATATATATATATTATTATATATAATATATATTATTATATATAATATATATTATTATATATATTATTATATATAAAATATATATTATATATAATATATATATTATAATATATATAATATATATATTATAATATATATTATTATATATAATATATATATATATTATAATATATAATATATATTATAATATATAATATATATATTATAATATATATATATATGTATTATATTATATGGCCAGGTAGCGCCCCAGGCGGGGGGGGGGGGGGCGCTCCGGGGCACTACTCGCTCCACTGGGGAAGGGGGTGTGATGCGGGTGCCGCGTTGCTCCACGGTGTATCGCTCTGAGGGAGGGAAGGGGCTGCGGGTGATGCGGCCGGCACTGCATGGCTCCACGGGGGGAGGCTGGCGGGTGATGCGGTGAGGGCTGCCACGTCGGAACCCTTTGAATTCAAACCCAGCCCATTTATAATGAAAGATTTTCAGCAAAGTCTTTCGCCCTTCTGAAAATCTCTTGCTCTTTGGGGACAATAGCTCAGTGTGTACGCACTACTTTGGTGAAAGATATATCTATCAAAGATTTTGGCAAAGTCTTTTGAAATGAAAATCTTCAAGTGTGTATGGGCCTTTACAATGTACTCTTTAGATAGACAGTGTGTGGATGAGGATGATCTGCAGTAATTACTAGACAGTGATTAGGTAGACATAGGTAGATATGGTCGACATGTAAATGGTTGACAGGTACAAAAGATTGACAGGGTCAAAAGATGGAAATGGTCGACACAAAAACATTTTTCGAAGTCTTTTGGGTGTCATATTCTATGTTTCATCACATGTGAGCACAATTAGTGCTAACGTACATACTTGCAGCTTGTTTAGCTTCCAAGATCACTCTGCTACTGCTGTGCAACAGTACACAATTCCCAAACTCAGTCCACGTCTGGGGCCATTTCCTGGTGGGCTGGCCCAAAACTGACTAAAACCGGGACGGCTGCGCTCCCCCTGGGCTGGCTGGGCCGTGGACCGCGCAATAGAGGGCAGCGGCCGCAGCACTTTTCCCAAATCCATAATGGCCGCGGGAGGGCAGCTGCGCATGCGCGACAGCACACAGGACCTCCCATGGGCCTTTCTGTTTTTCTCCCTACTGTTGCTGCTGCTGGGTCTCCCGTTCCCCCTTCGCCCGGCTGATGAAACTCCGCCCCCCTCCACCCGGCATCTGGAGCCACCGAGCAGAAAGCAACAGGTATGTAATGAAGCTCATTACATACACCCCCTGCATTAGATACACCATAGCCAACCCCCCCCCCCACCGCATTACATTCACCATCGGCGCTACCACCCCCACCCCACCCCCCCCACACATATAACATTCACCATAGTCGCCGCCAACACCTCCTCCCCCCCCCCAGTTTCCCGGGCTGGATTCAAGTCCCAATCCGCCCCAGGACCACATGGATGATTAAGGAAAAGTTGAAAAATATGTAGAGAAAAAATAAATACCTTGTGGTTACCATTGTGGTGTCTACCTTTGAAACCTGTTGACCTTAAGTGTGTCTGCCATTTACCTGTTAACCCTTTGACTATGTCGACCAAATGGCGTCTAATGGTTCTGCAAATAAATATGTTTCCACTTCAAGTGTATGAATTTGGCCAATGGTAATGATAGCGGTAGAGCTCAGATATATGCAATGATTCTTTTCATGTAGTTACCTTCAGCTACACTATGCTAAAGAGTGAATCTAACCTAGTAAACACGTTAAACAGTGATTTCTGCTCAAGATATGTGACCTTTAGGCCTATTATTCCACAAAAATTGATACTTCCATTAAATATCTCTGCATGTCTCTACGTGTTATTTCTCTATGATTTTAAATTAGCTAGTGTCTGGTACAATGTCTCCTGATATAGATTATTTGTGTCTGACTTCAGTCTGCTGCTATATTTATTATCATGGCTAAGGAAAATTTAGCCCTGACATCCATTAACAATGTGTAATAATATCAGACACAAAATTCTTTAATATTGGGATAACGGTATCTCTCATTGCTTTTCACAATATTGGCCACATATTATGGAATAACAATTTATTTATTCTTACTTATTTCAATTTAGATTCAGATTCTATTAGCACTGATTTTTTAATGAGTATTTTTAAATGATGTTTACATTATTTATAACTTGGTCATGTACCCTCAATGCGTACTTCCCAATATGAGCCATTCCAGGAGGAACAAAACGCTCTCTGCCTGTACTACCCTTTTAACATATGTTTGGGTTCCCCCCACGTTGAGCTATTTAATTGATAAGAAAAGTTTCAACACAGGGGATGGCAATCATAAATGAAGAGAGAAATCTAGAAGCAGAGCATTTTGTCCTTTCTGGAATAGGTTATGTCAATGGGCGTTCCTATGAACATTACATCCCAGCAAAGACGACAAGAACTACAAAAGGCTTCTTCCCAATAGCTGTCCACCAACTAAACCGTATTGAACATACCAAATACTAACTCGAACTTTTCTAGATACATGTGAAATGGATGTGATGTATGTTTATGCCTCTCTTCCCACCCCCTTTGTGTTCCCTGATTGATGCTGCACTGTTACCACAAAAAATTCCAAGCATACGCAAGTATACCTGGCCAATAAAGATGATTCTGATTCTGATTAGTAACATGACAAAGGTTATACAGGAACTAAAGTTATGGATATAATATTACCTAACTGTATTGCTATAGCTAATTGTGGGCTATCTGGTGTGACACGAACTTTTTATATTATGTAAGCCTCAAAATAGGTGCAAATGTGCCTAATGAATGCATTGATTGTCTGAACTAAATGATGTGTAGTATAATTTAGAAAAAATGAACACATTTTGCCTATTTTACTGTGTTGAATCATATTTTTCAATGTTTTTATAAGGACCATCTTTTGTACTAGCTTTCCTTAATGTAGTCATAAGGTGCTGCTTACTTTTAACTGCTTACTTTTCCAGTGCTGACCTCTGGTTCTCTATTCATGTTATATGGTCAATGATGATTACTAAAGCATTTAAAGCAAGAACTTTACCCATTGAAATGTTCACTCAGCACTTAATATACAAATACCAAATGTAAGTATTTGAGTAGTACAGGGGTTACCAACCAAGGTCCTCCAGTCATGCTAACAGTCCAGGTTTTAGGCATATCCATATTTGAGTACAGGGGACTTAATGAGTAACTTAGTTATTTTGTTAATTTGATTTACCCACCTGTGCTCATGCATGAATATCACAAAATCCTGGACTGTTTGGGCAATAAGAGATAGCCTGCGAGATACAGCCTGAACCATATTTTTATAGTGGCAATCCTTTACATGGCATAACAGACCTGGTTTTGCCTTGTAAATGATTGCCGTTTTAAAAAATACTTACCGACTCACAGAAATTCCCGAATGACCTGCAACTCTCAAGTTATCACATATTGCCCTTAGTGATCCTTGAGAACTGCAGTTGGGAAACACTGGTGTAGGCTAATCAGTCTTAAGGTGCCCACACACGGTGTGTTTTGGGCTTCTGATGAGTTGTGCGCTCCCGTGCACATCGCATCGCCAAATACATAAATTATGGGCAACACATACTTTTTAAACTAGATCACATCGCATCTAGTTAAAAACGCACGCTGTTGTAGCATATTGCATGTGTTTTGAACTAGATACAATGCGATGTAGTTTAAAACACACAGAGCACATCGCACCGTGTGTGGGCACCTTTATTTTTCTTTCAAATATATGGCACATCTGTAAAGAGTACGTGTTATGACTTTCTTTACCCACTAGTTTTAATCATAGTCAGTTCTATAATGGTAAATCACCATAAAATGTTATGGCCGGATTCAGATTCAGGTACAGCTACAGAAACTTTTGTTTGATGATGCAAACCATTTCTTCTAAACTTAGATGCCCGACTGCAGCAATTAGAAATGGTACACTTCCATCTCAGTACTTCTTTGGATGCACCATCGGTCGCAAAATCTAAACTTGCTCCAGCCATATGGTAGCTGCAGTCTCTCCACCTGAACATATACTCCTGCATGAGCTACTGTGTTGTCTTTCGATGCAGCCTCTTCACTGACATGCCCGCTACACATGTCTGCATAGCCACCCTCATGTAAAAACCCAGGAACACCCACGGAAATCCACAGCTCCTGCATCCAAATCTGTGCTGTGCGTCCATGCAGTAACAATCCAGCTACATGCACTGTATGCATCCTGATTGTCACATCTAAAGAAGGCCTAAAGTGTATGGTATTATTACTGCACTATATGTTATATAATACAGAGAATCTGCACGAATGACCTCTATATGGTAAGGGGTTACTAAACATGTTTTGTAAAAACAAGAAATACAAAAATTTGAACTTTGGGCCTGATTCAGCGGGCTGTCGGTGAACATGGCTGTCTTCCCAAACACTAAATGCCAGCCTCAGCACTTGTACTCTCCATATCACAAGTGCACGAGAGGAAGGCTGACATTAGCATTTGTATCTTATCATTCTTTGTATTCCGACAGCAGCCGTTATTCCGGTCACAGCGGCACATATACGGCAAGCCAAAAACCTACACTACAGAGTATGTTTACTAAAGGTTGATGGAAACTAATGTGATGCAGTGTTTAAGGGGATAAAATCTTAATTATTTGATATTGTCTTTCAGGAGCTAAACACACAGGGTGAAATTTAATAGGATGAGAGATTCAGAAAGTGAGAGATCTGGTAAGAAATCTCCAGGGTTTTTTTTAAAGCGGCAATCATTTACACTGCAAAACCAGTTTGATTTTGCAGTGTAAATGATTGCCGCTTTAAAAAAACCCTGGAGATTTCTTACCAGATCTCTCACTTTCTGAATCTATCATCCTATTAAATTTCACCCTGTGTGTTTAAGCTCCTGAAAGTCAATATCAAATAATTATGTTTTTCATCTAATTTACACTATATTAAAAAAAATTAATTGACCACTACCTGTGGCTCTCCTGCTGTTCTGGAACTACAAATCCCAGCATGCCTTGCTACCCTCTTCCAAATCCACAAAAGATAGTCAGCCAAAGTTTATTCCTTACTGGCACTCATGGCCACTGTTTGCTGAGATTTGTAATCCCCCCCCCCCCCCCCCCCCCCCCCCAAAAAAAATGCTGGAACTTACTGTTCCAGAACTGCTGCAGAGCTACAGGTTGCCTTCCAGAAAACCATTCTCAATCTCCACTGACAACAGATCTACCACACAATCTATTGAACACATATAGCAATTTAGAATTCTTTGTAACAAGGCACCATTCCATTATTTCCTCCACATTTGGGGGATATCCGGCACAATTAAGCATGGCCATGTGGCTTGTGTGCACCTCTCCTCCATACACCAGTATTCTCCGCCACCCCAGAAGTCTACAATAATGAAACATCTTAGATATCACAGCTCTATCCTCCCCTGCAGTCTAAGTAATATGAATATCTACAAGTGTGAAACGTGGAGAGAAAAATGAAGCCTGGGGCTGAAGTGTCATGGAGCAAGCATTCACATGAAGACAAAGATAGAAGTTTCTAGATCGTAGAATTTTATAAAACATGTTTTAAAAATATCTCTAAAATTTCTCTCAATTCATACACATTTACATTGCATAATCTAACACCGAACAAATAAATCACAGCTTCAGCTGATCAGACTGTGCGAAAAATCTTAACCACTGTATAGAAGTATAAACTTACAGTATTCCTGCGTCGGTAGGTGAAGTTCTTCCAGAGCAGTAGCCCAAGCTGTGTGCAGTAAGCCATCTTCTCCCTGAGATCATGCACTGCCTCACCTCTGCAGCTCTCGCAGAAGTTGTTGCAGTACCACAGACTTTAGGTTGCTCATTAACTGGGAAGGAATCAGAAAAGGAAAAGGCTATAAGCTTCCTGGGATGAACAAAGTGTCTACTACTTACTATGCAGGATACATACATGACAAGGATCACACTGACTGATAACGACCAGAATCTGTGAAGCAATTCTTCAGTCAGTATTGAGCTCTCCCCCTGCACTGAATGCCCTTCTCATGTAAGCAACAGAGATAACTCAGGAACAGTGCAAAGGTGCATGGCTCGTAAATAATTTGTCGTCACAATTTGGTAAGAAGGTGAATAGGACAATGAACACACCGATATTTTACTAACTGCATTTATGAATGTCCTCTGTCATAGGACATAAACAAAATTACTCCACATATAATCTACAATATAATATTATTTATATGTATATTTGTGGGTAACTTTTCCTGTGTTTTGCTACTCATAAACACCATTGATTTGTCAGAACAGCCCAAAAACTACCTCGAACATGTACCACATCACTCATACTAATATTTGGTCACATGCCCCTTCCAATTCCACTACATGCCATTTAGCCCTCTAAAAAATACCCTCATATGTCCTCTGACCTCTGCATGTCACAACATCACAAATGTGTACTCTGACTCCACATTTACTCTGAATATCTCTCTTATGGCACTCAGACCTCCTCACATATCCCCAGCATGGCACTCAGACCTGATCACATGCCCAACAGTCATCACCCACATACCCATAAGATCTTACCCACCTCAAACCTTCCTTCATCAGTCCCTACCACCAACTTGCCCATCAGTCCTATCCACATGCGCAGCACTCCTCACCCACATGACAGTCATACCTCCCACATGCCCATCAGACCCAAGTACCTCTGAGACCTCACTGACTTTGAAGTAATTTTTCAGCTAGAATTTGCAAAGGAAGGAGGAGACCGCACTGCACTCCATCCTCCTCCTCTTTGTGCTGAGACGGTCACATGTCACAGACGCTGACTGCTCCTGTTCAGTCTTGTCTTCTGATTTACAGTATTAAAAAGCATAGAATAAGTCAGTTTGGAATGGCCATCTGTTGCCCATCACTGAAATCATTCATTTTTAGGAATAAAATGAAGAGGTCTCTTTGTTTACTGCTTTATTTGCTTAAGCAGGTGTTTAGTGTAATTAAGCTGAACTACATTAAACTTTAAATCTATAAATCCCTAAGATATAGTAGGTCATGTGAGTGCAATGGAACAGGACAGGATATCTTACAATATCTATGGTATCCTGTGATTTGGAGATGTGCTACTTCTTGGAGAGAGTTAAAGTGGATGGAATTAAAGTACTAACCAACTACAGCTCCTAACTGTAGTTTTTCAAACCCAGCCTTGTAACATAGGATCTGATTGGATGGTACTTTACCCCGTCGGAGAGACATTTCTCTAGCAGCAATAGGACAGAGTCCCCTCAATATTGTGACCTGCTCCAGGGACAATGGCAGGTGTAAATTTTAACTAGGGCACTAAACATCAAATTGTAAAGCAGGTGTCCTAAGATACGCTTTGGGCCAGATGCACTAAACTTCAAAAGTGATAACATGGAGAGTGATAAACAACCAACCAATCAGCTCCTGCCTGACATTTTTCAAGTCTGGGACATGGCTAGTTGGTGCTGATTGGCTGGCTGTTTATCACTCTTCATTTTATCACTTTTGAAGCTTATGCTGCTTTCACACCGCAAAACCTGCTTAGTCCAGGTATTTAAAATGTTTTGTTTTTTAAACGGGTCAGAGCAAGTTTAACCCCTTTCACATCGCATGTAAATACCTGGTCTAAAGCATGTTTGCGGTGTGAAAGCAGCATGCGGTGGGAAAGCAGCATGCCAGCAGGAGCTCCCGCACTGCAGGCAGGGAGGAGAGCTGCAGGATGCTGGAAGGGTAAGGGTCTGACACTGAGCATTAGCTGGTCCGCTCTGAGCCAGCGCAGTGCATATTTAACGAGTCGGCCGCTCATTACATATGCACATATTTAATGAACGGTCGGTTCATTAAATATGCACTGCGCTGGGGACCAATAGTGCTCAATGCTGCCTGGGTACCATTTCAGACCTGTTCAGACAGCAAAAAAAAAAGCGTGTCTGAAACGGGTAGGACCCTGCTTTTTTACCGTTTCCCAAAAACTTTTTGGGGGGGGGGGGGAACAATAAAATCACTCTGCACCTTTCAGACCGCACATATTACTGGTTAAAAATCGGCAAAATACCGTTTTTTTTATTGCGGTCTGAAAGGGGCATTAGTGTATCTGGCCATGAGGGAGGATAGAACCCTCCCATGGAGCAGAAGGGGCCACTAAGTTCTGGTTACACCCATGTCTCCACTTGTTCTCATAATAGCCTATATATAGTATTTCAGAGGAGGAATAGATTGAAACGTTATGTTTACAATTATTTTATGTTACAACTCGGTACAAGCTCTGAACCTGCATGTGGTTCATTTACCTTGTGTTGTTACCTTCTTTTCTGTCATTTTCTTGTGACCTAATTATGTTGTGACCTTTCTGTCATTTTCTTGTGACCCTCAGTTGGTATCCATCCCTGTTGCCTGTTTATGTCTGGGTGCTTACTTGACCATTGAAGTGCTAAATATGCTGACTTGGTGAATAGTTGTTTAATCTGCTCCAAACACAAGTGACAAACTAATGCCCCATACACACGGGGTGAGGGAGCCTCTAGTCTATGCTGAGCCATACTGCTTAGCACAGATCGCTCAGCACACAGCGATGCCCCAGCGATGTGTGTTGAGCGATCTGGCATGGTCAGTGTTCTCTGGTGAGAGAACACTGGTGATAACTAGATTCATACTGAATGCAGTATAAATGTAGCCCCTCGATGGCGATACGCGGGACCGCACAACACTATGACTGGGGTGCTTACCCATGATCCGTGCTTAATTTCTAAGTGACCTAGTCGGATCGCTTATAACTAGGGCTACAATTGCCCTGTGTGTATGCCGCAAACACTGCAAGAGCCACTAAAAAGATTGTAAACAAATATAATCTGAGCAGTCAGACTATTTTTTTTAGATACAAAAATGTAACCTTGCATTATTATTTACTGTCAAATACAATCTTTAATAGTACAAGACATTCACAGTGGAACCTACAGCATACCAGTGCAGACAAGATAGGCCATAGGGGATGATGTGATGTTCTAAAGTGGGCAAATAATATATAAAGTGGGTGCTAGGCCAGTTTGTGTATATTGGGTATAAACTGCACAGAGATAGAAAGTGACAAAATGTGTAGTATAGTAATTACAGACAATATGGGATTACCGAGCGCATGGGACTATGCATATTAACACATTTTTCTACAGCATGTTGTACATCGACGGAAATATTATCCTATGCAAAATCTTCACTATTTGGGGGGGAAGATGGGAATGTGTATTTGTATACCCCTTATCTCATTTTGACTTTCACTTCTTTCTCCATATATATTATTAACACTTTATGGGAGGATATTATTAACACTTTATGGGAGGTTATCAAAGATTTGTAACAGACAGAATTGTGACAGATAAAGTACCAACCAATTAGCTCCTGCCATTTTTCACACACAGGGTAACATGTAAATTAGATGCCCCTTATGTTTTAATAAGTCATTAAAACTAGGAGACAGGGGAACATTCCATTTTAATATTGTTAGATTGTAATATTCCTAGATTGATTTCTGCATCTGTATAACGTGCATCTGGTTGCTGTAAACGGTGACTGATCTCCGTGATATCCATTATACATGAGTATGCACAAGTTAATTTGAAAGGTGCCTGATTCAAACAGCTGCGACTTCACAGGCCATCCGATTATGGATTGACTACGCATGCGCATGGACGGTAGTGCTCATGCAAAGGCCCTTTCTGAAAAAAAAAATCCAGTGTGTTCACTCTTTGCTGGCCATACACAAGTTGATTGACAGGTGGCTGGTGCTTGGGTTTGGCACCCGGCCATATAATGGGAGTGTCAGGGAAAACGTATGCATGCCCAGGTATTTTTAGGGAGGGCCTCTGACATCAGCTCCAGCCCCAAACAGCCTGATTCTGATTCTATTGCAGCTGAGTAGGTACTGCAGAGTTTTCTGGGAGTGCCCCAGAAATGCAGGCATTGCCCAGCCGTTTGGAGGCCTCCTTCTCCTCATGGCCTTTGCTGCAATGGAATTTGCGAACAGGAGGGATCCATTAGATGGTAAGTGATTCTAAATGGATTTCCCCCTGTGTGAATGGCTGCGAAATCATGTGCGGGATTTCACTCGAGTGGGGCGGCATGGGGCGGCCTTTACCTGCTCACTGGGCTCTAAAAACTCACAGCCCAGCAAGCAGGTCTGAATTGGGCCCACGGGCTCTATTTTACTATTAAATTATGACAAATGGCCACTTGGTAAGTTCCACTGGTGCTCTACAGGAACTTCCTTTGAAGTAACTATGAGAGACATGAATTAATGCCATTGATAAAGCAAGGACAGAGTACAAGGATTTGTCAATGCTATAACTATAGTATCATTGTTTTCCAATACCTGTGTGTACAAGAGCATCACACTTCTTTCACACATTCTAATTCAGACACAGAAAATATGAATATTATAAGTGCAAAAATATAGATATTATTAATTATTATGACCTGTTTTTCTTCTTAGCAATGCTATGTTTATAATCATTCATGCATCTTCCAGTACTTATCTACACACATTGCAGGAAGGGAACTGCTGTTACCGTCTATGGAAGGCTTGGGCATTCGTGGTCAATATAATTATAAAACAAAAGCAGTGAGCGAGTAGCTGTAAGCATCGTGCTATCAGATTCTCATTAGCATCCATTGCACAGGTTCATGCAGTAATACATCATACCAAGACAGTGAAATAAGATAACATACTATTTTTGGATGCCTAATTCTGTTGGCAAATCGAACGTATCTAAAAAGGACTTTGCCATTTTTACATCGATATTCTGAAAAGCTATCTGACATTGAAATGGCTTTTATGCTTGCTCATTAAATTATTCTTTTCCACTGCATCTTATGTTACAAACATAGGGGTCATACACAAGGACCAGAAATAGCACATAACAGCATATAATGTGATATCATTCATCTGTGTCTGTACCTGATGGCCTTATTTTCCCAAGATATTAAAATGAGATAAAAGAGGAGGTGATTGGCCAAATTCTGTTGTTTTTTTGTTGTTGTTTTTTTTTTTTTGGGGGGGGGGGGGGGTTGAAAATAATTCCTGCAATTCTTGCTCTAGCAGTGGTGTGGAATGTGGGTGTCAGATCTCGGGGCTACAAGTTCTTACTGTGCTCACTGTCCTCATGGAAGCCAAGGCCTCAGCTTCTCCTACTAGGGGCCAGATTCTTTCAGATTCAAAAATGATAAAATGGAGAGTGATAAACAGCCAGCCAATCAGCTCCTGCCTGACATTTTTCAAACACGGACTGTGACATGGCAGGTAGGAGCTGATTGGCTGGCTGTTTATCACTCTCCATTTTATCACTTTTGATGCTTAGAGAATCTAGCCCCCAGTTAGATTCCTAGGTAGCCAGAACCACAAGTTAAGAGTGCTATACAGCTGAGATACAGTACATTATTACACAGTACAAGATGTCACTGGCATATAATGCTATGGATACCTCTGCTGGACTGCAGTATATTCAAGTAGGCATCTCTTCTGGGCCTAACAGACCTCATAGCTCATTACTCAACCACTCACAACCCTGTTTACCCCCCACCCTCCTAGGCAGGGCCCTATTCCTTCGTTCTCTCCCCTTTTTCACCAGTGTGCCTCTGTGTCTCCAATCCCTTCCCAGCGAGTCTTATCCAGTCTGTCTGCCTACTTGTTGGGTACAGGATTACTGAGGGCTAATTTACTTAATCACTAATTTATCATTTTTGCTTTTATTAACCTAGAAAAATGCTATACTGTACGATTCGCTTTATTTCCTCCATGCTCCAACCTGCCTTCGGTTGTATAATTGTTTTCATACTTATACTATGTCATTCTACATATTGATGTATAATTGTGTTGTGTCACCATCTGGCACCATATAAATAAAAGATTATAATAAAAATAATTGGTATTAGGATTTTCAGTCTGCCGCAGGAAAGAGGATTTCCATGTGAATTTTAAAAGGTGATTACAAAGGATGTCTCACATTTAATTAGTGTTTTATTTACGACTGCATTTAATTGTATTGTATATAACTTGGTAAATGAATGTTGGAAATTAATAATATTATTCATATGCAAACAAAAGTGTGAAGGGATAACTCCTTTTTTAAACAGCAGTGGATTGGTTTAATTATCAGTCTTTCCAATTTGAACACCTGTAACATCACTTATTTTAGTCATCCCAGTTTGATAAAATTGGACATTTTGTAGAAAAGTAAATAGAAGTTGGAATGTGTATGAAGGAGGTTATTCTAGTCCACACGTAACGTTGCCAATTTTGCAGCATTGCCTGTGGATTAAGCGCCGCTTGCTCAGCCCCACCTTGCTCGGGGAGTTCCCCGCATTGCTGCAAATGGATCTTTTGCATAAACATCCATTGGCAGCCTTGGATGAGGGGGCCAAATCAGTTGATGGTCGCCAATTATCGAATGATTTGGAAGGTACATGCAAAACCGAGACTCTCTGGTGTCGTAGCTTTGCATTCTCCCTGTACGGGCAGAGGGCGGGCAGCTGACATCTGGTGATGGCAGCTGTGTCACTGCCTAATTTCCATGGGAACGCCCAATGATTTCATGGGAACATAAATGCGCATGCGCAGGAAAAAGACATTGCTCCCCCGTGCGAACTCGCTGGGGAGTGTTTGAACCAGAATAACCTCCTAAAACCAATAGAGGCAAAGTTCTTTCCCAGATCACATTTGGATGACCGGCAGATGGGATGCTGTTTAGAATACCGTGACATACAGCCCGATAGAGGGAATCTCAACATTGCATTGATTTCCCCAGGAGTGTCCCACACAGATTATGACCATGTACCCCATACACTGATTTTGCCTTCAGTGTCTCATTCTGTACACTGATTATAGTACCATGTACCCCATAACTGATTTTCCCAGTAGCGTCCCACTCACTGATTATATTACCATGTACCAAATACACTGAGTATACTACCATGTACACCATACACTGATTTGCAGAGCAGTGTCCCACACACAGATTATACTGCCATGTACCCCATACACTGATTTGCCCAGCAGTGTCCCACACACAGATTATACTGCCATGTACCCCATGCACTGATTTGCCCAGCAGTGTCCCACACACAGATTATACTGCCATGTAGCCCATGCACTGATTTGCCTAGCAGTGCCCCCCACATTAATTATACTACCATGTACCCCATGCACAGATTATATTACCATGTACATCATACACTAGTTTTCCCACACACTGATTATACCACTTGCCCCAGGCATCAATCATACCATATGCCCCACATGCTCATTATGCCATATGCCCCGCACACTGATTACCACAGTAGTGACACACAATGATTGTATCAATCCCACCCTTTCCTGCCAGCAAATATATCAGAATGTTGCTTTCAAATGATTACAACAGAACAGTGAGAAAACATATATCTGAATCCAAGTGTCCACATGTTGCCAAGTTAAAGATAATAAAATACAAGTTTTGTGTTAATGAGATGTGTTATTTTATTACTCAATACATACAACATTTACAGTCAGATGACTCAGCTGTTTTGTTCACAATACATTGGCAGAAGAAAAACAAATGACACATCTTAGGAATCCATGCAATTAGAACTAGTTACATTTAGGACATTTGAAATTGATTCTATCCCTTGTCTATATAAGAAGGACCTTTCACTTGCTTACTTATACCATTTTCTACTGTGGTAAAATGAAGGTAATTGGTAACGCGGGAATCTCTGGGTTTAGTGACCTGATATTTTTGCCTAGGAGCAAGATTTTTAGCGGGTAAAACCAGATAACAGTGCAGTGGAAATGGCGCTTAGCTGGGATTTAAAATCCAAATGCTTGCAGATTGGTGCTGTCAGCAGGATCCAATCAGATCCCTCCAAACCTCCCCTGCAGCCTTCAGCATGCGCAAACAGACTCCTATGTCATAAACCTGGAAGTCCAGGGACCATCAGTTATACCAACATTAACAAGTGGGAAAGCGGAGAGGCAGTTAGGAGGTGATTGTCTGGTCCTTCATCACTCTTCGCTTTCTCACTTGTAATCGGTTAATACATTTGGCCCATTGTCAAAACACGGACAGTGTGAAGGTTAAGGTTTACAAATGTATGACTGACAATTGTTACCTCTAGCCTATGAATGAATGAATGGCATAAATGGTAACACAGTAAATTGAAATCAAATTTATATGAATAAAAAATAATAATAATTGAATTAAAACTATTTCTAGTTTGAGGTGAATGCTGTGATTCCAATAAAGCCTTATATACAATGCTGCCTTTTGAAACATGCATATTTGGAAACAAATACCATATAATCTAGAAATGAGTCATTCATGTTTGCACAAGTTTGTCATACATAACATACTCTAAAATGCACATTTACCACTCCCCTTTCCCCTCCGGATATCCAAAGAACAGAATGGCAGAGGGTCACAGTCATTTGTTATTCCGCGTTAGAAAAGCTATTATCAGTGCTTCATGCTTCATCTGTACAGTAATCATAAATTGACGGGGGGAGATGTATCAAACCATGGAGAGAGAGAACGTGGAGATAAACGGAGAACCAACCATCCAGCTCCTAACTCATTTGATCAAATGCAGACTGCACAATGGCTATTAGGAGCTGACCGACTGGTACTTTATCTCTTACCTCTTAATCGCTCTCCAAAGATTAGTACGGTTTAACCCCCACCCCACCCCACCCCTTTCCAGCTCTTATTTCTTAATGCAATGATTTATTCTCAGCTAAGGGATTTTGCCTTGTCCAACATTGCACCACTTATGACATTCAATTAAGAAGCCATCTTGTTTAGTTGAGTAAGGTGCAATACATTAGGTGGACAATGTTTAGGTCAACACTGAAATGATGACACATACAAGGCCTAGTGACAAAAGGTCACCACACACAAAAGGTCGACACAGAAAAGGTTGACATGAGTTCTTCATGGGGTTTTTGTGTTGTTGACGATACCTGAGCATGCAGGCCCCATTTACCATTTGTACCATTTTAAATGCCATACACATTTGCCTAGCTTGCCTATGCCTAGGGCCAGCTGTGAGACATAGAACACTACACCTACCCAACATTATAACTGGACGAGATCATATTACAATTCATACTTAAAAAAATTCAGAAGCATTCATTTTACTTTAAATTCTATAACAGTATATCTGTTACGCTAATGTGTGAATACCTGGCAGACAAAGTTACCTATGGTGGAGAGTTAAAATACTTCATCTCAAGAATGTAAAGCAGATAAAATGAAGAGTGTCGTAAAAACGGGCATTTTGTAAATGCCTAATATACACAATCTCTGGTATATTTTTGCTTATATGACACACATGGGCTAATTCATCTTGACATATTTGTTACTAGTGATGATTATGTTAAAAAAAAAACATTCCAGGGGCATTCAAAATGTATCATTAACAAACGTATCACTTCCCAAAAGCAGCTGATTTTGCAGAGTCAGCTTCTGTGACACTTTCGCAAAGATATTGTTACTTCCTCGGTCTCTGTGCCCCCCTTCCACTAACCCTGCAGCTGTTTGCAAAACGCTGTGAATTCTGAAACTTCTCTGTAAATCAACACTCCTCCCCACTGCCACTGAACCCCCTTCCCCCCCTTCCTCCATTGCCTAGCTATTTCCCTACCCCTACCACAAAAAGGTGTGGTATGTTGGGCCGACAATGGGGGATTCCGACGGCCAGTATACCAACATTGGAATCCAGACTGCCAGTACTCAGACAGTGGGGCGAGCACAAAGAAGCCCCTTGGGGGCTCGGTGGTTTGCTGCGCTGACAGGTTCTATTCTCCATTATGGAGGTCATAGACCCCCAGGGAATGGGGGGGTAGCCCCTATAAGTCTGGATCCCGACTGCAGTCAAGATTATAATGTCGGTATAGTGAACATCGGAATTCTGGCTGTAAACACCTCCCCCCAACAGGACCTGTACCACCTCCCCACTATCCGTCCAGCCACTGTGTATAAACTACAACCCTCACATCTCAGGCAGTCCTGCTGGAAAGAGATTGCGCTTCGCAAATTGCACAAATTCTAATTAACAGTTGATGTATAGCATTTTAAAATGGCGTACAGTATCACTCACATGTACCTGCAAAAGAAAACAGTTTAAATGCAAAGACAACTAAACATTTGGTAAAACAAATAACACCATTGTTTTTCTTATAAAATATCTGTTTGATGTTACAGTACTTGACTACCTTACCAATTAAAAAGAACCGATTTGCATCTAAGATGGCCATCTTTAAGATGGCCACTATAATGGTAATATACCTTAAAAATGTTCCCCCAATCCAATTTCATATGAGTCGACACTGGTTTAATATTCCCTTACCCATTTCCTTTTTATATAGGTGTTTATACACTTATATACCACCCTCTACATCAGTGGTCAGGGAACTCAGTCCTCATTATCCCACGCAGTGCATGTTTTCCAGGTCTCCTCACAGAATCACAAGTGAAATAATTAACTCCACCTGCGAACCTTATAAAATGTCTGTGAGTAATTAGTACACCTGTGCACCTGCTGACCAGCAAAACATGCACTGTGTGGGGTAATGAGGACCGAGTTCCCTGACCACTGCTCTACATAGAAACAGAAACCTACTTTAATACTGTATTTGAAAAAAAAAATTGTGTTAAAGATGCAGGTTTATTTAGCCATCTTCGCATACCATTTACACAGATGCAGAACAGTAAACGCAGTATATAATCTTACATACATACAGCCATTCAATCTTCTATATCTGCATTATCATCTTGGCAGACACGAAGTGGGGAATTCAAATGTTGGGCGCCAGCCCGCTGATGGTATTCAAATGTATCTGGTGACGGGCGCGCAGACATCTTTTCTGCTTGCTTCCCCCAGTGATAGTGAACGATTTATCATCGCACCCATTAGTTTAGTCAGGTTTAGGTACTTTGCGTGTCTACACCGACCTTAATGGGCGTGATAAACCAAAATTTGACTATCACCCTGTGATCTCCCGTCCCTTTGGATGGGAGATCGGGTGCCAATCCTATGGATGGCAGCTTCTATAAAGCTGTGGACACCAGGAAGCTGTGAATATGTTTCTGCGCAGGGGCACAGTATAACCCTCAAATGTTATGGTATCAAAATTATTAGATGCAATGACTAGTACCCATTGCATGGGTAGCGGACAGTTTCCCAACTGTCGGGATCCCGACAGTCATTACCCCGACGTCGGGATCCCGACAGTCAAAACCCAAACACTCGGGGTCCCGACGGGCACCGGCTATTCTCCCTCGTGGGGGTCCATGACCCCCATAGAGGGAGAATAGAATATGTGGCGAGCGTAGCGAGCCACGGCTTTGTTGAGCTCGCCATGCTGTCTGAATCCGGCCAGTCGGGATCCCGACGTCGGCCTAATGACTGTTGGGATCCCGACGTCGGCCTAATGACTGTTGGGATCCCGACTGTCGGGACCATATACCACACCCCATTGCATCACTGGATTTTATATTAGAAACCCAGTAACCATTCAATGGCAGGCTTCTGATGTCCACCCCTAGTCAGATGTGGCTAGAAAATGACTGAAGTCATGGCTTTACTGTAAGTACTGAAAAGGCGGTACACTGTTTTCGCTAATATGAAAAATATATGGAGGGATCCTGCAGTGTTACTCAATCACAGCACATCTTCCTTCCTGTTTATTAGTGGCAGAAAGGGCATGAAACTACAGAAAAGCAGGATCTAGTCTGAAAGTAGGTGCTGGGGAGTTATTCACCGAACCCCTCTCTTGCTCCTAATCTGGGAAATAGCAAAGTGGGAGGCATACAAGCACCTGTCACAGAGCAGTCTCTTTTCTGAGTTCATTTGCAATATTTCACCCCACCAGTTGCCCTCTCACTCATGCAGCCTGAGAGTGAGAGCATCAGCCTGAGAGTGAGAGCATACTTGTGATGTAAAATAATGTCAATTTAGGTTAAGGGTTGATAGTTGTAAAAGTGTATGGTCAGCCCAAATCAGAATTTACTCTCACAAATAAAATCCTGACCAGAACTCTAACAGGAAAACTCACTAATATTCCTAATTTATTCCAAAACTGCAAAAAAAAAAAAAGAGAATATCAACATTTCTGATTTGTACAATGAAACAATATATCTAAATATTCAACTAGTAGCATTTCTTCTGTGTTGTAGTGTTCTATATTTATCTAGAATGTGAGATGTGAAATGATAGAGCAATGTGGTTTTTGACCTTTAGGTTAACAACTTTTACTGGCAGATGTGCTAATGCTAAGGTATGGTATATTTACATTTAACACAGAGGGGATGGTAAACTCCTGCTGCCTGAGAAAGCTAATCTTCTGATCAGCCAGGAGACACTGCAAAGTCTAGAGGCACTGGGTAAAGCTAGTCAAAGTGGGCACACATTGTAAAATTATTATACAGTCGTGTCACCTATGGTCTTGATCTGTAACTACTACAGATGGAGCGGGCTTCAACTTTGCCCGGCGCTCGGGACTGGGACGCGTGGGCGTCTCACGTGCACGTGCGTCCCAGTATCACGGCGGTTGGGCAGCGTCTCCCTGCCCATCTCTGCTTCAGGGAGATACTGCCCAGTTTGGGGGGGGGGGGGGGGGGGTGTCCAGGTGGCAAGGGGGACCAGCGGTGATGGTGGGGGAGGCGGCAGGGACCCCTGGCAGGCTTCATTGCCATGAGCGCACGAGCGCCCCTGGCGGTGGCTGACGATAGAATAGCATTGGAACATTGGCCACTGGCCAATCCAGATGCAGGATTGTACTGAAAGTAAATGTCCTAGTACTGCTGAGCTCGACAGATACCGGGGGCCAGATTCTGCTTCCTGGCGACCAGATTTTTAATGCGAGTGTTCCAAATTTAGAACCTATGATTGAAAAAGATCACATATCCTTATTACAAGTAAATATGACATCAAAAACAGTAAAATATAAGTCATTTTTGGCTATTATGTGTCGTTTTGAAATATAGTATATTTTGAAGAAATATTATAATGCTAGTTGTTTTATTAAATAACTGTTTACTACTCTTAAATAACTTACATGAAAATGTAAAAATATTATTGAAAGGCACTCAATGTAAATTATTTAACGGCCTTTATCTTGTAATGAAAATATTATGATGATGATTATTATTATTATAATCTTCGTCACTGCTACCACTGCTTGTAAAAGGCCAATAATACAGACAGCAGAAGCAGACACTACATTTTGACTCTTACAATTTAAACTCAGCAACTACTAAATTACTATACGTCGGGTACACCATTGAATGAAAGGGATTTGTACTGACGTCAGATCAAATCCCCATCAGCGGGGTTTGCTGGCACACAGTGGCACAATGCTAGTGAAGAACGGAATGATCAATGTTCTGGTAGTGTAAAAATGAATATGCGCTATCATTTTATGTACAGTAAGTGTTGGTATATAGTTGTGTCATTTAGGAAACTGAACAATAAAAAGAAAAAACATTGTAAAAAAGAAAAAAGAAAAAACTACGGTGTCCAACATAGCAGGTGTAGCTGAGATATGTTCAGCCAAGGTGTGAGAAGGCTGGCAAGGAATTGCTTTTATTCATTTCAGTCTGTTACACTACATTGAAAGCTGGATGGAGCCTCCTATATAGATGACATTAGAGAGGAAATGGATAATGGTCCCCAGAGAGAGCTGTACTAAATGGCTACACTTCTTTCAGTAAACCTGATCCACTGGCTGAACTTCAGAATATCAAAATCTGTTTTTAAATGGTCAATGTGTGCTTAAATGCACATGATTTAATAGCATGGCAAGATTGCAGGGACTACTTCAGGACAATTAGCAACTTTACATGCCAAGAAATATCATACCTTGAAGTATTTTTAAATCACATTTTAATCAGCAGTTTGTAAACATGACGTGCTCAGATTTGGCAAGCCTTGCTCCTTCTGGCAAGACAGGTCTGTGTGATGTCACCACACAGACTGAGCACTTAGCCTTTTCCTGATTAATCATAATGAGCATCTAATAAAGAGAATATACTGTACACTGAGAAAGAATGACAATAGTCCGGAAGGCAACACTCGCCAACTACTCTACAAAATATGTCTTGCCTAATTTTACATTCGCTACCAATTTAGCTATCTAAAATACATAGTTTATATACAAAAATGTTTTCCTATAACTTAAAGTTGTTGACTGCAGTTAGCGGACTTTCATTTTAATCCCCACTAAGGAAGCACTTGGATGAACTCCCCACCCACGGTTCTATTACTATTGCTTTCATGGAACTACCGGTTTATGCAGATAAATCCTATTTGCCAACTTTCCTAGAAAATCCAGGAGGCTCTAGAAATTGTTGGTGATTTTGCGGTCTCTCACAAGATTCCTTCAATCCACCTGAACCCAGGCCAGAGAAATGATCATTACGTACGGTAGCAGCATGTATATTTCTTTCATTTTAGTTTTTGATCTGAAAGTTATTTACTTTATACATTCACAAACAGAAATATAGGAAAAATACAATCACCAATGCCAAAAACAAATAGTCTATCTATATAACTCTACATTAAAATAGCCTCCAACTCTCAACACGTGTCAGTAAAGGCCTAATACAGAAGTTCGGTAAGTACAGTTTGGATCTCTAACGCCACCTATCTGCCACACACTATGCTGCAATACCTATACTTTTCAAGTTTTACAACTCCAAAATCTGAATTTTTACATTAGAAGGGAAAGGTATTCTACAGAAACTATGTCTAACTGAATGAAGGCTAAAAGGTCACATAGTACATATAAAGACAAGGGATGAGTTGTCTAAACCTTTCTTTTCAAGAGCTGTCCACTTCACTGTTGTGTTACTTACAAGCACAACATGTTTGTTCTTAGAGCTAAATGGTAACATTGACATTTTTAAAAACCCTGCTACTGTAGTATGCGTCTATGTGATAAAAAATATACATATCCACTCGTTTTCCCTATTTGGATTCCAGATGATTTATGTATTTATTCAATGTTACCCATACACTAGTGCATAAAATATGCCAAACAATTACAGCAATTCAAAAGAAGAAAAATAAGTATTTTACTTTCATATGGATCATTTGGTTCAAATAGGGTCATGATTCATACCAGTAGCATTTGAATTTACCCATATAAAATACATGTGACATGTAAAGGGTGTTTGGTTTGTTGCAATAACACTGCCACAGTGATATAGGATTTCTGGGGCAGATGTATTAAGCGTGGAGAAGTGATAAACTGGAAGGTAATAACGCATCAGCCAAATAGCTCCTAGCTGTCATTTTTTCAAACCCAGTGTGTAACATGGCAGTTAGCAGTTGATTGGCTTGTGCATTATCACCTTCAACTTTATCACTACTTCAGGCTTAATACATCTAACTCCCTTATTTTTAAATTGCATTATGTATTGGGAAGTTTAGTGAGCTCTAAAACACTAGTAGTAATGCCTATCAAACATATTTACATTTCACAGGCACTTTTGCCAGCTGCAAGAAGCGCATCTCCTTTTCCATAAATTTGTGTACAGTGTTCTCACCAATCTGTTACAAACTCATTCCTAAAATTGTTTCATTACTTACTGCAAGTTTGGCATCTTAAACCATCTAATTCTTAATAAAGTTGGACTTCATTTACTACACAGCCTATTCATTTGCAAATTAAGATTAATTACTGGTGCAAGCTACATAGTGCAATAAACCTGTATGCTTAAATATGTCATGTTTCAGTACAAAATGGCCACCTACAGCATGATTGATCATCTCAGTTTTTTGTACTGATAAATCTAAATTCTGCAAACACCACCGGCTGGCATGACTATTCTCATGGAATTGGGCACTGGTGAGAAATATTTCCCTCATACCAATATTATGCATGACTAGTAATTATAAGGATTCACATGTAGCGATACATTTCCAAACATCACATCACTTCATAAATACAACTGCTGTAAAGTAAACACAATGAAAGCTATTCCCATCATTGGTATATAGAACATGCTGAGAACATTAAGAAACGTAGGTCATAGCAATATCTAGCATTCCAGCAACCTCCTGGGTTTCCTCAAACTCTGAAAAACATCCTTTGTCTATGTTGCTATGCAGACAAAGATCTTCACGTTGTTCCTATATTGTGTGCTGTTGTACTCTATAATGACCTCCCCTTATCTCCAACTTTTCTTCTGGGGCTTTTTACAACTGCTGTATTCTCACAAAATTATGTAAAGTCTTTTGTTTATATATCATATATTTTATTAAATATTTAATAAACGGTCATCTTATTGTACCAATATCCATACTCCATTAGTTTGCATGGCAATTTTACTGCATTGCTCATTTATTTATTAACAGGTTCTTATATAGCGCATACATATTCCGCAGCGCTTTACAGAGTATAGTTGCTCATTCACATCAGTCCCTGCCCCAGTGGAGCTTACAATCTATATTCCCTACCACATACACATGCACATACAGACATTGTAGGGTTAATTTTGTTGGGAGCGAATTAGACTACCAGTATATTTTTGGATTGTGGGAGGAAACCAGAGTACCCGGAGGAAACCCACGCAAGTACGGGGAGAATATACAAACTCTGCACAGTTAGGGCCATGATGGTAATGGAACCTGTGACCTCAGTGCTGTGAGGCAGTAATGCTAACCAGTACACCATCTGAACTACTCATGGCAGAATAGTCCTTTCCCAAGGACTGCACAAAGCCAGGTAACCAAGTACCCAAGTGCCCAGAACATTCTGTCCTTGATCGTAAGATCGTTATTAGCAGACATGTCAATGGCGTCATATATCACTTAAGCTCTACTCCTCCAGCACAATTCTACTTAAATCTTGAAAAAATGAGTGTTGACGCATAAGCTAAGTATCCCCACTATTTACCAATGGGTTACCAGAGATTATCTTCCCCGTTTGATACTCAGCTTGCACTGTAGAGGGCTCTGTAATGTTTCCTGCTATTCAGTTAGCATACAAAAAATGCGTAAAAGCTTTTTTTTATATAACACCATCTCAGAATGACGTTATATGAAAACAAATACTTATTTCATCTGAAAACTGCGGGGACATTTGGACCAGCAGCTGGCTGAAAGTATATCCTCTCTCCATACATCCCCTGACCCCTCATTTGCAATGCTAGTGTTTCTGGCAGTATAATGACATCATTTTGTAAAATGTATTTATTTATTTACAGGTTTATATATAGTGCAGCATATTCCATTGCGCTTTACAATTGGAAGCCAAGATAAAAAAAACTGAGCGGTAACAAACCGACATACTGTAGAGGTAGAAGAGCCATGCTCGCAAGTTTACAATCTATGGGACATATCTATCTATCTATCTATATATGATATAGATAGATAGATATATATATAGATAGATATATATGCATTTCTCTGACTTCAATTCATACTGCACCCCCCCCTTCCATTAACGCTCCTCCGTGGAACCTCTACTGTAGAGATGGAGGAGCATGTGATAGAGGAAACTATATGTATTCAAGGCAGGGAAGACAACCCAAAACACTGATTGCAAGGACTTTGCAGGAACAACAGTTAACACAGTCCCTGAGAATTTTTTCCCTGAATAGCAGGATAAACAATATACAATGAAAACCCACTGTGTTTATGTCTAAAAATATTAAAAACAACATTATTGCTGAATAGAGACAATTGCGCAGTGCTTTTGCCTTTACGGTTTTCAGCGAGATTCTCTATATAGTGTAAAATAGTTATCACTGGGCGAAGAGTAGACAAACACAAAGTGTACCGAAGAAAATGGCTCCACGTGACATGAAATGTCCATTTAATCTGATAAGCTTTCTACATCACCTCAGCAGCAATGCCCAAAATTCGGCAAAGTTTACTGTACAGCACCAGAGAAGATTAGACTTCAGGGGTAGATGTATGAAGCAGTGATAAGGGAGCAGAAGTGATAAAGTGCCTAATACTTTATCACCTGCCAATCAGCTCCTAACTGTCCCTTTTTAAACCCAGCCTGTAACTTAACAGTCAGGAGCTGATTTGAAGGACAATGTGGGCATTCCCGATCGATGTGAGCGACCAATCGTTCCGTGCATGCGCGTACTCGCCGATCGTTAGCGATGGTATATGATCTTGTTTCAGGAAGATCACAGACCAATCTTTTGTGAAGTGTATCAAATCGTCCCCTGTGTACGCAAGATTAACGTTTAATACACTCGTGAACGATGTTAGTACGCTTCTGGCATCATTCCGTGTTTGCACCTAGCTTGTTTTATAAAAAAAAAAAAAATCTAACAAATAAACATTATTAATCAAATAATTTGAAAAGTATCAATAAAAATATGGGACCTACTGTAAATGGGTGAGTTTCTGGAACCTAGAGCATATGCTATCTCAGTTATATCCGAAAACTAGTCTAGATTATTACTTTAATATGAATTGCAGTACATGTAATTATTTCTACAGGATACAGGCAGAGTACACCATCCTGGTTCAGTACAGCAGTATATCACTATGTACACACAGTGCACATTAATGTGGCAGAACAAAGGACTGCTGGGTGAAGTTGGGGAAACTACAACAGACACTATTCTTGATAAATTAGTGTCACTTTAGGCTTGTGTAGAACACAAAGACCATTATAGTATAACACATCTTCTGTGTGATCATTAGATTATGATGCTGGGTGCCCCATTCTATGGATAACCCTCCTGTTCCCCGTGCTATAGAAGTGTAGCTCGGTGGAGAGTGCCTACTCCGAGGAGAGGTTACTGTCGGTCATTCCCCACATCAGCTCCGGCGCCTGCCTAGCTGCAGAGAGGAGAGCTAGAATCGCGCCTAATATACAATAATACAGTGCGAATAGGTAAACAATACACATCAGAGTTCTCAACAGAGCATAGTGCTATTTTATACACCGTAACCTAATATTGTGTATCGCATTAGGGGGGTTCCAGAGCAAAAACAGCCATCTACATATATAAGGTCCTATGTCATTGAGTTTATATACAGATAGTATATTGAAAAATGAATAAAACGTCCATAAGGTGCATTATTATATCACACAGGCTGTTGTATATGGCAAATGCTGGGGTGGGATGTGTTGTGTAACCATACATTCTGCCTACAGCAGTCCTGCAAAACAACTCACTGATAAATCCATCATGTCAGCCATTTATCTTACATAGGATTGCTACAAGGTGTCACAATATATAAAGTGGTAGCCTAATACGCATAGAATATAATATATATATATAATTATATATAGATATAGATAGATTAGATAGATATATACACACACACACACACACACACACACACACACACACACACACACACACACACACACACACACACACACACACACACACACTATACATTACTGACTGTCTAGCACAATCTAGAGCCCTGAGAATGGGTCCTGAGCAATAACAGCCAGGTAGAAGTAAACAAAGGATCCCATAGACAACACGGGCTGCACTCAGGGCCATCAGCCAGAGATCTATGATATTGTGTATAATAACAGGAAAACTAAAGTTGGGATCCAGGACCCCACTCCCACTGTAAGCCCCGACACTGGTAACAGAGGCTCCTTTGTTACCACCCTGTGCCCAGGTAACAGCAAGCTGCACAGAGTGAGCCCATCTGACCTTGACAATGCCAGTGAGCCGGACATAAGCCTCGGACATTACAAGAGAACCCTGGAACAATGACACAAAGTGACAGTCCCATGACTGATGTCTGCCACCTACAGCAGCTTAGCCACTGGCAGATGGCAGAAGAGATGCACAGCGATGACAGTGCTGATTGATCCTCTTGGCTCTGTGAAACACTCAAAAGGAAGAAATAAAACAAAAACACACAACACCATCACAGGTGAAGTTATATAATCACGAGCAGAAATAAGAAAGTATTTACCTTTGCCACCGTCTCAGTAGGTCCTGGTAGGAAGGAGGACCAGCTGCCCTCGCACAGAGCCAGTGGTAAGAGTCCCCCTACAGAAGCCAGATACATGGGATCCGGGTCTCCCTATTCCGGACCAACAGCAGCAGCAGCTCCTCTAATGCTCTCCCCCTGTGTGCTGTAGGCGTATATGATGTGCTGCTGGCCGCATCCCCTGCACAGTATCTCCCCCTCTCTGCCTCCGAGAGAAAAAAAAAGTCTACGGTTTTTACCCGGAGTTCCTTTTATAGCTGTGCTGTACAGAGGGGTTATTATCGGTCAGAGAGCCTTCTGTTTATGTACCTCGCTTATGTACTGCCAGCACGTGTAGAGCGACTCCTCCTCTTAAGAGGGCGATATTCTCATCATTTCTCTATGCAATGTAGCACTAGCAAAGGACTCAGCTTATATGCAGCAGCAGCAGCAGAACGTTCCATTTATAGCACTTTATTGTCTGCCTTATTGATTTCATACCCACAGTGCAGTCAAAACAGCATAGATGATTCTATCCATACTAGGTGATTCATCGCACCCTACGGGCGCTCTTCACACCGTCGTAGGGGGCTACGCCCCATTTAAATGAGAGCACACTGTGATGCTAATGACACATTATGCCGCACACCTTGATGCCCATTACACCCCATACTGTGATGGCAATTACCCAATGCTGCCCACACCGTAATGCCCATTACGCCCCATACCATGATGCCCATTACACCGCACAATGTGATGTCCACAGTGCCAGATATGCCCCCACAGTGCCAGATATTCCGTCACAGAGCCAAATACACATATGGCCCCACAGTGGCAGATATGCCCCCACAGTGGCAGATATGCCCCCACAGTGGCAGATATTCCGCCACAGTGCCAAATACACATATGCCTCCACAGTGCCAGATATGCCCCCACAGTGCCAGAAACACATATGCCCCCACAGTGCCAGAGACACATATGCCCCCACAGTGCCAGACACATATGCCCCCACAGTGCCAGATTCACATATGCCCCCACAGTGCCAGATATGCCCCCACAGTGGCAGACACATATTCCCACACAGTGCCAGATATTCCACCACAGTGCCAGAGACACATATGCCCCCACAGTGCCAGACACATATGCCCCCACAGTGCCAGATATGCCCCCACAGTGGCAGATATTGCCGGGGGGAGGAGCGTGGAGTGCCAGATATGCCCCCACAGTGCCAGAGACACATATGCCCCCACAGTGCCAGACACATATGCCCCCACAGTGCCAGATATGCCCCCACAGTGCCAGATATTGCTGGGGGGAGGAGGGAGGGGGGGAGATATGCCCCCACAGTGCTAGATATTGCTGGGGGGAGCGTGGAGGGGGGGAGCGCTTACCCAGTCCCTGTCTCCGCGCTGGACCTCCTCCAGCCCTCCTGCGCTGGCCACGGCTTCCAGAACACGGATACAGCTACAGGAAAATGGCCGCCGGCCTCCTGCACTGAGTACATGTCCTCAGTGCAGGGGGCCGGCAGCCATTTTCCTGTAGCCGCGGCCGTGTTCTGCTTCTGGAAGCCGCGGCCAGCGCGGGAGGTCCAGTGCGGGCCGCAGACAGGGACTGGGTAAGCGTGCCGGGGGCCATATGGCACCCTGCCCCCTGGCCCAGCCCGACATTGGTCCGCGCCCTGGAGTAGGCGCTGCTGGAGTGTGCGCTGCCCGCGCCTGCCCCGCCACCCTGCCGGACAAGCCCCCCCGGCCTGCTGCCGTTGGCTAATTAGTCCTGACGCACTTCTTTCCATACCACGTGGTTCCCAAACTGTGTGCCTAGGCACCCTGGGGTGCCTCTGGACACTTGCAGGGGTGCCTTGGATTGGTGGTCTAGGACAAATTCATAATAGTTATGGGCAATGCCTGAGGAAAAACCAGTTAATGGCCGCTAATCATGAAATATGTGGGCAAACAAAAGCAAATCTGGTTCCTCGCTATATAATTGATCCTAAGGATGACCTATAAACACAATTTACTTGATTTAATATTTTTTCTAAATCTATTGACAACAAATTTTTGACCTAGGGGTGCCATGAAAAATATTCTGATACTCAAGGGTGCCGTGGTTCTAAAAAATTTGGGAACCACTGGGTTAGCCACAGATATTAAGTACTAGTTAAAAGCTCGTCAAAATGACGGCTTCTGCCCTGTACTTTCACTTTGAGCTGTGAGAGTTTTTACTTCCATTTTCAGCTGTGACCGATTTTAGCCCACAAACTCCACACACCAACCCCAGTCCCTATCTGCTCCTACCTCCAATCTCTGTCTTCACAGCTCCCTCTCTCCATTTTCATACCTCCCAACATTGTGACCCTGCTGGTTAGGATGCGTGCACATCTGAAAAGGGGGCATGACCGCTACAAAAGGGGGCATGGCATCACAGAGATGGGGGCATAGCCATCACCCTTCTGTTTCACTGAGTAGATGTCTATTCCCAGCTGCTGAGCAGAGAAGCAGCAGGCAGGGGACTCCCAACTTCTCCCGCATGAAAATCGGGACATTGCATATGCGATCCTATGGTAAATGGGCCACAGAGGATGTTGTGAGGATGCTCCATATCCTAGCAGAGGATATATACATGCATGAATGCCCAATAATATAGTTGGGTATTCATGAATTATCATAGGGAGCATAGATGAAAACAAAAATATAGGTATTGACACAAATAAAATATGGATCTAAGCAGAGATTCCTGAACTGGCAATGATTTGGACAAGTACAAGCAGCAGCAGTGAAATCTGATTCAGATCTGTTGCTAGGCTGCGAGTATACACAACTTAGTGAACAGGTCTGAGTCCGGTAAGCCCCTCCCCTGCCACTTGACTCCCCTTGCTAGCATGCATCGCTGACCATCGAATGATTTCTGCAGCCTTCGGTCTGAAAAGTAAATCAATACTTTTCAGATGGCCGCTGCAGTCCGCCCTCCGCACGCAGGCATCGACACGCCTGCTTTCCCAGGGGAAAGACCAGAATTTTGGGGGGTACTCCCATAAAACACTGGCTTATACCCTGCGCACCCCCAACTGTGAAAATGCCTCAGCTTGTATGATACTTGCCAAAGGCATTTGCTCATGCACATATTCGCACATGCGAAGAGCCCCCACCAGTTCTAAGTCCGATGGTTTGGTCAAAAATCACGAGAAGGCATCCCAGGTTGGTCCACTGTTTTCCTTTTCTGCTGGTAAGCCATCCCAGAAGATAGTCATAGCACCAGGCAATCCGCTTGAACCCCAACACCTTTCAACCCCCCACTGAAGTCTGTTTCAAGGCAAGTGTGTCTTAGTAATGTCCATTTCCTGTTTAAACTATATAAGCAGCCAATCCCATGATATAATTATCCTATCTAAACAATAAAGATCCATATTGGGGCAGTACGGATGGTGTAATGGTTAGCATTACTGACTCACAGCACTGAGGTCATGGGTTCCATTCCCACCACGGCCCCACCACGGCCCTAACTGTGTGGAGTTTGTATATTCTCGCTGTGCTTGAGTGGGTTTCCTCTGGGTACTCCGGTTTCCTCCCACAATCCAAAAATATACTGGTAGGTTAATTGGCTTCCAACAAATTAACCCTAGAATGTCTGTCGTGTACATGTGGTAGGGAATATAGATTGTAAGCTCCACTGGGGCAGGGACTGATGTGAATGTTCAAATATTCTCTGTGAAGCACTGCAGAATATGTATGCGCTATATAAGAAACTGGACAATGATTCAAATTCATAAGCGGATGCAGTTACTATGATTAGTGGCAGCAGATGCAGGCAGTGGTTATTCACAAAATAAGTGACAGTTAATGACCATTTGGGAAAGGTAATGGCAGGTAGCTACAAAAGCACAGATGTTTCACCACTGTTTTCTGGACACATCCAAATCAGACACTGCAAATGTGTTTGCAGCTGAAATGGCCCCAGCGCCACTTGTTGAAATGGACATTCTCGTTATAAGGTCAGTCTGGTAACTAAGAGAGACAGACAGACATCAGAGGAGGCTATTATACTTATCATCACCTCCAACCAATTGTCGACGAGATTGCTGTCAGTGTATTATTATTGCTAAGGGAAGCACCAAAAGCATACATGTGAGCAATATTATAAGATTGCACGAGTGAGGTGATCCCGTAATATCTCTGGGAACACTCTTTCCATAGTCTCCGTTTGCACCAAAGGAGAACATTGTATTTATACAGTATTACACTATTGTATATTCTCACCCCTCTTTTTTCCATATATAACGAATCTTGGAATTTATGTGCGGGTGAAAACTTTTCTGGAGGAAATATACCCTATCTGGACATTCCTGTATTTGATCATCTTTATAGTCTTATATGCAGCTTGTGGTATTGCAGTGCCTGTGGTAGAATTTATTTTTTCTATAGGGGATGCGATGCTGTTCGATGTATCAACATTGGGCAGCATCGCTTTGGGTCCCTGGGCTATCGCCATTTTGAGATGGCAGTAGCACATTGTAGCATATGGGCTGCAGACCGCACTGCCGCTGGGGCAGTGTGGTCATCGGGGTCAGTGGAGGGTCAGCGCTAACCGCGCATGATTAGACACCCCCTGGCACCCAGCATCATGTAGATGAAGTTTAAGAAACTCCAAGTGCAGATAAACAAGTCAAACAGTAGTCATCAGTGGTCATTTTCTAATATGAACAGTTTAGGTGACATGATCTTTGGCTTTTACCAAAAGAGGATAGGTGCAACATACAGTATATTTATTTATTTATAAAGTAGTGAGGCCAGATTCAAAAGCAGGAACTATATATTTCAGATCCAGGCTCCATTAGAAATAACTAGTGCAAATCTCAAACTCCTCTAATCTCCTATGACTGGTGCTTATTTCTGTGAGAACGGGGATAATGATGATACAGGTCATATTGTTTTGGACATCTGATTAGTCATACAATACTGTATGTCACTTGGAAGATAAATAACTTGGACTGTCACACCTATGCTTAGTAATTGATATCAGGAAAATCTAGGCTGTACTTCTTCAAGGCCGGATGTTGTGCACCTATGACTTAGATAATGCTTTGCTAGTGTAAACTGCCATCTGTAAAATAAGAAAACATCCTCATGGGTCCATATAGCTTCAGGAAGATTCATCTGATGCCTTCCCTATTTGATATCCTTAGCATGCAAATCTCATTGGGAGCCAGACTATGGGTCAACATGTATTTGGTCGACAGTCAATAGGTGGACAACTATTGTTTGACATGTGCCAGGTTGATATTGACAGCGGAGCCTGTGTGAAGACTAAATATAGCCTCACCCCCCTCCCCCCCTTTAATACCCCTTTTCCATCTGAAACCCGTGTTAAACACGGGTTTTTGAACACGGATCATACCCGTGTAAGACACGAGTAAAAACACTGTTCACACTGCGCACAGACCCGTGTTATACCCGTGTCGGAGCCTTTTACACTAAACCCGGGTAAACTTTGAAAAATCCCAAGAATGCCCACAAGACATAGCTTTTTTCCAGTCCAAACCAGTTTGAAGTCACAAAGGGGACAAAGGGGACAAAGGGGAGGGGTGGTGGGTGGGGACTTCTTACAGCATTGCAGCAATGGAGTCAGAGAGAGTAGCTGTGTCTATGCTGGGCTTGCAGACATTTTGCAGTATTTTGCTGTACTATTCTGCCATGGACAGCTTGATGCAGCTTATAACACTCTGCTACCTACTGCTGCGCTGGAGGAGGAGGACCCAATTCTTTGCGGAGAGGGAGAGTGCTCGTCGACATTATTTGCGGAGGAGGAGAGTGCTGTTATCAGCGAGTGTTTCCACCATCCTGCAAATTAGCACTGCACCAACCAGAAGAATGTGGATGAGAGATCGCAGACATGGTGAGGCTTTCATGCAGACAGTTCTAAGTTTCCAGGATGAGCAGTGGATGGCACATTTCAGAATGTCCCGTGCTACATTTTTTTATATTTTGGAACTACTGTCCCCTGCCATCACGAAACAGACCACCAAGTTCAGGAAGCCTATTGAGCCCAGCAGGAGGTTAGCAATTGCTATTTGGTGGTACGCTACCCCTGGAGAGTATAGGACACTCTCTTGTCTATTTGGTGTAGGAATTGGCACAGTGTGCAAGATTGTATACCAAGTCACACGGGCATTGCTGAAAACCCTATACCAGCGCTTTATATCCTTGCCGCAAGGACAGCGGCTAGAGGACACTGTCAAGGGATTCAAGAGGCGTGGATATCCTCAGTGTGGTGGAGCAATCGATGGTACCCACATTCCCATCATTGCCCCCCGTGATAACCCCGCAGACTACTATAACCGCAAGGGGTGGCATTCTATTGTCCTACAAGCTGTAGTGGACCATAAATACTGGTAAGCAATAGTTTACTATTTTTTTTGTAATGGTGGGCATTTTCTTTGGAGGAACAATATGTAATATACCATTCTTTTTAGTTTCACAGATGTGTTCATAGGTTGGCCCGGTAGGTCACATGATGCGAGGGTGCTAGCCAATTCAGATCTGTACAGTATTGCGGAGGACCAGCTAGGTGGATGTCTGTTCCCTAGAGAGGTAAGAAATTTGTACCCTACACTTTATGTTCACCCATAAACCAATATTTATGTTTTGAACCAGGAATAAATATAATTATTTTTACAGAAATCGGTGACTGTTGATGGTGTGGAAATTCCGGTCCACCTCATTGGCGATGCAGCCTACCCCTTGCAGCACTGGCTGATGAAGGGCTACACCCAGCATGTTCAACTGTCGCCACAACAGATTGCATATACCCATGCCCTCAGTTCTGCCCGTATGGCAGTTGAAAATGCTTTTGGCCGATTAAAAGGACGCTGGCGTTGCCTCATGAAGAGGAATGATGTGGACTTAAAAATCATGCCAGATATTGTCGCAGCTTGCTGCATTCTGCACAATATATGTGAGCTGCAAAAGGAAAACTTTCTTCCTGAGTGGAATGTGCTGGACCAAGAGTTGTTGGGAAACGTACATGATGCAGCAGGCTATGAGGGGGTGCATAGCGTTGCCGCAGAGCGCATAAGAGCCACAATAACTCAAAACCTTACATCAATGTTGCAGTAGGGGACACAGAGAAATATTGCTGGTTGAACAGTTTGTGTTTATTCATTTTTTGTATACTTGAAGTATAATTATAAAACATGTCAAAAAACTTTCTTGTATGTTTTCAAAACTTGACATACAGGTACAAAATGGCTTGGTAAACATTTATTATTGCAAAAATATAAGTGCAAAGAGAACACAAGATGGAGGAAGATGTATGACGCAGTGATGGGGGGGGGGGGAGAGACGTCATAAATTGACAATCCTATCAGCTCCAAACTGTCCCTTCAGAATTCCTTCATACACTTAACAGTTTGGAGCTGATAGGAGGGCCTAAAGCACTATCACTGCTCCATACATCTTCCCCTCTGCTATGGCCATTCTAGTTATCACGTGGGCCTAATTATTTCAGGCCTAAAAACGTACATCCTTGAGGTAGGAAAATGTATATCTATATATACTATATTTAAAACAAAAAAAAAAAAGAGCACCCTAGTACTGCGACCTTTACTTGCAGGTACAAAATGGCTTTGTAAACATAAGTGCAAAAATATAAGTACAAAGAGAACACAAGATGGAGGAAGATGTATGACGCAGTGATGGGGGGGGGGGGAGAGACGTCATAAATTGACAATCCTATCAGCTCCAAACTGTCCCTTCAGAATTCCTTCATACACTTAACAGTTTGGAGCTGATAGGAGGGCCTAAAGCACTATCACTGCTCCATACATCTTCCCCTCTGCTATGGCCATTCTAGTTATCACGTGGGCCTAATTATTTCAGGCCTAAAAACGTACATCCTTGAGGTAGGAAAATGTATATCTATATATACTATATTTAAAACAAAAAAAAAAAAGAGCACCCTAGTACTGCGACCTTTACTTGCAGGTACAAAATGGCTTTGTAAACATAAGTGCAAAAATATAAGTACAAAGAGAACACAAGATGGAGGAAGATGTATGACGCAGTGATGGGGGGGGGGGGGGAGAGACGTCATAAATTGACAATCCTATCAGCTCCAAACTGTCCCTTCAGAATTCCTTCATACACTTAACAGTTTGGAGCTGATAGGAGGGCCTAAAGCACTATCACTGCTCCATACATCTTCCCCTCTGCTATGGCCATTCTAGTTATCACGTGGGCCTAATTATTTCAGGCCTAAAAACGTACATCCTTGAGGTAGGAAAATGTATATCTATATATACTATATTTAAAAAAAAAAAAAAAGAGCACCCTAGTACTGCGACCTTTACTTGCCCTTCTATGTATATATATAACATGTGCCCTATACTACCTGTACCTGTAATATGGACTTGTTATGTATTTTAAAATTAAATATAAAAAATTTGTACCAACTGGCCCAACTTTGGCTTCTCTACCTACATTGTGCAGAAACCTAACAACCTGAAAAGATACATACAAACATTGCTGTAGCAGCAATAGGCCTAACTCAATTGCCTATAAACCCGATATTGTTCGGGTTGTGGGGTTGATGTGTTGGGATACTGAGCATGGTCATAGTTGTACTGGCCATATGGCACTTGTGTGTGGTCTTTTTGTGGTGCTTGTGTATTGGCAGGGATAAGGCTAAACATACGCTCAAACAATGTCATCTGCCTCTCATGCATATCCGCTATTTGTGACATAAAAGAATCATGCATTTCTTTTTCAGATGCTAAAAAACGGGCAATTCTTGCATCTTCATGAGCATTCAAATCGCTATCCGCCTCACGTAGATGTTCCAGAATAATCGTTGTCATTGCTCTCACAGATTGTTCTGTTCTGTTTGGTTTCGGCTTCCTTTTGGGAACGTTATAGACTGTGAAAGGGATAAAAAATGATTTGTTACACACTGATGATATATAAACATTGCATAGTTTAACCAACACATGTTTGCGGCCTTCTGGCACATGCACACTACCTATCCATTGCCCATTATGTTTTCAATCCTTTTTCAAAGACAGTTTAAACGTATTGAGGTGTAATATTGTTCGAGGTTGCCATTCAACTATCCACATATCCCACCATGTGTTAACATAAGTTTTGGTCTTACCTATGGACTACTGCAGCAACTATGACACAGCATGCTAGGATGTGTAGTACCAAAGGAGCTTGAAGTATGATAGTATGATAGTTTTGACACCACTACATAATGTTTGTGTATGTGCTTGTCTGTGTGCAAATTTAATACTTACTATTGGAGCGCAAAGTTGTGGGCTTGGGTGCCTGGGAAATCTCCGTCGACTTGGGTGCCTGTGAAGTCTCCGGCTGAGAAGCCTCTACCTCCTCATTTATTACAGCGCTGACGGAATCATCCTTCATGCTTGACTCTTCCAAACTGCAGTCAGATACGAGCAGTGGGGATGATGGTCCACATTGTGAGCTGGGGAGGCTGTGCTGTGTTTCGGCATGGTCCTCCTCTACTGACATCTGACTATTGGCACAGCTGGATGATGATAGTGCGATGGGATTAGTTAGGGCACTTTTGCCAAATACACTGTAGCATAGCTCATAATATGGCCAATCAATACGTCCTACGCCACTTTTCTTACGATTATGGTCGTGTGTTTTCATAAATTGCTTTCGTAGTGCCTTTAATTTGTTCACCACTTGCTGCTGTGTTTTTTTTATGCCTCTGTCGGCCAGTATAAGGGATATGTTCTTGTAGACAAAGGTATCCTTTACTGTACCCGTCATCTGTCTTCTTATTTCTTCCTCTCCCCTAATATGAAGCAGCTCTCTTATCTCACTGTCTGTCCAACTATGGCTAGACATGGTTTGCTGTCCAAATACCTGCAGTGCCCAGCGTTGTAGGGAATGTGCTGTGATGGCTGCTTGGGCCCAGCGTCGCAGGGATTGTGGCTGTGATGGCTGCTTGTGCCCAGCGTAGGTAGGAGGCAATGTGCTGCAATGGCTACTTGTGCCCAGCGTGGCCAATGTGCTGCGATGGCTGCTTGTGGCCAGCGTGGCCAATGTGCTGCGATGGCTGCTTGTGCCCAGCGTGGCCAATGTGCTGCGATGGCTGCTTGTGGCCAGCGCCGGAGGAGCTGCTGCTGGGAAGCCTCCTCGTGGTCAGCGTCTCCCAGCGTCTTCCGGCGCATCTCCAGCAGATGACATCATCTTCTGGTGCCCCTGAAGAACCAATTACCGGCCTCAGAGTGTTACCCGGATCTAAAACACGGGTAATGTGTGTTTACACTGCGCACAGACCCGTGTCATTGCCGTGTTTTACCCTGGTAGATACCAGGGTAGAATTCCCTGGTCTCTCTACCCGTGTTTTGTGAAAAGGACACGTTCACACTGACAAAAAACCCGTGTCGGTGCGCGTCCTCGAGCAAAAACCCGGGTAGAATTTGCTAGTGGAAAAGGGGTATTACAGTGTCATTGCAGAGCAGACTCTGACAGTGTACCAGAGTCTTCTGCGCAAGCGTCTCCAGTTTGTATCACATCCAGCCATACAGCTTACACCCAGCATACTTACCAACCTTTCTTCCCCCTGCTGTGGGATATAGGGGTGTGGCTGTTGGGAAGTCTAGTTGGTGTATAGGGGGTGTGGCTGGAGGGAAGTCTGGTTGGTGTATAGGGGGTGTGGCTGGAGGGAAGTCTGGTTGGTGTATAGGGGGTGTGGCTGGAGGGAAGATGGGTTTATAAATGTGAGTGGCTGCACACACATTATTGTGGCTCTGCCCCCTGCTATACAGCACTACAAAGTCATAGGCAAACGCAGGGGGGGTTTCCAGTTGCTTGGAAACCGCCCTCCTCTTGGCAAGTGGCTAAAAATATGACAATAGCAGTATTATGCAGTATAAGCATAGGCGTGCGCAGCACATTTTATTAGGGGGTGCACCGTAAAAGGAGTGTGCATAGTTCCACCTATTGGGGGTGTCTAACACCGACAATCAGGCGTGTCTTCCATCATCTATTGGCACTCGCTACAATCTAAAACATCTCTCAGCCACACCAAAATCTCCTGCCTATTTCAGTTGTAATCTTCTAATTACTCTGTGTAACAGTACATGCAAATACAGTCATAAACATACATGGATGACGCAGGTATTTAGTGATATGACAATGGTCTAATTCAATTAACAATGCAAACACAAATATAATTGATTGATGGGAGTTTCTTTAAATGGAATACAGTTCTATACAGAAAAAGTCTTTGGTTAAGGGTATTGCTGATATTGTTATCAGCAGAGGTGTTCATAAGGGTGGGGCACAGCATTATGGGGTGCCTGTGCACCTCTAACACTCAATGTGCGCACACCTATGAGTATAAGGGACAGAGGAGAGCTGCTGCACATGCTCAGTGGTAGCAGCTTCTAACAAGTTTCCTGTGTGTGTGTGGATTTGAGTCCTCCATGAGTGCAATAGACCAGAGAGCAGCTACCAGGAAGAAGAGACAGGAGCCTTACCATGAGGTGGGAGAATGTGAGCTTAGAAAGTGCAGTACTAGTTCCATTATGTTTGTGTATTTATTATAATGGTAATATTTAACCTTTGCTTGACCACTTATTTATATTATTTAAATGTTTGATACAGCCAATACTATAGACCAGGGCTGGCCAAACCGGTCCTCGAGATCTACCAACGGTCCACGTTTTCCAGATCACCTAGCTGGTGCACAGCTGTAGTCAATACTAACGGTCACATTTTCAAACCTGCTGCATCATTCCTACTATAGGTCCACAGGTTGCCTGGAAAACACGAACTGTTGGTAGATCTTGAGGACAGGTTTGGCCACCCCTGCTATAGACCATCTACAGTGTTAGATATTAATACTGTATTCCATACAGTATCCATTGTATAAAAAGACCAATGTGTACATTAATGTCCGAATGATCTTAACTTGGTTCTTCTACCGCTCCCCCAGACTACCGCATTGCTCCAATGTTGCACAGAGTGCGAGATTGTGGACTGAATTTGGAAACCCCCCTTTAGAAATCCTGCGTTTGCCACTGAAAGTGGTGGCGGGGCTATCTTGACGCTATTCAACTAAAATCACATCATGGGGTCCCACTTGTGTTTTGCAAGTGGGTGGCTGAGTAGAGTGGGATGGGCTGTGATGAGGCCAGATGAATACAGGGAACGCGCCCATATTTCCAGGGAACCACAAGTTTGCTTTTATGATTGAAGTAACCTCTGATGAACTAGTTATTTGATAAATAAATGTGTTTTACTACAGGTGATGGCAATCATAACTTAAGAAGGAAGTCCAGGTCAAGAATAGAGCATTTAGTCCCTTCTGGAATGGGTCCTGTTGGTCGGTATGCAGTTATAGGATTGTAATATATATTTGGGGAACAAAATGGTTGTTTAATTTTCCTTCTCTCTATTTTTTTTTTTTTAAACGAAGTCTATTTAAATATAATTTTGTAATAAAAATACATAAAGTTACAGTATGTCACTCCTTCTCCCACTGCTTAAAAACTAACTTGTTTGGGTGGTGCCCTAGGGAATTATGCACCAATATACCAAAGGGAAGAGAGGAGGCACTTCCATAATCTCAGTAAGGGACAATGCATGGTGCTTTTATTGAATAACAGCACAGCATTTAATAAACTGTGTTTATGTATCACCCTTAGGTTCAGTTATGTGATGGGGACAGCCCTTGCTTCTGTTTGTCCTTATATTTTACGATTAGAAGCCACAAGCACTGTTTTTTTCCCTGTTACAGTCACCATAAATCATTTTAATTGGTCCAGGACCACCAACCCTTGAGGCACCCCATGTTTTGGGAGCCACTGGCATATCTCGATCACTGCTAAAGCTAATGATGGAGAAAGATAATGTATTTGATAAGGGTGTGCATTTAAGGACCTAGGTCATCCATGCCAGAGAGTGACAAAGGTAATGTTTCACTCATTGATATTAGTCACTGTAGCCAGAGATTTCACTGATAATAACACACACACACACACAAAAAAAAAGCTTAGTCAACACCCCTGCTTCTAACATATAGTTAAAAGAAAAAGTATACAGAACATTTCCAATATGGAAGTTGGGACATTTTTGCCTATGCCATTAGCTGAAACTATGAAACTGTAGCAGCTCTAGGGATATGCAGAGGAAATTCTAACTTTTAAATAAATGGAAACCACATGCAGATTTGTCTCAAAATGATATGAAAATAATAGACTTGTGTGTATGTAAAGATGTTAAAAATGCGGTTCAAGCACCGTAAGTGAGGCACTGCTCCATTAATAGGAATGTCCCGCATGTGTGCGGTTCAAAGGCCGGAAGTGAAGCATCAGACCGGAAGTAAGCGGCCAATATAGACCGTGGACTGCATACATGCGGTTCAAAGACCGAAAGTGACCAGATTCCGGATGTCCGGAACCGGCACACAGCTTATAACTCCACAAAAGAGTTTTTTTATTTCATTTCTAACACTCGTTTTTATACAAATTAAGTATATTTAAGAAGGTCTGCCTCCTAAATTTGAAAAATATATTTTTATGAGTATTTTGTATTACGTATAAAGTAATTATGGATGAGCCAATTATGATCAGGTGCACATTGTTTTACAAATCAATAAGGGTATTGAAAAAGCTGTAACACTACAGCAAAATGAAAGGCGTTATATCACCCGCTATCTGCTATCCACCTCTCAAAGATCATTTATCTGCAACAATACAGCAGTACCGCTGGAGAGACTGTCCTGGAGCCCCCTCACTCTCTTTATATCTTTAAATGCATAATATATCTATTTATAGCTTCAAATGCATGCATGTCAATAAATTGTGCGTAGTTTTTTCACAAAAACAATGTTGGCATATTTTGCGCTGTTGCTTTCCTCTGAGATTAACTTAAAGAGATCCAGTGTTTCTCTTTTTTTTGCATATAGGCTGTATATATGTCAATTTAAAAGCGCATTTATTAAAAACAACTATTTTGTATTTTCACTGCGGTATTTATAATGGAAATGAGGAGCGCCGGGACTGCAGACAGGAAGCTCTGCTGGTCTCGGTGGGCCAGCAGCAACAGATTCAACAGCGGTGGCGGCACCATTAACGGAGCAGCAGACCCGCGGTGGCCTAACTTACCTAGTGCCTCCAAGGCACCATGGGAGCAATTGTCACTGTTCCTATATAAGGTAAACATTACAGGTCATTATGATGAATAAAAATGTTTGCTTGGCAATTTTCACACCTATTTTGACAAATTCACTTGGCACTCAAAGGGTTAAACATGCTTGCTAACATCATACAGCACATATCATCCCTAAAGAGGCAAGCCACCTTGCCAATAATCGCTGAGAAAACTGGACCCGATAACTCCCCCCTTTGATTTGCAGAAAGACTCCTAACACTGGGACTCAGCGGACAGCCAGTGTACCTACTTAAAAAGATGAGAGAGGTCTGTAATTTCCACCATAGGTACACTTCAACTGTGAGAGACAGAATGTTGAAAACAAAACAGGAAATCACATTGCATAATTTTTAACAATTTATTTGTATATTCTTGCGTAAAATAAATATTTGGACACCTACCAACCAGCAAGATTTCTGGCTCTCACAGACCTGTTACTTCTTCTTTAAGAAACTCTTCTATCCTCCACTCTTTACCTGTATTAATGGCACCTGTTTGAACTGGTTATCTGTATAAAAGACACCTGCCCACACCCTCAAACAGTCAGACTGCAACCTCTCCACCATGGCCAGGTCTAGAGAGCTGTCTAATGGTGTGTACACACGGTGAGATGTGCCTTGAGATGCGATCCCCGATATGATCAGATTGGCATACAATTTTGACTATATAGTGCAGATCTGCACTATATAGTCAAGGCAGCCAAGACTTTCTGGCTTGCGATACGTGAACGCGCATTGGGATCGGATCGGGATCGCAAGGGTAAAAACCCTTGCGATCTGCATCCAATGCCGATCCGATGTTGGCAAATTGTAACGTGTGTACACACTATAAGAACACCAGGGATAAAATTGTTGGCGCAATTATTAAAAAATGGAAGAAATACAAGATCATTAACTATCTCCTTCAACCTGTGAAGCATGAGTATGGAAACATTGGGTGAGATTTAATAGGATGAGAGATTCAGAAAGTGAGAGATTTGGGAAGAAATCTCCAGTTTTTTTTGAAGCGGTAATCATTTACACTTCAAAATCAAACTGGTTTTGCAGTGTAAATGATTGCCGCTTTAAAAAACCTGGAGATTTCTTACCAAATCTCTCACTTTCTGAATCTCTCATCCTATTAAATCTCACCAATTATGCTTTGGGGCTGTTTTACTGCAAAGGGGACAGGAGGACTGATCCGAATTAAGAAGAGGATGAATGGGACCATGTATTGTGAGATTTTGGCCAAAAACCTCCTTCCCTCAGTAAGAGCATTGAAGATGGAATGTGGCTGGGTCTTCCAGCATGACAATGACCCCAAACACACTGCCCGGGCAACTAAGGAGTGGCTCCGTAAGAAGCATTGCAAGGTCCTGGCCTAGCCAGTCTCCAGAACTCAAGCCAATCAAAAATCTGTGGAGGGAGTTGAAAGTCCGAGTTGCCCGGCGACAGATCCAAAACATGACAGTTCTAGAGAAGTGCTGCATAGAAGAGTAGGTCAAAATACCTTCTACAGTGTGTGCAAACCTGGTCAGGAACTAGAGGAAACGTTTTTGTTTAACTTTTTGATTGTCCAAATATTTATTTTCCGCAAGAATATAAAAATAAATTATTTAAAAAATCATACAATGTGATTTCCTGTTTTTTTTTTTCTTTTTCATTCAGTCTCTCACAGTTGAAGGGTACCTATGATAGAAATTACAGACCTCTCTCATCTTTTTAAGTGGGTCAACTTGCACAATCGTTGGCTGTCCAAAATAATTTTTTTGCCAAACTGTACCTGCCAACAATTACTTGCAGGTGAATATACTACCTAATTTTAATTGCACTCTATGTATCTTTTTATACTTTTTTTACAGTTTTAAATTGTGTTTTTCTTTTATTGACACAATTATGTTTATTAAAATATTGTGATATCTCATCCATTTGAATTGTAAGGGGAGATTCTCTAAACTAAAAATGCGGTAAAAACCTTGTTATCGGGGTTTTTACTGCATTTTGGGATGCTCTAAGCATCCCCCGCTGGGTTACCGCGGCAGTGGGCATCGCCAGAAAAATCTGGCGATGCCCCATAGAAGCCTATGGGCTTCTAACGCGACCCACCGCCACCCCGCACTGACCCCACCTCACCTGTGTCCGGGCAGCACAGAGCTGTGCTGCCCAGACCTGTGACCTCCTCCTTCCTGCACTGTAATCCTCTTCCAGGTGCAGGGAGGAGGAGAGGCCGGCGTAGCAGCGTCGGGTAAGGGAGGGAGGGGAGAGCCGCCGGGTCCCCATGGGGCCCGCTGACTCTCACCACAAAGGACAGCTCTTAACGCAAGAGCTGTCCTTTGCCATAATTATCGCATATGTTACAGAATATGCGATAATTATGTATGCGGTAGCCAGCGATAGAGGGCGGTAAGGGGGAGTCTTGGCTGCCTTGACTATATAGTGCAGATCTGCACTATATAGTCAAGATTGTATGCAAATCGGACGTGCCTTGCGATCCGATCCCGATCCAATCTTCTTAATTCTTGTGTGCATTTAAGGACCTAGGGCATTCACGCCATAGAGTGACAAATGTAAATGTTTCTGGACCGCTGATGTTGTTAATTATATCGGCAGCTCCGTGGGTTGTCTAGTGTGTATGGGGCTTTACTATATAGACTCCTATGTTTTTATATAAAAGGGCAGTTTTGCCAAGATTTCCTGATTTGGAAATCTGGAGTGGTTTGAGACATGCAGTTACCTTTCCAAAATAATTCCATATACACAGGTATCATTTAATGTTCCCTTTTTAATGTCTCTTGTCATTGCAACTTTATAGCTGCACCTAATGTGATCCTTGTCTAAACCTTAAATTAACCAAACACTAGGGGCCTAATTCTGGTTCACTTGCAAAAGCAAATTCTCTCTCCATGTGCACTGCAGGAGGTAGATGTTACATGTGCAGAGACAGATTTGTGAGGTATTTTGCTTTTGTGCAGGGAAAATACTGTCTGCTTTATTTATACACTGCCATTTAGATATCAGTTTGAAGTAAAAACCCCACCCAAATCTAACTCTCTCTGCACATGTTGTATTTGCCCCACCGGCAGTGCACATGGTTTTGTAAATTAGAGAGAGAACTTGCTTTTGCGAGTGAAATTGAATCAGACACTAGATAACTTCTTTAGTCTGAATAGCTTTACAGATCTGCACAGTGGCAGAACTTTTGTTCTGCACAACAATTTATAATACTGGCAGCGTAACCTGAAGACCTTTGTGGTTATCGGTGCATTATAGGAACACTAGTACAGAATTACTCTTTTAATCCCCTTGCTTCCACAAGCTCTAGTTTGTTGCACCTTTGTCAACAAGCACATTTGGGTCACTGGAGCTAAATGAACTGTTGGAACACATTTATTATACTAAAGCTTGATTCAGGGTTACATGATATGTATAGATTCACACCTGACTCTTAGTTTACTTCTGAAGACAATAACTGGATTACTAAAATGTATTGAAAACTTTGACACCGCATCCTGTCATTGCTTGTAATATGTCAGGAAGGATATATTGGTAAGTATAAGTCATAAAGAAATCATTGTATCCTAGGAAATAATCTCACATTCATGGTTACATAATTACAAGATAAACAAAAACTTTTCATATTTTATTTTATGTGTACAGTATTTTACATACTGTATAGGACCTTTCATTCTTATATGGAAATGCATTTGTAATTGCGACTTTTAACGCTACAGAATTACTAATCAAGTTTTGGAGATTTGTTACTATTTAGGGTCTGTAATCTATTTTTGACTATTTCCTCACTCAAACATATTCAATCTGTGGGAGAGGGGGGATGTTCTAACATCCGCACCCCATCTCCGCCCCCTAACGCCGCACATCGCATTCATAATTATCGCATATGCACTAACATATGCGATAATTATGGCAAAGGACAGCTCTTGCGTTAAGAGCTGTTTTTTGCGGTGAGAGTCAGCGGGTCCCATGGGGACCCGGCGGCTCTCCCCTCCCTCCCTTACCCGGCGCAGCTCTCCTCCTACCTGCACCCGGAAGAGGATCAGTGCAGGAAGGAGGAGGTCACAGGTCCGGGCAGCACAGCTCTGTGCTGCCCGGAACACAGGTGAGAGGGGGGGTGATGCGGGACGGCGGGGGTCCGTGCGTGGCGGTGGTGAGTCCGTGCGGGGCGGCGAAGGGTTGTGGTAGAAGCCCATAGGCTTCTATGGGGCATCGCCAGATTTTTTGGGCGATGCCCCCGACGTGGTAACCCGGCAGGGGATGCTTAGTGCCGATAACTTTAGTTTAGAGAATCTCCCCCAGAATCTCTGAAGTTTCTTCCCTTGTAAATATCAAAGCAAAAAATGGATTGAATATTTCAGCTTTCTCTTTTTCTTCTATTACCAGGGTATCCTGCTAATTTTTAAGTGGGCCAATATTTTCCTTCCTTAACCATTTTCCGTTTATATAACTAGAATTTTTGGGGATTATATGTGCTATCTGCAGATATTTTTCATTCTGTCTCTAATTTAGCCATCTTGATTGTATTTTTACATTTCTTATTACATTTTTTATATGCGGCAAATGAATTTGTTTAAACGATTTGAATGGCCTCCTTTTTTTAGCCATTTCAAAATTGACTTTGCTGTTAAGCCACATAGGTTTCCTTTTGACATTTGTTCTTTACCCTAGGAATACATTTATCAGTGCCCTCCTGCAGTATTTTTTTTAAAGTTTGCCACCTTTTAGCAATATCCATACCTCTAATTCTTTACAGTTTGTATCCCGTAAGGACTCCTCAAACTTATCACAGTTTGCTTTTATGAAATATAAGGACTCAGATACTCCAATATAATTATCTTTGTTAAAATGTAAATTAAACTGTTCCCAATGTTTCCCTTATGGTTATGCTAGTAAGAATGTCCCAATTGTTGCTTATCAGAAGATCCAAGATATTTTCAATAAATTCATACAAATAGTGGTGATTTGGGGCATCCAATAAACATTTCCCTTAGCGATACTACTTTTCCTATCTTTCCAATTGATTTCTGGGTATTTAAAGTCGTCCATAATAATAATGTCCCCTAAGCTGGCCATTTTTCCCACGTGTAACAAGAGTTCTTTTTCCTCCTCTGTAATTATGTTGGGTGGTTTATAATATGTCCCTACTATAAGTTTATTATCTCCTTTATTGTTAACTGTGATTTCTACCCATACGATTCTTTGGACTCCATTGTGCTGTAGTATATGTGTTCCCTTATTTAGGGATGGTTTTACATATAAACATTCCCCTCCTCCCCTTCTACCTAATCTATTTTATCTAAACAGATTATGGCCCTCATTCTAATTGATTTGCTCCCCTGCACAGGGGAGCGATTTTGAGAGACTGCGTGTGCGCATAAGCATTTATGTGCATGTGCAGCCTCTTTGAGTGAACGATCACAGCAAATTGATTATTCACTGGCTGCGAGCGCACAGTAGTACGGATGGGGTAGCGGGCCATGTCACGCCCATGGGTATGCTCAGCATTCCATGGGCGTTACCATGAAAACGCTGGGCATTCCCCCGGAAATTCCTCCACAATGTAGCTGTCTTTTCTGTCTATTCTACAATCATTTATTGGTCTACGTTTTCTTACTATTCCCTCCCCCCAACCGGCTAGTTTAAAATCTCCCCCAGCAGGGATGCTTACATGCGTGTAACTGGGATCTATGAAAAATTTAAATAAGACATCTGCCAGAAAATACAAATAAAAAGCAAGGTAAGCAGTGCTAAAACAAATCAAGGTTTGGTTGATCTATTACAAATCAGCGTTATTCTTAATTAATCCGGTAAAATTAATACATTGTTTAAAAAGGATTTCATAATATCCACCAACCATGGAGTTTGGGGTGTCCTGGAGAGTACGTTCTTATGTGCCCATACACTGATGTATAGTCTCAGTTGGACCGTCTGGAGGAAGAAATTATCTAAAGCGTGCAGATGATACAAGGAGTGGCCCAAGATGGCACAAATAAGCAACTCCTTATAGCAGTGGTTCCCAACCTGGGGTACTAGTACCCCTGGGGGTACTCCCCAGACCAGTTGGGGGTAAATGAAAATAATATTGGTAATGGTGGAAGAAGAGCCAGAAGTCTCCTAATGGCAGAAGAACTCTCCCATTGATGTGGAGATTAACCACATCACTACACTTCTGGTTTTGTCTGCATAGGCAAACACAGGGTGGGGGTGGGGGGTTACAGTTGCCTGGAAACCGCCCTCCTCTTGGCTAGTGGCTAAAAATATGACAATAGCAGTATTATGCAGTATAAGGGACAGAGGAGAGCTGCTGCACATGCCCAGTTGTAGCAGTTTCTAACAAGTTTCCTGTGTGTGTGTATTTGAGTCCTCCATGAGTGCAATAGACCAGAGATCAGCTACCAGGAAGAAGAGACAGGAGCCTTACCATGAGGTCGGAGAATGTGAGCTTAGAAAGTGTAGTACTAGTTCCATTATGTTTTTGTATTTATTATGATCTTTACTTGGTTCTTCTAGCGCTCCCCCAGACTACCGCATTGCTCCAATCTCAGAGTGTGAGATTGTGGACTGAATTTGGAAACCCCTTTTAGAAATCCTGCATTTGCCACTGGTCTGCAGCATCATCAGCATCTCCTCACGCTTTTGCCCTACGAGAAATCCACTGGGAGCTACCCACGCTGCCCGCAAACATCAGCATTCACCTGTACCGCACTGACATGGGTGGAGAAAGCAGTGGCATTAATCTTATAGGCCAGGGGTTCCCAATCTTTTTTGATTCACGGCACCCTAGAGAATCAGAATTTTTTTTCACGGCACCCCTAGGTCCAAAATTTTTTTATTTGATTGGGTTTATATGCGATTCTTAGTGGCAGTTATGTGGTAAAGGGCAGGATTTGCTTCTGTTTGTACACATTCTATGATTGGCAGCCACCAGCACTGGTTTTGCTCATAAATAATTAACCATTAATAATTTGAGTTGGTCCTGGACCACCAAGCCGCGGCACCCCTGCATGTGTCCCGAGGCACCCCAGGAAGCCACGGCACACAGTTTGGGAACCACTGTTATAGGCGTTAGCGGGAACCCCACAGACAGTACACAGCCAGTGGCTGGACACAGAGGGAACTTATTACTGACCACATGCTGCTCTTTATTATAAGGACACACATGCAGCTTAGTACCACTCCACTCGAAATTACTGTGGAAATTTCAAATTGTAAGGAGGGGCTACTCATATATGAAAAGTCTAATCAAGGGGTATGGAAGAGAAAAAATGGTTGGGAACCACTGCCTTATAGGGTAATGTTCTTGTAACAAGTTTGTCTCATACCTCCAGTGGATTGTCCTTTACAAGTCCAATACGGGTCCTAATATAATGTAATGTGGAGTCCGGTGGGGCTGATTCGGTCTGCAATCCAGGAACAACAGTGGAAGGTGGAGCAACAATATCTTCCTTATGCATTTCTTTTTTTTTTTTTTTTTTAATCTTTTATTCCATTTTAATATCGCATATATACATATATCAATTTCATCTCTTTATACATTTTAATGTTACAATAATAAGTTGACATATTAAAAAGAAATTTAACATAGTCCATATTTATAATTACAAACCCCCCCACCCCCCCGCCTGGTTGTTCTAGTATCATTTATTGATATTTTAGTAGTTTTTCAATTCTGCACATTCACCTAATTTTATGTTCAGGTCCTGTCACCTATGTTGTTATCGTTTCGTGTTGGTAATGGGGTTACGGTCATACCTTCATGCTATACATCTATATTATCTAGGATTAGTGATACCTAAGTGTTAATTAATGATATCATTCATATACAGTGAAATAAATATGAGGGAAAAAAAAAAAAAAAATTCCCCATTGTGATTTATAGGTGTTTTCTATCTGTGTTATCTTAGTATTTATTTTACTATTTCTACTCTCCCTCTATACTACTTCCTGTGTATCTAGTCAATATATCTCTTAAATTAATAAATAAATTAAATTAAACATTTGTGTTTATTCCCCACATAATCATGAGGTTCTATATATTTGTGTTAAACTCTAATTCTTCCCACCGATGCCAAATTTTATTGTGCTCATATAGTACATTTCTACTTATATATAAATATTTTTCGTGCTTGAGCGTGTAATTAACCAACCCCTTCCAGCAATTTAGATCAGGGCCTTTATTCGCCATCCAACATCTTGCAATTACCACTTTTGCCAGCGAACAAAGGTTGTTAATATACTGTCGGTCCCCAGGATTCAGCAGGCTTGTGTCTAGAATATTTAGTAAACATCCTCTAGGGGTCATGACTTCTCTAGGTATACCGGAATCCACAGTTATTTGTATCACCTCCTCCCAGAATTTAGCTACATGCTGGCATTGCCATAAGAGATGGAAAAACGTACCATGATTGTCTTTACATTTAGGGCATACCGCTGAGGCTAAACCTTTAAATTTAACCAACCGTGTGGCTGACATATAGGCTCTATGAATTACAAAAAATTGTACTTGCTGTACTCTAAGGGCGTTGGTAGACTGTGCTATAGATGCTACTGCACCTTGCCATTCTTGCTCGTCAATAGGCCCTAAATCCTGAACCCATTTATTTCTCAGATCGTCCATTAGTTCCACCCCTTTATCTTGATTGAGTCGTTTATATATTCTGCTAACTAGGTTCCTATTGCCTCCAGCTCTTATCACCTTTTTTATTAGGGACTCTTGGATATCTGGTTGGCCCCTCAAGAATTGGGCCTCCAGAGCTGCCTTCAACTGCAGATAGCGGTAAAAGTATGATGTTGGTAGGCTAAATTCTTCCTGTAGCTCCATAAAGGTTTTTATTCGACCAGGGAGATAAATCTGCCCGATAGTGAAAATAGAATACCTATTCCAGACCTCACGAACCTGGATTAACTTCAGTTCACTAAAAGTTATGGGGTCATCTATTAGGTGCATAGGGTCAATCCCCTGTATTCCCAATAACTTCCCCACCTCCTGCCAGGTCTTTATGGCTTGTCGCACCAAGGGTGGGTCGCCTGTGTACAAAGATGGTTGAACTATTCTATTTTTAGGGTGGGATCTGGGTGTAGCCAAACCTACCATCCCCAGTGCAATATCACTGTCTTCCTGTTCTGAAAACCAGGATCGCAGTTGCGCCATTTGCGCAGACAGATAATAGAGCCGGAAGTCTGGTAAACCCAGGCCCCCCCGCCCTCGACCCATCATTAGTTTTTTTAACTGTACTTTTGGCCGGGTATTGTGCCATATAAAGGAGGACAGTTTACTGTTGAGTTTCCTGAATAGGGATTTGGGGAGGAAGACAGGGGATTGCTGGATTATGTAAAGAAGCTGAGGAAGCACCACCATTTTAATCAGATTAATCCGCCCTGTATTTGTTAAAGGTAGTCTGCTCCAGGATTTAAATTTCTTATCCAATTTTTCCATTAATGGGGTAATGTTATGTTGTATAAATTCTTGTGAGTTACGGGTTATCTGTATCCCAAGGTATTTAAATTTGTTTGACCAGGTTAAGGAGAGAGGTGGCGGCAATGATTGAACCGGCGTGTTTCCCAGATACATCACATGCGATTTATTCCAATTAACTCTGAAACTGGAAAATCGTCCAAATTCAGAAATTAATTTGAAAACGACAGGAAGAGAAGTCCTGTAATCAAATAAATATACCAGCAGATCATCTGCATATAGAGATGTTACATCTATATTATGGGCCATTTGTAGTCCCCTTATACTCATGTGGTTTCGGAGCAAACACGCCAGGGGTTCGATTGCAAGAGAAAATAATAGGGGGGAGAGGGGACACCCCTGTCTAGTACCCCTAGTGAGCTCAAATGCTGGTGACGTCCACCCGTTTAGGGTGACCCTAGCCGTAGGGCCTTGGTATAGCAGTTGTACCCATTTAATATAGTTACCACCTAAACCAAATGCTGTCAGAACAGCCCAAAGATATGGCCATTCCACGACGTCAAAAGCCTTAGTGGCATCCATAGATACCACCACTGGCTGGCTATCTGGTTCTGGTGGCAACTGTAAGTGGGCAAATAGCCTCCGAAGATTCTCCGCTGTCGCTTTACCTGGCATGAAGCCAGTTTGACTAGGGTGTATAATTTTAAGTATATATTTTTTTAGTCTGTTGGCCAGAATTTTTGCAAGAATTTTAGCTTCATTTGATAGAAGAGATATGGGGCGGTATGAGTCGAGACTATCAGCCTCCTTCCCCGGTTTTAGTATTACCACCACTTTTGCTTCAACCATTGATCCAGGTATCTGGCCTTCTTCGAAACAGCGGGTGAGTATTGAATGAAATATCGGAGCTAGTGTATCAATGTATTTCTTGAAAACCTCTACTGGGATGCCATCTAACCCCGGGGCCTTGCTGCCTGGTAGATCTTTTATTACCTGGCACACTTCGTTGATATCTAGTGGTTTATCCAGCTCTTGACTATCTAATTGGGATAGGCTAGGTAAGTTGATCTTATTTATGTATGACTGTAACTCTTCAGGAGTGTTATCAAATTCCGAGGAGTATAGAGTATAGATCTCTGAAATATTCACAAAACGCATTACCTATCTGTGGGGTATCATATAGCATCTGGCCATGTACATCCTTTATTGGACCAATGGTGGAAGGAGGGGCTTCAGCCTTAGCCAGGTATGCAAGGTATCTCCCTGTCTTATCGGCTGTTTGATAGGCCTTACAGGACTGCTGGTTCATCCTTCTCATATTATCGTCCTGTCTTGCCGTCAGCCATATCTGTTGGGCCTCCAGCCAATTTTGCCGTGTGTTTTCAGATTTATTTAGTATGTATTTTAACTCACACTCCATACAACTATCTTCCAAGGTCTGTAGTCGTTCCCTGCTAGCTTTTTTAGTTTCCGCTATTTGCTTTCTAAATGTCCCTCGCATGAAGGCCTTAAAGGCATCCCATTCCGTGGCGGCCTTAGTTGTACCCTGATTAAATTCCCAGAACTCCTGCCATAATTTTTTATTGTTCTCCTCTTGCCCCAAATAGTTCAACCATGAGGGGTTTAACTTCCAGAATCCCTGGCCTCTTTCAGTCACATCAGAGAATTCCAGAAATATGGGCGAATGATCTGAAATGCCCCGTGGTTTATATTCAACGTTAGTTACTGAGGATAAAAAAAATCTTGATGCAAGTATTAAGTCAATTCTGGAAAAAGTCTGATGTGACGCAGAAAAACAGGAGTACTGTAAAGCCTTGGGATTTCGTATGCGCCAAAGATCAATCCATCCCACATCCTTAATGAAGTTAAAAAAGGGGGTGTTCCCACCCGATGCCACTGCGGATCCACCTTTCCATCTATCTAATGAGGGATCAAGTATATTATTAAAGTCCCCGGTGCAAATCACCGGGGCGGAGGGATTGGAAGCTGAGAATGCAATGGCCTTAATTAATACTTCATATGCGAAGGGAGGGGGAATATAAACTGCGAGGATCATTACTGGAAGGGAGTTAATTGCACAGTCCAGGAAGACATATCTACCACCGGGATCTATTTCCACCCTGTTTTTTTTTAAATTTAAGGTTTTTTTAATAAGTACTGATACCCCACGGGATGATGTTGTAAAGGAGGAGTGAAACATCCACCCCACCCACCTTTGTTTAAGTGCCATAAGTTTCCCCCCATCAAGGTGCGTTTCCATAAGGCATGCAATGTCTACCCCATAGGATCTAATCTGGTTCATCACCAGGGAGCGCTTAATCTTGTTGTTTAAGCCTCTAGTGTTCCATGCTAGTAATTTCACCATCTGTTAACTATGAAAGACAATTTAGCTAGCTCTGTGGTAATTATTTTCGGCACACACTGGCAGAGCCTGATTTTCATACTCTTCATAGGATTGTTTAGAAATGCAAAATATCTATCTACGAAATCTACATTACAATTATACAACATACATTCTTTGGCTTTACTTTTTAAACAATACTTGTTTACCCCCAGGCGGTATCCTCCCACCCCCCACCCTGTATACCCTATCCCTGTAGGCATACCTATCTCCCAACCCCCCATATCAAAAGAAAAAAAAAAAAACCCATGCGGGTAGAAAAGATACAAAAAAAGAATAAAGAAAGACGTAGAGAAAAAGGATTGCCCTGGACGGGCTAGAGGGCATAGTGAAAAAGAAAAAGAGCCACCCCTGAGCGTGGGGAGCTCCCCAGCAGAGTAACCGTTACATAATGTCAAGGGTTGTTATTTTTTTTCCCCTTTTTTCTTTCCTCTTTTCTCCCCTTTCCCCCTTAACAAATTTTCACTACACCGTCGCCAATTGCTTTGAACCCAGGAATTTTTGGTCTAGCCACTGAGCCGCTTCATTGGGAGTGGAAAAGAAGTGGGTTTGATCGTCAACTGATACACGAAGCTTAAAGGGGAACATCATTGAGTAGCTTATGTTGTGTTCACGCAGTCTTTTCTTGATGTCTCCAAACTTCGCTCTTTCCCTTTGAACCTCAAGGGCTAAGTCCGGAAAGACAGAGACCTTATTTCCATTATACATCAACGGACCATTATTGCGTGTTGAGCGCAAGATAGTGTCTCTGTCCACAAAGTTCAGAAATTTAACTATAAAAGTTCTTGGTGGAGCTCCAGGTGGAAGGGGTCTTGAGGGGACCCTGTGAGCACGTTCAGCAACAAATTGGGGTGAAAGGGCGGCTCCACCAATAGCATCTGTTAACCATTTCTCGATAAATTTAGGGGGATCCTGCCCCTCTGCATGCTCTGGCAAACCCACGAATCTCAAATTATTTCGTCTCATCCTGCCTTCCATTTCAGTGACTTTGGATTTTAACTCAGAAGTCTGTTGGATAACACTGTTCATTTTTTTATGCCATTGAGTATTAGTGTCCTCCAATGTCGCTATACGCTGCTCCGCTTCGCTCATTCGCTCAGTTACAGCCTTAAGATCTGATTTCATCGAAAGGATCTCATTTTGAAGGTCAGTAATCTGTCCCGACAGGCGGGATTCAGAGTTATTAATGGCATCCAAAAGTTGTTGCAACGTGGGGTCAGTGGCTTTTTCCGGGCTTTTATTTTTGGTGGGGGTAGCCTGTGGGGTGGATGACGGGGTCTGGGGGGGATTGCTAGGTTGTGATCTAGCAAACCTCTGGAGCCGAGCTGAGGTTGCAGAGTTGCTGGATTTACCCATAATTATAATGTATCAGCTACTGTGAGTGGAGTTGGGGCTCACAAGTCTATGGGTATTGCCTCCTAGTTCTCAAAGTGCTGTATCTTTAATAGCAAGTATATATAGTGATATCAATAACAGGTTCCAGCAAGGGTCAGGAAGGAGAGAGAAAAAAAAAAAAAAAATATATACTGCACCGAGTTCCTGGAGATAGATGACCAGAGCTGCTGAAAAATTCCTCTGCTGTTCCTCTATATATTGTTCAGCCTGATTGCCTGTGCCTGTGCACTCAGCTCCTGTCACATCGACCACCACTGCCCCCTGTGTGAATTCGACTCTCAGGTTAGCCAGACCTATGATGCCTCTGCTGCCAGACCTGCCGCCGGTTTCCACAGGCGCCCCGCACCGCTGTGCCTGCAAACGCGGTTTCACCCTGCAGGCTGGAACGGATCCCACGTGCGGCCGCCGCGTCTGTGGCTGGCCGGCTCTGAATGTCCGCGTCACTGAGCTCCGTCAGCCGTCGTCGCGTGCTGGCGCTCTGTCTTCCGGTCAACGTTCTATGCGGCAGCTCCGTGTCCTCCCGCCAGCGTCGGCGCTACCTCTCCGAAGCAGGATCCGTCACACACCGGTAAGATGACCCGCTGCTGTGGGGATGTCGCTGGGTAGGGTGGAATTGGCGGCTCGGTGTAGTTCACGGATCTTTTCTCCTGCTGGGGAGCTCAGCCACCATACACCTCACTCACTTCCTTATGCATTTCACTACACCTGGTAGCTTTTTCAAAGGTTCTGCCAGAAAATATAAAAATACAATAAAGAAATGAAGAAAAAAATAAATGAAACCCACAAGATTTTCACAAAATAAGTCTCCAGACTCTGTGGAGGGGAAAATATCTCATCTTGATTCTGTGGTATAAACCAGTTTATTTGCATCCCAGCATTAAATACAAGATTATCCTAATCCCTAAAAACGGAGAAGGGCGTGCAAGTTTGGAGGCTTTTGCCCCTAGTTTTTCAGTTTGTCTAGTAATGTGGTGGTAATTATAAATTTGCTTGGTTAAAGTCCTTTCTGTTCCACACCAAGAAAGGCGTAAAAGCCTGTGTGTTGTTTCTGATTGCGTGTGCCTCTCTAATCTTTAATCACCTTCTTGACACTGTCCTCTTCCTCTTGCCTCTTCTCATAAAGTGAAATGTCTTGAAATATATAGATGTCTATAATTCAGAGAACCTGGCAAGTTTTTTTCAGGGGGACCACCTGTTGCTGAAATGATTGGTTTGTTAAACTGTTCTTGTTCTGTTTATACAACATAAGGGTGGCTGGGAAGACCCAAGGACAATTCCATCTTGCACCTCTATTCTTTGCATTATGTGCTCCTTGGAGCTTTTTTTGACACAGTTTATAAAACTGCCATTGAGTCTGCCACTGCAGTGCCACTTCGCTTAGCTTAGTCATCCAACTACTGTACCTCAGTGCAAACTTTTGGCCTAAAAACAATATTGTAAGCTGTGAGGTGTTCAGAATAGACTGGAAATGAGGGGGGGAAATGTTATTGAGGTTAATAATAGCGTAGGAACAAAATAAATTTCTATGATTTTATCCGTTTTTATTAACAAAAATAAATTTTGCTCTTCAAACATGAAGAAAAATATGTCTGAGACTGATAGGAAAGGAAGCTATGGGCTATTTAGTAAATACAACAATCTGCCAACATAAATGTAATTAGTGTAATTCTTGCCACTCAGGGTCTAACTTATACCTGATCGCAAATTTGCATTTGACTGCAAGTACATTGCCGCCACCAAGACAGAAAGAAAACCGGTCCCGATCAAATCTGGAGAATTATAAATGGATCCCATTGAATGATTTTTCCTGCAAATGTGAGAAGCTCTGACCCTTCCACAACTCTGTGATTGAGACCAGCTGATCAAGATCAGAGCTGATGACACAATCCCTCCCTTAAAACACCTGGCTATGCCTGCATTTTTCCTGACATTCCCAGAAAACATCAGGTATCACCCACAAATGTTGACCCCCCTGCCTGTCAAATTGGGAAATGATTGTGTTTAGATATTTTTGCTATTTCTGTTGATATTTTGGTTCAGCCATGCGCGCAACTATCTGTACGCAGTCATTCGATAATTGAACGGATTGTGAATTTGCACAACAGCGATTAACTCTGAATCGGGCCCTTGAGCTTACTTGCCCTTGGCGGGACATAGGCTGCCTAGTGGAGGTTATGGCTCTTGGTTCAGCAATACAGTAACCTTATGAAAACTTTTGTCACATTTTTTTTGAGCAGACCTGAGCTCTATTCCTCAGACCTTAGTGCGCATGGGTGAACCTCCGCTGCGCTGTGGAGTCTGAGACTCCACTGTGCATGCCGACACAGACAGAAAAAAACATGAAAAACGTGTGTCTATCTTTTGAGTGTCGACCATGTCCATGTCGACTTAAGCTTGCGTTGACCTTCTTAAAATGCCGACCTATGGTTTGGTAACCATTTTCAGGTGTCCACCTAGTCACTGTCGACCATTAGTGGTCGACCAAATGACTGTCGACCTAGATATTGTTATTATGTGTGCTGAGCGATCTGGCATCACTCAGATTCCTCAGCAAAATCTCCCTGTGTGTAGGCCCCATTTCTGTAAGCTACTCACCCTAATCACATCTGATGGACCTAGAACAATGGGCTTATTGATAGTAAATAACACTGAATAGGACCAGATCTAGGAAAGAAACTGCGTTTTTTTCCATTGTGTGACACAAGGTGCCGACTGTGTCATCACACATATTTCCAGACTTATGTGGAAGAAATTAACAACAAAGGTTGACATTCTGAAAATCATAAATGCGATGTCCGGTAATATTTTATTGTGAGATGTTTCCATAGTACTATAGAGCAAATAATAATGAAAATCACTTTGTAATATGTATAATGTACAATAAATAAATAACTATTGAAGGATGACAACAGTAAATTATGACTGAGAAAGGAAATATGGCTGCCATTACACTCTGTAAACATATAGCAAGCTTCAATGGCTGATAAGCTCTCCCTGTTTTCTTTTACTGCAGGCAAGTACCATGCTGCAGTGAGTGCTTTGTTTGTTGCTATATGTATGAGCCACGTCACTATATTGCCCCTTTAAGAATATGTTCTCACAGGACAGCATAGGGCTGGCTTTTGCTTCTGGGAAATGACGTTCACAAATTAATGGTCTGTAGGCATTTGGAAAGCATAAGAACTACATTTCCCAGATTTCTTAGTATGCATTTGCATTTGCCTTGTAAAACCAGTGTACAGTATATTGCAACCAGATGCAGCCTGCTTTTCCAGAGCAAACTGTGACTATGTATTAGGAGCATTGCAGACATCAATAATTCTAAACATGAAGTAGGATAAACTATTAACCAATTACAAGTACAATTTGTAGCAACAACCCTTATGCTAAGGCAAGAGTATAAGAATTGTGATGTTTTGATGTTGAAAAACTGGATTTCCCGTGTTTACTTACATTTTTTGCTCTATTGTTTTTTAGGGATCTATCAATTGCGTAATCAAGATGTATTCTTGATTTACAGCTTCCAGTTCCGATGTGATTATTTTTACTTAAAAGTTCGCAGATAGTTCACGTCTTCGGCCGAAAATCGCAAATGTAATAGGATTCATTCAATTTTGTAGACAATCACTTTGAAATTAATTTTTAGGTGCGATTTTTCTAGACATGTGCGATTTTTAGTAATGGGAGTGTGTGTTTTTTGAGGGAAATTTTAAATAAAATGGAGTGGGGTCCCACCTCTCTCCAATTATAACCGCTATGGGCTCTTTGATCCAGTCATGGTTCCTTAAATATAGGGGGGAAATGATCTGGGGTCCCCCCGTATTTAAGAAACCAGCACAGGGCTCTTTCACCAGTCCTAGTTACAAAAATACAGGGCCAAAAAGAATAGGGGTCTACTGTATTTTTGAACCAGCATGGGCCCCAACAGCCACAGGTATCATTTACAGCCAGGGGGCGCAAGGTTTACAAGGTCCCCAGCCGAAAAATGAACACCCTGAATGCACACACCCGCCCTCCCCCCCCTGATTTTTTGGTTGTAAAAAATAGAACACAAAATTAGCATTGGTTTGTTCTGTGGAACAACAAGAACCAGCAAGCCTTCCCCACAAGCTGGGACTTGGAAAACCACAAGTTCCAACATGTGGGGCATTAAAGGGCCTGCTAACTAACAACTAAAAAAGGAAACCGTCCGATGGTAGTGACGGAGAAATGCGTAAAGACCCAAAGCACCTGTCTCTTTATCTCCAATCCAGCTATACTGCTGGACAAGATACCTCCCTCTTTGCAGAATGTGCATTTGATGACCGTGGCCATTATACTGCTTCTCCGCAGCCAGTGGATTCCTACATGTGTATCCATCTTTGGAGGGGTATGGATCATAGGATAGACAATCATTAGGTCTACAAACATAAGGTCGACCACTGAAGGTCGGCATGCATGAAGGTCGACATGATTGAAGGTCGACATGACTGACGGTTGACGCAATCATGATGTCGACATGGGGAAAGTCAACAGTCACAAGGTCGGTATGGGGTTTTCACATTTTTTACTTGTATATCGGCACAGTTGACATGGACACTAAAAAAGTGCACAGCGTCCCTTCGCATGGCTTGTTGCACTCGTCCTGCTTTGGGCCCTAGTGGATGGTAGGGCATGAAATACCGCCTGTCGGCACATGTCTGCTCAAAAACAGTGAAAAACCCCATGTCGACCTTTTGACTTCAACCTTTCCCATGCTGACCTAATGCTTATATCAACCTAATATCCCTGTCGACCTAACCCATGTCAACTTTCAGTCATGTCACCATTTTATAATAATGCTTGTCGACCTTCCCCTTGTTGACCTAGTGACCATATTCCCTTGACAGACTGCAGGTATATTCAACATAGGACTGTGCAGACGGCATCTCTAGCGGTGTATCCCTAAAGAGTCTCCCCCAGCAGTGATCTGCAAAATTACCTGCCATAAGTGGACAGCTACCGTTTAACACTGCATAAGGGCAAACAAACTGGGGTAAGAGCAAAGGGGTTTTGCGGTATATACAAACTACTGAATTTGTAGTTGCACATCTACACTGGCCTCCATACGAAATGACTTCTGGAAATAATCGATGAGCCTGATAAATTGGACAGTTTTGTGACTGTTTAAGGGAGGTAGAGAAATTATTTGAGAGATAAATTGATGAATATTGTAAAATGTGTGTGTGTGTATATATATATATATATATATATATATATATATATATATATATATATATATATATACATACACTGTGTGTGTGTATGTATGTATATATATATATATATATATATATATATATGTGTGTGTGCTTTCTTAAATAATTAAATATACTGTTAAATCACAGTGCCACGCTCTTAATTAATTGTATTTACAGTAGTACTACAGAGGATTCCAGTTACTTCTGGGAGCAGCACACTTTCTAGAGCTTATGGAGCTGTATTAATTATTTTAATTAATTGCGTATTGTGAATAGTTATAACATGGAGAAATGTATTGGTTGCTCCTGGTTTAGTTTTTATATATTCCTTTTCCAAATTAATTGGCTGTCATCCCTGTGTCACTTATTACTAAGAGTAAAATAAAATAATGAATGAGATCACAGGGCATGATATGCCCTGCTAATATGCCCAACAATACTGGGCCATCTTCTTTGACAATACATCAAGCACAATTTGGGCTTTCAGTTCCAGAACTTACCCATGTGCAGGGTCAGAAGAGCAGATCAGGGGCCTCGTTAATGGCTGGACTGAGATACAAACCCTATGTCTTACCAACTCAATAGCTGAGCTCACTCACCCCTAAGAATTCCTTGGTAATTGTTTGCATGACAATTTTATTATATTGTTATGCACTGTTTCCTTAGGAACATTGACCAATATATTTTTCTTGATAGTACCAAGTTGCATAAGGGCCCATTTAGCAAAAATATTTGTGGCTTGCTCTCCAAAAAGATCTGTTTTCAGGGATTAGACACAAATATTTAGCATCACCTAAATCAGATATCTCTGATACCTGCTGAGATGCCTTCTGCGAACCCTTGATTCCCTAAAGCAGCCACATTCCCCATAGGCTTCCACCAGATTTACCAATTTCTCTACTGCTAACAATTCTGGTAAATTGCCTCCCACTGGTGTAACCTATGGGCTACACATTTCTAAGTTAGAGCACCCTAATAATTACTGATGAATAGACCCCTTTGAGAGTTGTGTTTCTCCCATGACCCTTCTGTGGGTCACAAAGGCAAATTCCTCCTCAAATGGACAAAACCATGTGCACTGCAGGGGGGGGGGGGTAGATGTAAATTGTGCAGAAATAATTAGATTTGGGTGAGTTATTTTGTTTCTGTGCAGGGAAAATACTGACTGCTTTATTTTTACACTGCAATATAGTTCTCACTTTGAAGCGTACTTGCCTACCTGACCCTCTGCATGAGGGAGAAAATGCTCTGTTCCTGGACTTCCCTGGTAATGTATGATTCAGGACCACTTTAAGCCCTGGTACTGCTGTGTAGTGAACCTCTTGTCATATTTCCCCAGCTGCTGTTGCCATTTCCTGCCTTTAACACAGGGACTCAATACAGGTTCTCCTCAAGATCAGGCATTTTTTGTTGTCAGTTTGGGAATTATAAGTATCTGTTTTATTTTTTTTTTTTAAATAGTTTTTATTTGACATTTTTTTCCCTTAAGACATAAACAAATCAATACATACATACATACATAGAAAAAATACAAGAAAAAAAAAAAAAAATTGCCTATACATCATGCCAATTTAGTATTATGATAAAGTACATAACATATATGTTTACTTTCTGCCTCTTATATTCCTATGCCTCCTATTTATTGCCACAACCTCTCTAGACCACCACATTTCACTCCAGTTCTTAGCCTTCTACTGCTATATATCCTGGGTATACCCATAGTGTGTCTTGATGTTATTTAAGAATCATTCTGGGCCTCAACAGTCTTTAATCTAGTGGGGGTAACCCATATTGGACATCTTGGAAAACCAAAAAAAAAAAAAAAAAAAAAAAAAAAAAAAGATAAAGAAGGAACAATCCTGTGTTCTGTGTCTATCCGTGATAATGTTAAATAGGACTCATCTTTCTAAACTTTTAAAACTAAAATAGATTTTCTACCTTGTGTTTTATATTGTGTTTTTAGGTGTAATTTTTATCCTATCCAATAATCTAACTGTGTAAATCTATAACGTTATTGTGCCTTATAATGTTTAGAATGTATCCAAACCCCCCATATTTTATAAAATTTCTCAATATTTTTTCTTGTGATATAAATCTCTCTCTCGTGCTTAAGAACATCGTTGACCAAGTTAGTCCATTCAATTATACTAGGGGCTTTCTTGGCCATCCATGTTCGTGCTAGACATACTTTTACTAGTGAACCTAAAATAATAAACAATTGCCTCATATCTACAGACATCACCCCGTTCGACCAAACTCCCAGTATCAAAGAGAGAGGATTGATTTCCTGCTGGGGTATCCCAAGACAGCTCATCCTTCCTCCAACCTCCAGCCAGAATTTTTGAACCTCATGGCATTGCCACAATAGGTGCCAAAAATTACCTCCACTTTGTTTACATTTAGGGCAATGAGCAGTCTCGCTACCTGAAAATTTACTTATTTTAACTGGAGTTAGGTAGGATCGATGGATGATGTTATATTGAATTTGTTGTACCCTTAATGAATTGGTAGAAATTTTTATATTACCCAATGCCTTCTCCCATAACTCAGTTGTTAAATCTGGTATATCCACCATCCATTTATTCATAAGGGATTCGAGCTGGTCCATCTGAGAGGTGTCTAATATTTGCTTATAGAACTTGGAAGTACACTTTTCTTTACATGTTTTCCTAATAAAACTTTTTAGTGGATTATCCTGTATCTCCATATGGGATGTTTTAAAATAGTCCTCTAGGGCACTCTTCATCTGGAGATAGCAGAAAAACATATTCGTACTTGCTCCAAATTCTTCCTGAAGCTGATTAAAGGGTTTTATTTTGTTTTGATGCATAACTTGACCTATAGTTTTAATACCTAACCGATCCCATTTAACCCTACTTTGCTGAATTTCCGCTTTTTCCATAGGGCCCAGTGTGAAGATCGCTGTATCCGGGTCTAGCCCTTTATAGTCCTGATTCTCACTATTCCATTTCCATATTTTTATGGCTTGGTTAAGGATCGGTGGGTGTTTTTTCCGGCACTTATTTGTAAGAATGGCCTGTATGGGTGAACAACCAGGAATAGCCATCTCAACCATTTTTAGTAACTCCTTCGATTGATCTGACTCCCCAAACCACTCCCTCAAGTGTCCCAATTGGGCAGCAATATAGTACCATTTAAAATCTGGGTAAGCTAGACCGCCCCGATCTCTCGATCTCCTAAGTATGTCACACCTAATCCTGGGAGTTTTGTTCTTCCAAATAAACGACAATAGTACCCCGTTCAGTTTCCTAAAAACCGAGTTAGTTATATAAATGGGAGAGTGTTGTAACACATATAATATTTTTGGTAAAACAATCATTTTGATTAGATTGACCCTACCTATGGTATTCAGTGGAAGTTTCATCCAATTTTTACATCTTCGTTTAGTATCCTCTATCAATGGCCATAGGTTAAGTGCGACATACTCACGGGGATCAGCAGAGATCATGACACCCAAGTATTTGAATCTATCTACTCTGGGGATATTGCTGTCCACATTATAAGGGTCCTCTATTTCACATCCCGTGGCTCCCACTAAAAGGTGAGATTTATCCTGATTTATTACCAGGCCAGAATATGACCCGAATTCCTGAAGGGAAAAAAGAACCTGAGGAAGATCTCTCTTATAATCAGACATACCCACCAATAAGTCATCGGCGTATAACGAGACAAGGCCACCCACCTCCCTTCCTCCCCCCTGTGCCCTGCACAGGATATTTCTGAGTTTACACGCAACAGGCTCAATGGCCACAGCAAATAAGGTGGGGGAAAGCGGGCAACCCTGTCTCGTACCCCGGTGCAGAGGGAATGTGTCTGAAACAAATCCATTAATGGAGACTCTGGCAGTAGGAGATTGATAAATCGAGAAAACTCTGTTTATAAATCTAGGGCCAAAACCAAATGTTTCCAGAACATTTCTCAGATAAATCCACTCCAGGGAATCAAAGGCCTTATTTGTGTCGAATGAGGCCAGGGCTATCTCAGTATCTGCTACATATCCAATCTGCATATAAGTGAATACCCTGCGTAGATTTATTGCCGTGGACTGGCCCCTCCTAAAACCCGTCTGGTCCACATGTATTATTTCATCTATCACTTTATTCAGTCTTGCTGCCAGAATTGATGCATATATCTTGGCGTCGACAGTCAGCAATGATATAGGTCGATACGATTCTGCCCTAAGTGGATCCTTGTCTTTTTTGAGTATTAATGTGATAACCGCCTCTGTCATTGACTGGGACAGGGTGGCCTCATTCTCCATTTCCCGATAAAAAAATAGAAGCCTCGCAGCCAATGTGGCTTCGAATGCCTTGTATATTTCCGCAGGGAGGCCATCAATTCCTGGGGCCTTCCCCGCCGAGAGCCCCTTTATTGCAGCTTCAACTTCATCTAAGCTAATCGGGTGTTCCAATAGTTCAATGGCCTCCTGGGATAATTTGGGGAGCATAAGATCTTGTAGGTATTTTTTACATTCATTATTACCCACATTAAACCTAGTCTTATATATTTCCCTCAGGTGAGTCACAAAAACCTCTGCCACTTTAGGAGTTTCCGTGACTATTTCACCAGTGTTAGTGACGATTTTGGGGATTACATTTGATGGTTTATCTGATTTAGCTATATGAGCCATTAATTTACCTGCACGATCACTGTTTAGATAGGTTTTATGGGCCGTACTTAGGAGCCTTAACTTTGCCATCTCTTGGAGATGTACTATCCAAGCTTTTTGGGCTATCAACCATTCCCGTCTACTGGGTTCGGATTTGTTTAATATAAATTTTTGTTCTAGTTTCAACATTTCCTGCTCCAATAACAGCTCTGTCTTTTGAATTGAATCTCTGGCCTGGGCGATTTTTTTGATCATAATTCCCCTTAAAAAGGCTTTAAAGGAGTCCCACACTATTATAGGTTTTGTGGAGGTTATATTAATTCCAAAATAGCCATCTATATCCATTTTTATATCTTCCAGATCTCCCAGCCGAGACAGCCACACCGGTTGAAATTTCCAGTACTGGCTACCTCGGCAGGTCTCTGGATCCATCTGTAGTATGAGTGGGGCATGATCAGAAATGCCCCTCGTTTTATAATCAATATCTGAAATCTTGTTAAGTAATTCTCTAGAGGAGAACACCAGATCTATTCTAGAAAAATTATCAAATGAAGGTGAGTAGCACGAGAACTGTCGCCTTGCTGGATGCTTTTCTCTCCAGACCTCGTACCATCCAACTTCATCCGCAAATCCAGCAAGAGTAGAATTCCCAGTCTGAAAACCCCGTCTAGGCCTCCAAATATCCAACCCATAATCCATCACTGAATTAAAATCACCCATGCAGAGAAACAGATTATCTGGCCTGGCTGCAATAAATTCCAGGGCCGCCCGTACAACATCAAATCTAAATGGCGGGGGTACATAAACCGCTAATAGACTCAACCTTACTGTATTTACTATACATTCCAAAAAAAAAATCTGCCTTCCTGGTCAATTTGGGCCGTTATATGCTCATATACCACCGATTTTTTAATCAGGATGGACACTCCACGGGAGGATGAGGTAAATGATGCATGAAATGCTCTAGATAGCCATGGTCGTTTTAGGGATAACAGTTTCTCCCCACACAAGTGTGTCTCCTGCAAACAGATTATATCTGCCTCCAGGGCCTTACATTGCTTAAGAACCAAAGACCTCTTGATCCTGTTATTTAAGCCCCGGACATTCCATGTCATAATTCTAACCATTTCTTAGGTTCTTAACTTTTGCAGGAGAAGCCTTGCTCTCAGGACCCAAATATACAGATAGCACTCTCTTGGAGATATGTAACATACTTATAACACTGGAAGATAACAACCTCAATAGGAGACATATAGCTTCATAGAACCCAAACTGAACATGTATATCCTTATTCGTCAACTTCAATAATAAGCAATTTTTCGTACAAGGCTGATAGAACTGCATGATACTTTTGGAGGCATAGGCAGAATGCAAACAATGGAGACAATACAGACAAAATACACTTAACATAAGCCCCCCCACCTCCCCCCACCCTGTATAACCTACCAAAAAAGGCATACCTATATCCCTTCTTGTATAACCCCCCACCCCTATTTCTTTTCCCTAGGAGCTTTAACTTGAAAACCACGCCTAGCACGGCGGGAGCCCCAGGCACTTACATAGAAAAAAATACTCAAACAGAAAATATTAGCTCATCCAGCCCTCCACCTCCACTGGTAATACCCCAAATCTGTCTTGTTTAATTTTCTAATCCGCAGCCATTTGCTTTTGAGCAGGATATATTGTATCCAGCCATCTGGCTGCATCACCTGCTGAATTAAAGAATTTCACCTCTCCCTTATCAATCACCCTAAGTTTCGAAGGGTACAACATCGAATATTTAAGGTCAAGATCTCTCATCCTAGCCTTCACATTGCGAAATTTTACTCTATCTCTCTGTACTTCCTGTGGGAGATCTGGAAAGGTTGCAATCTTAATCCCGTTGTAACCAAAATCAGCTTTATCCCTAGATAGCCTCAGCACTTTATCTCGATCTTTATAATGCAGGAACTTTGCTATTAGAGTGCGGGGAGGACCTCCAGGAATAGGTAGTCTGGCCGGGATTCTGTGGGCCCGTTCAATAGAGAATAACGGCGAGAAATTCTCTAGTCCAAGTTCCTTTTTAAGCCAATCCTCTAAAAATTTCTCCGGCTCTCTACCCTCGACCCGCTCCTCTAAACCAACGAAGCGAACGTTATTCCTCCGCATACGACCCTCCATATCTGTAAATTTGGATTTCAAATCGGTCAGTTGGCCAGAAATGACCGCTACTTGGATTTTTAATGGAGCCACAATATCCTCTGTGGATGAGACTCGATTTTCCAGCTCTGTAACTCTGTCTCTAATTTTTTGCGCATCATCTCTGATCAACATCACATCTGCTTGCAATTTATTAATCTGCTCAGCCAATCGTACTTCGCAGTTATTCACTGCCTCCAAAACCTGCTGCAAAGTAACCTCTGGGACCTGTACTTGGTTTGCAGATTTAATAGGTGTTGATTGCGATTTGGAGGGTGTAGTTTGTGGTGTGGCTGAGTGGGAATTATTCGAAGCTTGTGATTGCGTTTGTGCGCGGGCGAATTTTTCAAGGCGGGCCGCCGCGGTATTCTGGCCAGTCTTTCCCATTGTGCTAGAAACCCTAGCAGGGTAATGTCTTTATATAACAAAGTGCAGACACACTGTAAGTTAAGGGCAAGCCAGTTCAATTCCAAGCTCAATCTGTATTAAACTCAGCCGGTTATACTCCTGGGGGTGACAAGGAGAAGGCAAGTTTTGTGGAGAATATATTCATATGCCTGTATGCAGGATGGTGCCTTCCTGGGGCTTCCCACTAGCCCTATCCTGAACACAACGTACAGCAGGACACTTGCACAGATTCTATTGCCTTCTAACTTTAATAGCTCAAACAGGCAGTGTCAAGCAAGGAGGCTTTCTCCCACCTACTACCAGTCAGCACTGGTGCCGGTTAACAACAAGCAGTCTCAGTCCATACCTCCATGGAGGGCCAGCACGATCCCCTCTACCTCCTCTACTGGGGGAGGGGGGCCACTCACTCCTTTCCTGCACTCCGTGCGCTAGGCTCCGTCTCTCACCCGGAGCTTAATCAGCACCCTCCAGCGCCTCCCAGGCAGCGAGTCTCTCAGACTGGAGTCCTTCCTCACCCACTCCGTCCGGTAGCAGCCCGGCGCCTCTCCTCTGACACCACACGCCGCCTCTCACTCGGCGTGCAGCAGGCGCACCTTGATGACGTCGTCCTCCAGCACCCGACCCTCCGAACCGGCACACTCGCGTTGCCACAGGAGTTATCTTCGGCGGCTACCGTCACCTCGAGCAGGTAACTGAGGGTTTTGAAGTTGTTTGCTGGCCGCGGTAACAGCACTATACACGGGCAATCACCTCATAGAAGTATCGGCTAGAGAGCTCAGAAATGTGCCGGAGCTCCCACAACCCGGTCTTACCCACGCACCGCCGTGGTCACGCCCCCCCTTCTTCCATAAGTATCTGTTTTAGACAAATAAGCTGAAACAAAAACTTCTAAGGAGCCAGTTGATAGTAACTAAACATTTCTGGAACATATTTTCCATTATATATTATGGTTTTACTGTTTCTATAGCTAATGTAGTTGACAAAAGCAAAATGACGACTGCACTTTAGAGTGATTGGGATAAGCGGATTGCTCTGAAAAATGGCTAGTCTATTTAGACAAAAACATGCATGCGTTTGAGTTTGATATACATGGTTTGATATATGAATGTATTCAATCTCTAGTTAGTTTATTTCCAACATCTAAAGGAATGTCCTTGGCATTAAAAACCCTGTGGGCAATACAGTACACTGGCACACATTGTCCTCTGTGGTTTAACCTGTTTATTGCTGAAGTGGATAAAAAACGAATGGGTTAATGAGGAGTGAAGAGAAACATTTGGAATTTTGCGTTTTCTATGCACCTGAATAAACCTAGTCGTTTTTTAATGTCTGTGCAACTGGCTCAGTTACATCCTTGTTCTTTGAACGATAGTAACCTCAGAGAGGAGGCAAGAGAGTTTGCAGGAAAACAATTATTATGCAGTCGCTTTTTACGGAACTTGATGAGTAATTGGGAATGCTGCAATGTTTAACTGTTCTGAGGGCACAGTATTGAAAGCTGACGGGATTCACGATTACTTACGGTCAAACAAATAAGGGTTCATTTATGATTTCACAGCACAAAGGTTATGAGGACTCATATTTATGTGTTGTTACATTTTGTTCAGTTTACCCCATCTGATTGAGGACTTGTAAAGTCGGTAAATGTTTGTTCTGAAATATGGGAACGGATGAGCAAAATTTTCGAAACTCTTTTGTGAAATATTTACCCCATTTGGCCGCAGAGTTTGTACATTTCAGGAGCAGCATTTGTATTAAGCTGCCCTAGTTCTCCCCCGTCCACATAACATGCCAAAAATAAATTCACCCTCATCGTCCCAGCTCTGTTCATAAACTATAATCCACTAATGCCGTGTTCACACTGCTCGTGTGAAATACTCAGCATTTTAATGGTGTGGACTACAGCGACGGACCCTCGTTCTCGCTGCTAAGGCAAATTCCCAGGTGAAGCAGTTCTACCTGGTAATGCTGCTTTCACACCGCAAAACCTGCTTAGACCAGGTATTTAAAATGTTTTTTTAAAACGGTTCAGAGCAAGTTTAACCCCTTTCACACTGCATGTAAGTACCTGGTCTAAAGCAGGTTTGTGGTGTGAAAGCAGTTATGGGGAGAGAGGGGATCAGGCACAAGAGCCCGCACCTAGACTGCCAGCAGGAGCTCCCGTACTGCCGGCAGGGAGGAGTGCTGCAGGATGTTGGAAGGGTAAGGGTAGGGCTCTGACAGAGAGCAGTAGCTGATCTGCGATGAGCCAGTGCAATGAATATTTAATGAGCCGACCACTCATTACATATGCACATATGTAATGAGTGTCTGATTACATATGCACATATGTAATGAGCGGCCGGGTCATTAAATATGCACTGCGGCTGGGGACCAATAGTTCTCACTGCTGCCTGGGTTCCGTTTCAGCCCCGTTCAGACAGCAAAAAAAAAAACAGGTCTGAAACGGGTAGGACCCTGCTTTTTTACCGTTTCCAAAAACCGTTGTTTTTTTGGAAACGGTAAAATCACTCTGCACCTTTCAGACCGCACATATTACCGTTTTAAAATGATAAAAAATCTGCAAAATACCATTTTTTTAGTGCGGTCTGAAAGGGGCATAATTTGCCTTTTAACATGGGTTTTTTTGCAGTGTGAACAGCTCAACCCGTGTCTGCATACCCGGGTTTCAAACCCAGGTAAAAAGCAGGGTTGGAGACCCAGGAATTTCATGTTAAAAGGAAAATTACCAGAACGACGCGCTAGACCCGGGAATTTGCCTAGCAGTGAGAACGGGGTGTAATACTGCTTTTACATCACAAACCCTGCTCTAACCCAGTATTTAAAAACGTTTCTGAAATGGTTCTGAGCAAGCTTAACCACTTTCACATCGCATTGTAAGCCAGTTTATTACTGGGTTATTACAGGGTTGGTGCCTTTTACACTGAACCTGGTTCACCCATAGAAAATAGTGTAATGTAATTTGTAATGGACTTTTATGGCTCACATATTTGTATTATAGTTAAAAATAAACCTGTTTGTTGATGTTTATGTACTGAACCAATAAAAATGTATTTAGTTATATATTAGAGAATCCTTTACAGTGCCAGTGATTTGTCTGGCAATGTCTGCCTCCCGTCTTATCTAAGCATCTCTCTCCCCTTCTCATCAGTCCATGTTGCCATAGAAGTATGCTCTGTAGAGTAGATATATGACAGCAATGCTTCTTCACTACTTCCAATGCTATTTCTCTTATTTCTTGATTCAGGATTATGTCATCAGGCAGGGAGACAGCCTATCACCTTCTGTGGCACAGTCATGTGTTCAAAATACCGGGTCTGAGGCTTTCACACTGCTAAATATATTGGCTTTGAACCGTGTAAGATCCTTCTTTTAACAAAGTTTGAATTACTTTTTTGACCCGGTATTTTGACTATGGAGCTTTCACAGTGCACCTAGAACCAGGTTGAAAAATCAGCAATATACCGTGTTATAGCTGCGGTGTGAAAAGGGTATAAGGGGGGGTATTCAATCTGACAGTCGGATTTAATCATCCAACTATCAGAAATATTCTGACAGTCGGAATACACATGGATGGTCAAATTCGCGTGTATTTTGTCAAAAATGGACATGGATTTGACAATCTAGAAATATGATAATGGGTGGTCCCAGATTGAACTAATTCTGCAGCAAGGACCCTCACTTGGTTTGGCGTGGTAATACACCACACACCTTAATGCCCATTACACATTATAGCAAATGCCATTACACATTATATTGCACAACATTATGCCCGTTACACATTATTCCACATACCGTAATGCCCGTTACACATTATTCTGCAAGCAGTAATGCCTATTATATATTATGTCATGGACCATAATGCACATTACACATAAGGCCACATATCATGATGCTCATTACACATTATGCCACACACTGTGATGCCCATTACATATTATACCACACACTGTGATGCACTACACATTATGCCACATAAGTGCTGCTTGCCTACATGCTCAATGCCAGGGTCTTCATTCTCGATGCTAAGGGGGTTTCATGCTTATTGCCAAAGGGGTTTAATCCTCATTGCCAAGGGGGATTACATGTTTGTTGCCACAGGGGAGTTAAATGCTCGCTGCCGCGGGGGAGTTAAATGCTCACTGTCAAGAGGGATTACATGCTCATTGCCAAGGGGGAGTAAAATGTTTATTGCCAAGGGGGAGTGATATGCTGCTGCAAAATTTTAAAATAGCCGCAGCCACAGATGGACCTGTCCTGCTCTGAGTTTGACAGCCGGGCAGTGCACCGCTCTCTGCCCGGCTGTCACAGGGGCAGATCTAGACTTTTCTTCTAGGGGGGCGGTTTACTGTTTAATCTTAAACCTCCCCGTCCAGTACCAACTTCTCCCCTTCCCAGTCCCATACCAACAACTATATATATGCCCCCAGTGGTGTAACTAGAAATTTTTCTCCCCCCTGCAAAAAAAAAAAACATTTCTGGAGGGAGACAGCGTCGGAGCCCTGTGCTGCTACTGCTGCTGTCTGCCTGACAGGGACTTGGTACGGCGGCCGGGGAAATAAATAGAGCTGGTGCTGGGTCCTGCGAGGGGCATAACTAGAACTTTGTGGGCCCCATAGCAATTTTTTTATGGGTCCCCAAATCATATCTCCAGAGTGTATATCGCTTGATGCCAGCCCACAATATTATATGGGTTCAAGGTAGCGGCTGGCGGAGGTGGGGTTGATGATGGGGTCCCCAGGACTGTGTAGGTGCTTCTCATCTCTCTCATATTTATGTTTTCTTCTTTCTATGTATGTATGTATGTATGTATGTATGTATGTATGTATGAGAGCTCCGCTACATTGCTGCTCCCATACATACATACAGTGAATCTTTCATTCATACATACGTACTGTGAAAAGGATCGCAAACACAGGGTCTCAAATGACAACTTTGTTGTTTATTCTCAACAGCAGGTTACAGCATAGCAGGCTAAATTCATATGCAGTTGGTATTGCAGGAAGTAGCATACAGGCACTCTCAGCATAACAGACTCTTAAAATGCTCCAATGGTCCCTATACTAACACCCCCTGGCCTATCATTCAGGTAGATATTCCGCCATCGAGAGCAAAGTGACTCTGCCCTGGAAACCCTTATATCAGAACATCCCAGGTGCTGCTGATTAAACCTGGGATTCTGCTACTGCTACCAAAACCTGGTCTGCATCCTCCACATTTTATGTGGGGAAATGCTGACTCTGCCACAATACATGCATATTGTGCCGCTCTCATACATACATACATACATACTGTGCTGCCCTCATATATACATACATACATACATATTGTATCACCATCATACATACTGTGCCACTCTCATACATACATATATAATGTGCCACTCATAGAGTGACACTTTCCTACATACATGCATACAGTGCCACTTTCATACATACATGCATACTGTGCTGCTCTCATACATACCTATTGACTGTGCAGCTCACATACATACATACATACATACATACATACATACATACATTCTTACTGTGCAGCTCTCAAACATCCACTGTTTTCATATACCCCCCCCCTCCCCCTCCGCCGTGCATCACTGACCTTACTGCTGGCCAAGTTGTGTTCGAGGTTGCAAACTGCAGGTGCCATGTGGAGCACTTTATGTTGTGGGCAGGGGAGCAGGTGGGATGCCTTGGCTGACAGCGGTGGGCGGAGAGCTTTGTTCTGCTAACAGTGTATGGGGTAATAGCTTTATGTTTCCGCCGCAGCGCAGGCCAGCTCCTCTATGGTGCTGGAGGCTCCATGTTTCTGCAGCAGGCCTGGCCGGCTTCTCTATGGTGCTAGCGGTGGAGGGAGGAGGGTGGCTTCATATTTCTGCCACAGGTGAGCTTTGCTGTGATGCTGGTATGACACTGGTCCTGCGGCCGGCCCAGGGATATACAGAGTGCCCTGGGGCTGATGCACAGATCAGTGACTGTGGGGTCTTTGTCAATGGCAGGCAGGGGTGGTGGGGTCAGGGCTTAGGGAGAGGATGCCAAGCAGAGCAGAAGTCAGTGTGTGAGAAAACCCCCAGCCTACAGCCGGAAATAATATAGGCGCTATGTCCAATGGGTGGTCCGGTGCACCCTCCGGACCAGCCCTTAAATTCGCCTATGCCAGCGGAAGTTTTTGACAATGCAGATTTGACTTTTTAATAAGTAAAATCTGTAAGGGCTGCACTGAATAGATTTGTGCTGATATTTTCGACTGTTGCAAATATTCGCACACATTGAATACCCCTCTAAATGGGAATATTTAATTATCAGATATCATTCAGAGTTGGGTGCAATTGTGCTTAGGTGCAAACATAAAAATGTTACCAGGAGAACATACAAATGTGGTTGCAAATGGGTGATGCAGCTAAAGGTGCCATTGCATCAAGACTGTATCAGGCCTATTCTCTGTTCTGCTAATGCTCGTGTCAGGAGATCAGCAGATTACATCATGTTGTTTAATAGCAATTCATTGATTCCAGAAAAAAAACTAAAGTCGTAATTAGTGAGTTGGAAATTTTGAACATGTTGTATTTTGCTTATTAGACTAGAAATTGCCGTTTGTTGGAGTCCACCATTCGGTTAATCTGATTGCCATCAGGCAATCTGGAATTCTGCCGACTGGTGTTCGGGTCGCTTAATTCTACTTAGAAAACAACTGTGTCTCCCTCCCAATGCATGTAACAGGAGCAACCAGAAATATAACAGGAGATGTGGCTTTACCATGAAGACAAAAGATGATCAAAAACAAATTAATTTCCACACTAAGCAATATACTGTAGGAAACAAGAAGAAATATATATGATACAGCGCTAGGGTTTTTTTCTGAAAATAATTTATTACAATATCTTAATATACTTATAAAATTGTCATAAATACATTTTATATGAGAATTCTCATGGAATAATTATAAAAGTGATGTAAAAAATCAATAACGAATATATTGATGAATAAGGTTTTCCAGCTAGCATTCAGTGTTATGGAGAATTAATTTTTTCATCCAAATCAACACCGGTGGTTATATAATTACCATATAATGTGGAAGTCCTTGTTTGGAAAGGATTTTCAAAGTCCCGGAGATTTCCCAGTGGTGGATTCCCAGATATCACACAAAGGTGAGATGGTAAAATGATGCAGTCCTTAAGGTATGGCAAATACCTGGCTTGGTGGTTGCAGTTGTTTTTGGGATCCAAGATGGTGGTATGAAAATTGGTCCTGATGACGTCTGAAATGGAATTCCAACGGTTTTTAATTGAAGAAGGTGTGAGATGGAATACTCTCCAATAATGTGCTGGAACAGGAATGCAATGGCTCAACGCATTTCGGCGTGTTCACATGCCTTCATCAGGAGCTGGTGATCGATCCCAGCTCCTACTATTAGAGTTACACTATATAGCCTTGCCTGCCAAGACTATTTTTCTATTTGATTTTCACTACACGGGAGCGCGCATCGGGATCAAATCTGCATCAAATGTGTTCATTCAATTTTCTATGGGATTCCAATCCGATTTTGCTTTTATAAGCAAAATCGAATAGGAAAATAGTGGAAATCTCACGTGTGTACCCTCTATTAGATATGTTTGGCAAATCAGAGGCATTATGTGTCCATCATTATCATAAGATTGTAACTTACATAGATCATCACCCTCCAAATAGGTATATTTCTGCCTTTTACTTGGCCATGTTGGGTTTATTTTTCATTGATACACCGTTACTGTATTTTGCCTACATGACCTGCATGACCTCTCAAATTGTACGGGATTATGCATTCAATTTAGGGACAGGTCATCTGGTATAAAAAATGTGCAGTGGACTTTTAAAAATAGCAAACTTAGGGCCTTATTCAAGTTCATTCTTTCTGACAAAATCCTTCTTAGATGGACAAAACCATGTACACTGCAGGGGGGGCAGATGTAACATGTGCAGAGAGAATTAGATTTGGGTGAGTAATTTTGTTTCTGTGCAGGGTAAATACTGACTGCTTTATTTTTACACTGCAATATAGATCTCACTTTGAAGTAAAACCCCACCCAAATCTAATTCTCTCTGCACAAGCTACATCTGCCCCACCTGCAGTGCACATGGTTTTGTCCATCTAAGAAGGATTTTGTCAGAAAGAGTGAACTAGAATAACACCCTTAATGAGGACCGCAGTTTGGAATAAAGTTCTGTGGAAAGCCAAGTAATGGTGGAAATCCTTAGATTTTATTGCTGCCATTTTGCTTATCTGTGAAATAGCCTGTGGTAGTGCACATCAGGTCACCATTTTTAATGGATTTTTAATGATGGTTATATTTGGATATTCCAAATACAAACAATCTATTCACAGTGATGTAAAACTCTCTATATGCCTTGAACTGCATACCCTATTTCCAAACATAATAGGATGTGCTATTGTAGTTCCAAACAGAAAAAAAAGATGCAGATGCAGAATGTATAGTACTAGGCACTGCTAATCAGAATACTTATAATTAACTTAGAGCAAAACTGAGGTGCTTAAATAAATTTGGCCTGCAATATATGGGCCCACAAGCCGTGACCATGTGACATCATCAAGTCCAGGGCACAGGACCTACAGGTCAGCACAGGCCAAACACCCCAAGGCATCACACTAGTAAGAAGTTAAAGTGTTATTAAGTCTAACATAAATTACAAGTAGAACTATGTGATAGGAGTGTTATATTGGTGAAAGGTACTAATTAGAATGCTCAAAGGTGTTCAATAGGTAAATAGGTGCCAAAAAAAGGTGCTAGATTAAGTATTACATGTGGGCCCGATGTACTAAGCTTCAAAAGTGATAAAATGGAGAGTGATAAACCACCAGCCAATCAGCTCCTACCTGTCATGTCACAGACTGTGTTTGAAAAATGTCAGGCAAGAGCTGATTGGCTGGTTGTTTATCACACTCCATTTTATCACTTTTGAAGCTTAGTGCATCTGGCCCAAGCACTTCTGCCAGTGTCACACTCACTGCCATATGTTAGTTGCCATCTGCTGCCCAAGACCCTCCTTAGCCGTTTTTTGTCCTGCTGGGTATCGGTGCTCCTCTTCTGTGCTCCCGTGTTGGATTCATCTTGGACATTCCAGTGTTTCTCCAGTATACTCCTTTATTGTTGAGTACAACAAGGGCAGCTCAAATTTCTTTCTGATCTCAATGATATCTTCCCTCATTATTGTACACTTCTGCTGATCTATTTCAGTGACTTTGAGTGCCAAGTGAATTTGGCAAAATAGGTGTGAAATTTGTCAAGCAAACATTTGTATTCATTATAATGACCTGTAATGTTTACCTTATATAGGAAATCTAAGCTTTTTTTGTACACAACATTTTTTATTTGATTTTATATAACAAATGTGAGCAACGCTGGCATTTTTTAGCAGATATTTTGCACATCTCTCACCGAGATGTTGGCACTCAAAGGGTCATTTGGGATTTCTTACATGTGCCCATCCTGAGAGCAGGACTATACTTGTGTGGTTACCTGTATGTTTTATGCCTGCAGTTCCTATTTTCCGTCACTTTACTACAATGCTGTACATTGTATTTGGATATACTACTGGACCCCCTGTCTACTGTGACTGGCCCTTCTGACCATCTGCAGATTCAGGGATACTACCATCTTTCTCTGCTAGTAATGATTATAGGTCTGTGGATGCAGCTTATTTAAAGCACGACTTTCGAGTTATTGATCAAGACGGTCACAGGCAAAATTGGGGAGGTGCAGGTAGACTTTGCACTTATCATGCATGAGCAACATATTGTTTTCTATAGTCTTTATGTTTTTAGTCAAAATGCAGTTTGTAATTATAGTCTTGATACATTTCTGTGATACATGGGATTACTTTATATGCTAGAGCAGTGGTTCCCAAACTGTGCACCTCCCTGGGGTGCCTCGGAACACTTTCAGGGGTGCCTCAGGGTGGTGGTCCAGAACCAATTCAAATACTGTATGGCCAATTAAATAGGCAAAATCAGTGCTTGTGGCTTCCAATTATAAAATGTGTGGCTATACAGAAGTGAATCATGTTTCTCAGCTCCTAAGTGGACCTAAGGATACAATTTAATCACAACGTATTTAATTTAATATTTGTTTCTGAAATTCTCATTAATAAACTTTTGGCTTAGGGGTGCCATGAAAAATATTCTGATACTTTAGGGTGCCGTGATTCAAAACGTTTGGGAACCACTGTTCTAGATTGCTCCTGCTGGGGATGGTCCTACTGTATAAACTTCCTACTTTCTGGTTACATCTGAGCTGTGTGTTGCATATATCAGTATTTGAGACTTGGGAAAACTACCTGTGCTCTTAAGGGGGGATTGTGTAGGGAATTACTTGTCTGGTACCATTTGTAATCACCGCAAGATCTGATAAAACACATCTAAACCTGGGGCCATATTCTAGTTCACTCTTTCTGACAAAATCCTTCTTAGACGGACAAAACTATGTGCACTGCAGGTGGGGTAGATGTTACTTGTGCAGAGAGAATTAGATTTGGGTGGGGTTTTTCTTCAAAGTGAGATCTATATTGCAGTGTAAAAATAAAGCAGCCAGTATTTACCCTAAACAGAAACAAAATAACTCACCCAAATCTAACTCTGTCTGCACATTTTACATCTGCCCCCCTGCAGTGCACATGGTTTTGGCCATCCAAGAAGGAATTTGTCAGAAAGAGTGAACTAGAATAAGGCCTGTAATCTGAATTGAAGAGAGGTGATAAAAGCATGATAATCCTATGGAGGCATTAGGGAACCAAGCAACCAGAAACTATGTCAAAAACCTTTTCAGTGTCATTCAAAAAAGGATCACAGGACAGGGCTACCTGTGACCAAATGTATAACATTTTACTTTGGACCCAACTTCATTCAGTAGGTATAGTTGCATTACATTGACCCTGCTTTAAGCATTTCTGTCCATTGTAAAACTACAGCTCTGTTTGAAAGGATAGGGTGACTAGAAAGGGTTTCCCATTTTCCCCTGCTCTATACATTGCCCATTGAACCACAGGCCGGTCTGCTTCCCACTGATCATGTATTCATGGCTTAAGATCTGATTCCACTATCGACAATCTAGTATACGCTGATGATATGCTCCTGTTTCTGACTGATGCAAATGTCTTGGTGGCCAGACTAAAAGAGGTATAGAAGAATATTCCACCCTACAGTGTCTAGGTCTGGGGTAGCCAACCCTAGCCCTCGAGAGCTATCAACAGTGCATGCTTTGCAGGTCTCCTGACAGAATCACAGGTGAGCTAATTAGCTCCATCTGTGGATCTTTTAAAATGTGTCAGTGATTTATGAGTGCAGCTGTGCAGCAGCTAGGTTGTCTGGAAAATGTAAACTGTTGGTAGCTCTCGAGGGTTAGGGTTGGCTACCACTGGTCTAGGTCGACAGTCATAAGGTCAACCACTATTGGTCGACAGTGAAAAGGTTGACAGGGTCAAAAGGTTGACAAAAGTTGGTATTTCATACCCTACCATCCACTATGGTGTGGTGGGAGAATAGAATAGTGTGCCCGAAGCATGGCGAGCCATACCGACCTATGTCAACGTAGACACCAAAAAAATGAAAGACTCATGTCGACCTTTTGACCCCGTTGACCTTTTGCCTGTCGATCAATAGTGGTCGACGTTACGACTGTAGACTTAAACTGTTGTTTGTAGATCTAATATACCATAACCTTTAGGGCAGTGATGGCTAACCTTGACACTCCAGTTGTTGTTGAACTACATATCCCAGCATGCCATGCATCAGTTTTTGCATGGCCAAATAGCACAACTGTAGCAGGGCATGCTGGGATGTGTAGTTCAACAACATCTGGAGTGTCAAGGTTAGCCATCACTGCTTTAGGGAGTGCATTTAAATATTAATCACACAATATATCCAAAATATGAAATGTATTAAAAACACAAGTATAAATAAGAAAATTATTATACACTCACATATATAGTATTACTACTTCTTGTTACTGATCCTTTGAACATATATGCTGTAATAGTCCTTAGAAGGATTATTCAGACAGAGTGTCCAGGTATTATTGGTGGCCTGACTCCTACCAGTTGCCTACAGCAGTGGTTCCCAAACTGTGTGCCGTGGCACTCTGGGGTGCCTCAGAATACCTGCAGGGGTGCCCTGGCTTGGTGGTCCAGGACCAATTAAAAATTATTTATGGTCAATGTAATAGGCAAAACCAGTGCTGGTGGCTGCCAATCATAATATATGTGGACAAACAGAAGCAAATCCTGTCACTGACCACACACCTGACCCTAAGGATGACATCTAAACAGGGCGCCACCACTAGGCAGCTTTAGGCATTTGCCTAGGGTGCCAGCCACTGGAGGGTGGTACTGAGTAGCAGAAGCAAAGCTTCCGCCTGCGCCGAGGAGAGCAGGATGAAAGCAGCTGGGAGAAGGTGATGAGCCATACCCTCGCCCCTGGATAGCACCTGCACTGACCCCCCCAGGAACCCTCCCGGAGTTGCGACCATCACCGCATCTCTAACACCCCCCTCCCCATGGAGCAAGACTCTTTGGCCGCATCTCCCTCCAGCAAGCCCCCCGTAGCAGCGGCAGCCGCACTGACCCCCCTGGAGCCCACCTGGATCCCCCCCCATTGAAACATCTCTAGCCCCCCCCGCCCGTGGAGCGAGAAGCTGTGGCCGCATCTCCCTCCACCAACCCAACACCCTTCGCCCACGGAGCGGGTGAGCGATGGCCCTGCATCTAAACCTCCCCACCGGCCCTGCATCTAAACACAATTTACTTAATATAATATGTTTTCTAAATTACTCCATAACATTTTTTTGGCCTAGGGGTGCCACGACAACATTTCTGATACTATAGGGAGCCGTGATTCAAAAAAGTTTGGGAACCACTGGCCTACAGTGTTGGGATCTTTTTCAAGACATAGGGTCAATTGGACTAATTTGCATATATTTTCTTTTCCTGGCTCTATTCTCATTTTTCCCTCTTTTGCCCCTCTTTTCACTATTCATTTGTTACCTGGGGGTAGGGATTACAAACTTGACCTCACAATGTCACCGGTAAACTAAATCTGATCAAGGTGGTTGTCCAGCCTAAATACCTTCATTTACACAGTAAGTTCTCAGCAAGATTCCCTTCTGTCCACAATATGGAGTATGCATCCTGCCCAGACTCCTCATGCTCTAGTCTATGTCACCAGAATCCCCCTCCTTCTCTTCCTTATTCTGTACCATGTGCTGGTATAGACAGCAGAGACACTACAAAAAGCTATATCACAAAACAAGTGGCGAGGTAGAGAAGCCCATGTTGCTGGGAGAAAAAATGTCACGTACATTCCTATGGTTGAGCCCCAAGAAATCACCTTACCTCCTATTCACATTAATTTGGGCTAAATAAAGAATGTTGTGAAAACTCCGGACAAAGAAGGCCAGGCTTTAAGTTCTCTGAAGGACAAGTTTCTGGGAAAAAGTAAAGCACAGCTTAAAAAAAAGCATATTTGAGCAGAACGGATGGTGTAATGGTTAGCATTACTGCCTCACAGCGCTGAGGTCAAGGGTTTGATTCCCACCATGGCCCTAACTGTGTGGAGTTTGTATATTCTCCCTGTACTTTCATGGGTTTCCTCTGGTTACCTCCCACAATCCAAAGAAATACTGGTAGGCTAATTGCCTTCCAACAAATTAACTCTAGAATGTCCATGTGTGTACATGTAGTAGGGAATATATATTGTAAGCTCCACTGGGGCAGGGACTGATGTGAATGTTCAAATATCATCTGTAAAGCGCTGCGGAATATGTGTGTGCTATATAGGAAACTGTTAATAAATAAATAATAAATATCTGTTGACCTCTATATAAAGAAACTGATTATGGATTGAATATTTAAAGCTACATTTATGGAAATTAAGTCTGCTGCTTGGATCTCCTTGGAGCAGAAAGGGGCCAACTACAGTATGTGTATACAATATATACACATACTGTATATTGCTAATGAGCTTTTGGACAACTACACAAATATGGGTTGTAGAATGTCAATTAAAAATTCAGTGTTTACATTCCCATCTAAACTAAGTGATGAATGAGGAGAAACACTTTAAACCAGAATTCTGACATTTAAGCATCTTTACCAAGGATTCTGGGATCCTATAATGATGGGGGACTTATGCCCAGTACACACCAGGACAATGGTGCTCGTGAGCGGGTCGTCACAGGAACATACAACCCGCTCACGAGCTGAAGGCGCCACCGACCCACCGCCGACACGCTGCGAAAATGCGGCTGATGTAATCACGATCCGATCACGACACCCACCCACTGCAATGGTCGGTTCTGAGATCCTACCTGCAGCAGGTAGGATCTCAGAAAAGACCGACCGACCCGCGGGGCCGCGCATCGGATCGGGATTGCATCAAAAGAACACTGAAATGGCCCAAAACATGGCCAATTTACATACAATCGGTCGAGATTGTATCTAAATTGACTCATTTTGGGCCATATCGTCCTGGTGTGTACCCCACATAATGCTGATTCCTTTTTAGAGAGACCAACGAGACACTGTGCAAGCATAAAGGCATCAACATCCTTTTTCCTAAAGCAAGGTGACTTTACTGTACATTTTATTTGTATTTATGGAATAATAATCCTTTTAAAATTTGTTGAGTAGCGTTATATATTTATTTTCTTGTTTACATTTTGAGAACCCAGCACATCAAGTAACTGATGATCTTTTTGGCATGTCATACTGGATTAACTCTTAATGGCTCTATAGCACATAAGTCTATGTTTTTCTATCTGAAAGCCTTGAATTGACCTTTTCACATTACCCATATTTATTTTGTGATGTTATATTTACTTATTCTCTGCTGTCCATATGTTTTATATTGTTTATTTTGTTTTTTACAAATTTTTTTTCTCTCGTAAAAATGGTAATAAAAAATACTGCCTTCAATTATATAGAACAGTCAGGTGAAGTTGATTTGTTGGAAACTGGGCAAGCATAAGGATGGGAACCTTTTCTGAGTGACTGATGGTTAGAGGAAGGGTCAGAGCATCTTCAAAACGATAAGTCTGGAGGGGGTTTTCCTGTCCCAATTGTTTGTTACTACCCAAAGTGTTCTAAGAAAGGAAAACCAGTGAACTGGGACTGGTTCATTAGTGAGCAAGGCTCATTGATTACTATTGAGAGTGAAGAATATCCCTTCTTGTTCAATCCAACAAGAGAGTGTGTCACACATTAATGACAATTTATTGCTGACTATGATACAAATCAGAACATACAATTAATTGTTTATCTGGTGAAGAGATGGCACCAGGATTCACTATGGGAAAATGGCAAGCTGACAGAGGCAGTATCAGGGCCGGTGCAAGGCATCTAGACGCCCTAGGCAAACGTACAGGATACCGCCCCCCCCCCCGCCCCTATAGAGGGAGGAAGCGACACCTTGTAAAAAAAAAAAATACTGCCACCATCCTATAGGAGATGACCCCCCCCATAGAGATAGGAAACGCACCTTGTAAAATAATAACTGCCACGTGCCACCACGCCACCATCCAGATGACTGGCAGTGGGTGGCATATGAGAGTGATACTGTCTGAGTAGCTTGGTGGGTAGGAGGGGGGAGGGGGCGGGCGGCGGCTCCTCCACCCGCCGGAGATTTGCAGGCCTGCTGTGAGCCTGTGTCGGTGTCTAAGCGCACGGGCACGGCACCGGGTGGGGGGGCAGTGGATTCACGCTGTCTTGCCAGCGGGGGCAGGGGCTGCCGCCGCCCGCCCCGCCGCCGAAGTTTCCCGCTGGCTGCTGTACTTAGTAGGCCTGATGACCGTCCGGGCGACTGACTGACTACTGTCTGTCAGCGCTGGCGGCAGGCCGGCAGCCATGTACACGGGCGGGCGGGGGCGGGGGACGGGGGGGACACTGACAGGGGTCCGAATTATACTCACAAGCAAGCTGCAGTTGTTGTTGCTGTGTGGGTGTGGAGTCTCTCTCTGCAGCCGCTGCCTTCGCCTTCTTGTTTATCCTCTCTCCTCTGCGGTAGCGACGTGCGTTGCGTAGCAGCTGAGCTTCCTCCTGCTGCTGCTGCTGGCCAGGCCAGCTCCCTACCGCCCTCCACCGGCCCTGGGCAGTATGGCGGTCTGGTCAATTTTCTGCTGGGCAACCTTGGGCCATGCAATTTATATGGATGTCACTTAATCACGTATCCCCTACCTGAAACATTTTTGCTGAACAAGTGCACTCCTTTATTCTCTGACGCAGTGGCCTCTAACACACTGCAATAATTGTTCAGACATAGTTTGAGGAATATGAAAAAGAGTTCAAAGTGTTGACTTCTTCAAATTTCCCAGATCCAATTATAGTAGGTGACTGCATTACTCAGGACAAACGACACGGAGACATGTCACGCGACACTTAGAGATGACGTCACCACACGTGCCCCCCTCACCAATACAGAGAAACAGTGCTGGCTATCTGACAAGCATAATAATAAACAAAAGTTTAAAAAAACCATAGATGAGGTATGTCCAAACTGTGGCCCTCCAGCTGTTGTGAAGCTACACATCCCAGCATGCCTTGCCATAATTTTAGCTTTTCCTAATAGCAAAACTGTGGCAAGGCATGATGGGACTTGAAGTTTCATAGCAGCTGGAGGACCATAGTTTGGACATGCCTGCCATAGATACTTATTAACTCATAAATGTATACTTGAAAAAAACATAAGGACAGTAACACAAATCAGAAAAAGCAGTTCAAGCCTAATGTCTCATTTAACCCACGGGGATTCAATGAATTTAACATAAAGATCCATTTAGCTCCTCTTTGAAGAAGCAGTTTAGGGGCCAGATTCTCTAAGCTTCAAAAGTGATAAAATGGAGAGTGATAAACAGCCAGCCAATCAGCTCCCACCTGCCATGTCACAGACTGTGTTTGAAAAATGTCAGGCAGGAGATGATTGGCTGGCTGTTTATCACTCTCCATTTTATCCCTTTTGAAACTTAGAGAATCTGGCCCTAGATCTGTTGCCTCCTCTCTCCAAAGGAAGTATATGATCAATGATCTTGTATTCAGAATAGAGAGGGCTCGAGTAGTGTTACTGGCTAAGCAGCAGTGGTTATATTTTTCTGAATCGATCTTCCAAAAACTTTGTATACACGGGAAAGGCCAGTTTATAATCAGTTACTCCACTTCCGCCACAGGTAGAGATGGGATTATGGGCCTAAATCAGACCCGATCACTCGGATGATTATCGATAGACTGCGCATGTGTCTGGGCCACAATGCATGTGTGCAGCGCTGGCCACCAAAAAAATCCTGCTACTTTTTTGGATCGCTAGCCATTTGCAAGGTTATTGACAGGAAGCCAGCATTTGGGGGTGGTAACCAGCCGTTTCGTGAGCGTGTTCAAAATACGCAGGTGTGCTAGAATAAAATGCAGGCGAGCCCAAGTGTTTTAGGGGAGGATGTGTGACGTCAGCTCTGGCCTCGATCAGGATGATTTAATCCCAGCCGCTGAGTAAGTCCAGGACTACCCAGAGCCTGTGCACAGACGTGATTAGTGGGGAAATCATTGGATGGGGAGCAGCATTCGATTGGCTTTGGAAGTATTCACACGGCTGCAAAGTATTCACAAGCCGAACACATCTATTTGCACGTCGTACACATTGATTTACAAGGAGGAATGTCACTCTGTCGGGGCGGGTTTACTTGATCGCTGGTCGCTGCAAATTGGCAGCCATACGATCATGTCTGAATCAGGCCCTATGTACGGATAGTTCATACAGTTTTCGGTGAAACTTTTGTGCAATGCAAAAATCCGACTTGCATTAAACGCGATCACATGCAAAATGTATATTGTTATGGACTTCATTTGTAACGTGCTACCGTTTCAACCACTGTTTTGCATGAATCATTAGAAAACAGTATACGTTCTGTTACCCAAGGTTTGCTAGTTACATTAAATGAAAATCCTTAGTGGTGACCCATGACCACAAACTAAGATTGGGCCTCACGTGACCCTCCTCAGCACCTTGACACGCTAAATGTAACATAAGTTAAACAATTCTTCAATATGTACAGTACTTATGGAAAATATGCTCATATTTACATTTGCAGTAGTGCTGCTGTATGGCTGCAATGTATAAACAGCCCTGAATACATTACGATACAGATAAATACAAACGGATATCTTTCCCAAAATATCATAGAGAATTATTTAGCGCTGCCACACATCCATCATTATGACCTGGCTTGGAGTGGAGCCCAGACTGATTTCCAATCAGAAATGGCCTCAGAAGAGTTACAGCAATACCCATCTCACCCTGACATACACAGCTCATTAGACCAGCTTTCTGCTTCCATTGAAGTGCCAAAAGGAATTGATTTGTTGCATTTATGCATACACAACACAATGATCTCTCCCGAGGTATTGTAATGTCACCTTGATCATTGTGTGACTGTAGAAAAGCAATACACAACGTGTGTGCATACAGCAGCAGGGGAAGAGGGAGGAAGGCGCAGGCGCAGAGCAGCATTAGTGCAGTGACCGTCAGTAACCTCACCATCAGCTGGGGAAGTGGGTGAAAGGTAACTTCATGTCAGCAGCAGCTGTGAGCAGCTCAGACAGAGCACTCAGCAGCCTCTTACACAACTCCTTCTTCCTCCCCATTGGCTGCAGACACAGCTACAGAGATACAACACTGTAGAGACAACTGCGGCTTTTAGTTACAGATAATGTTCAGTATGTTGGTTCTCTGCTGCACGTACCCTCTGTTGACCAGTGTTTGTGTAGGAAACATTTGGATTTACTGGAATGTCTAAATAGGATAAATGTGTGGATTTGTTACACTTTTAAGGCCCCCATCCACTAATGCATTATGGACGCTTTTTATGCGATTCCGACACATTGCTGCGACAGATCGCATGAAAAGTGACACATTGCATGTAATTTTCATGCAATTGCGATGTTAGGCGAGTTCCCATTTGCCTCACATTGCAGATCCTACAGGCTGCGCTGCCATGAATATTTGTTGCAGCCTGAATACCTGACTAGGATCGCATACTATATATTGTATGCAAAAGGACCGCATACAATGTATCATATGTGATCCTGCCACCTGGCAGCTGACGGGTGAGTTGGTGGGGTACCGCATGTGATATCTCACCCTAATTGTCTGTGCTGTTTAGTGTTGATGGCAGGGCTGTAACTAGTGTGAGAGGCTCTGTGGTGCACCATCACCCTTCCCAATGCCTGCACTTCTGGCTTGCACAACAGTAGTGCCCATAGAGTGTCCCGTACTCGGACGTTTCTGGGTGCCGGCGGTGTCACACACAAAGGAGGTGGGGCCAGTACAGGTTGATGGTTACCATTTTAAACAGAGTGATGATACAGTCATTAGAGCTGCTGTGACCCCTCCCAGGAAAATATGCTTTTGGTGAATATCCCATATATGTTTCAAAATAAAAAAATAAAGAGGTGCATAAGGAGTAGATGTATGAAGCCTACTAAAGAGCGGAGAAGTGGACAAATGGAGAAGTTGTCCATAGCAAGTAATTACCGTAGCTTGTAGTTAGTCCTCATTCAGGGCCAGATGTACTAGGCTTAAAAAGTGATAAAATGGAGAGTGATAAACTAACAACCAATCAGCTCCTAACTACCATGTCACAAGCTGTGTTTGAAAAATGACCGGTAGTAGCCGATTTGTTGGTGTTTTTTGTCACTCTCCATTTTATCACTTTTAAAGGCTTAGTACATCTCGCCCTAAGTACAGGCTATAAAATTATAGATACAAGTTGATTCCACTCGTCCACTTATCCACTCGTTAGAAAACATGATACATCACCCTGCTAATGCTTGTGATAAATGATGTGTAAAGACAGCTGGATTTGTAGTTTGAGCAGAGCATAACTGAAACCTATGCAGCACCCACTGCTTGCAGGATTACCCTATCTATGTCTTTGTTTGCTGTGACATCTGCTAGGCAGGTCAGGCTCATAGTGATGAGTAAGGGTTAAGCAGAGATGTAATACAGCAGCTTGGTACAGACTTGCCCCTGCAAACTGTAAAAAGGCTGGCCTGTCTGTTCTCTGCCTGAAATACATAGTGATACCCTAGTAAGTTCTATGACCGAGAGTAACCCCAGCTAAGGAGGAAGGAAGGCAGCGTGAGCAGATCTGAGAATAATACATTCGGTTAGAAGTTCTAGAACCAATTTCAGCAAAAGGAAAGCACGTGTACAGTGCAATGGTAACTCATATATTAACCCTTACTGTAAAAACCCCATACATTTGCTGGATATTTCTATTTCATCCATGCTGCATTTATAAACTTTTATCTGTAGTATGCAGTGCACTCTTGTATAATGATATTTGCTTTGTTGTGTTTTATATTGACTTATTCTTGGATGCTGCTGGCTCTGATCATACATTTTTAATGTCTTCCCATGTGAATGGATTATAGTATGTCTAAGTATTTAAAGGTACATTAATGTATCGGTAATAAAAAATACATATATAATCCTAACAGAGTGTAAATCTGTTGAAAACAAAAGCTATCTTTAGATGACCTATTTTGCGCACAGTAAACTATGCTGTTATACTGCCTATGTAAATCATTATACTACTTACTGTATTTATTTTTCCCTTTCATATTTTGACTAAACCACCAATATCCCTGTATTCCACTGAGACAATTCTTTAAGGTAAAAGATCAGTACAATATCTATATTTGTCAAGGGTGTAACTAACATACAGTAGGTGCAACGAGTGCAGCTTCTACGGGGCACATAGCTGAGGGCCCACCTTCCCTGTCAAAGTCACATGTGTTATATACATTTTTCACTATTAGGTGATACATAGGGACTCTTACAAACTGTTGCCTTGGGGCCTACAATATGTCTAATAACACGCCTGTACTGGCTCATTGTAATGTGGTATAAAAATGGAGGGCATTATGATGCTACATAATATGAACTGGGACACTGTATGTGATAATATGAATTGGAGATACTATAGTGGGCCATAATTAGGGGGTTAAAGTGGGGCGGAACTGTGTTCTATCAGTTGTAATTGGAGCTGGAACCAGTTCAGGCTCCGTCTGCCCACCGTTCATGGCCACAGCAGCAACAATACAGAAAATCCCATAGCCTGCCCTTCAGGCTTCTCTAGGCTGCTGGCTGCCCCGCCTCCACCTGCCCAGTACAGACAGCTGAGCCACACACACAGTCAGGGGAGGGGCGGAGGTCTGTTCTGTCTGCGGCCGCTGCCAGGCGGTGTTGGCTGGTGCTCTGCTCACATGCTCTCCAGTCTGCAAGCAGCGGGGCCTCGAGGTCAGGGATGAACACAGAGGGGTGTGGCTGCCACTGAGCAGTTCCAGGTTCTGTGGCATCCCCCGGTCGTCCTGTCCCCGCTTTCCCTACTGGTGACCCCACCACTCGCTGCATTATGGGATGGGGGGATCGGAGGAAGCTCGGGGTGGTGGACTCCGTCCACTTGATGTGGCAGTGGGTGACCTCCCACTCTGGCCTGGTCCCCCGATTCCACCGCAGGCTCCGCGCTGTGGTCATCTTGGAGCTGATGATCATCTTTTGGTGATGCTGCAGTGGTAATGAAGCGATAGCAGAGGAGCTGTATGTTTATAACATGGGGAAGAGGCTCCTGAGGCTGTGCACCATCTGTGTACTGAGGCTGTGCACCATCACGTGGCAAGGACACCACTGCAGGCTCCTGTCAGATGCCAGCATGGCCCCCCCCTGCCCGCTCCCCAAACGGCACAACAGGTACCCCCCGCCCCCACCCCGGGGGCGCCCTGGTGCAGGGGGGTACCTTTTGCACCACCTGGGGAGCGGGCAGGGGGGCCCATGCTGGCGTCTGACAGGAGCCTGCAGTGGTGTCCTTGTCACGCGGGTACCTGCGGCGCTGTGTATAAAGCTGGCGGCGGCGGGGGGTCCCTGCAGTGAATAAGAAATAACTAGCTCTATGCGGTGGCGCGGGAAGCGCTTCTGTTTTGAAAACACTGGCTGCACGCTGATTGGCTGAATCTCAGCCAATCAGCGTATGGCCAGTGTTTTCAAACCATAGCCCGGCGGATAGTGCTAGTTATTTCTTATTCACTGCAGGGACCCCCCACCGCCACCAGCTTTATACACAGCGCCGCAGGTACCCGCGCGGCAAGGACACCACTGCAGGCTCCTGTCAGAAGCCGGCATGGACCCCCCTGCCTTCTCCCCAGATGGCACAGCAGGTACCCCCTTTGCACGGGGGGCGAGGGGCGAACTGCCGCCTTCCAGTGGCCGAGACCTGCCTAGTGGTGGCACCGGCCCTGGCTGTCCCATGCCCTCGCTGCTGTGGAGGAGGGGAGCGGGTGGCTCTCCATGCAGGTGAGATGGGAGGGAGTGGGTGGCATTGTCAGGTGTGGGGATGGTGGTCCCCTGTCCTTTGATGTAGGGATTAATGTGTATAAACTGCACCCTTACTTGTCAGACCACACCTTCTTTTGTGCGGCTTGCCTTCAGCACGCATCAGTCCTTTAGAGAGTTTGAGAAGTAGGGCACATATTTATAATTTACAGAGGGGTGCCAAACGCCCTAGCACTCGTCTGGCTCCACTTAATAGGGTGGGTGACAGTGGCAAGACAAGTGAGTTCCACCACCTATCATGGACCACTTTAAGCACTATATGAACTGACTAGGGCAGACTAGATTGGCCAAGTGGTTCCTATCTACTGTCAAATTCTGAGATTTTATTTTCTAAGTGAAGGGCCCTGAAATGTGGCACATTCTGAAGTGGACAAACAGGTGGCATATGGAACACCAATTGAGTATTGGATTGAACTTTGGAAGCATTCTGTTTCACCTGCTCGGATCTCCCTTGTATGTATAATGGTGCCGATACACATTATTGAGTGCGATTTACAATGCACTTAGTCAATATCTTCCACTTAGTCAATATCGCAAGGAAAAATAGTATGTGTTTGCAGTTATTTTTGAACGAGTTTGTATGCTATTGTACTACTGTACATACTATTGCTGAGTGATCTGTGCATAACTGCATTGCTAAGCACGATTGCTCAGTTGTCCCATGTGTATGACGCATTACATTGACATGTCTTTACAAAGAACAATGGATCAAATCATAGGTGCTGATTCTGTGGGTGCTCCGGGGCCTGAGCACCCACAGAAAATGTTAAGCACCCACCAGCACTGACAGAGTCTGTGGGGAACGCCGAGTCTGACAGGCAGTCGCGGCTCGTGGGAGGCTCACAAAAGCACACACTGCGCTGCATAGTCTCTGCCTCTCCAGCAGCGTGGCCCAGGCATTGTACGCCGTATCAAGAGCAGTTTTCATTTTTTTTTTTAAGTAAAAAAAACCCACTGTGTATTATGATCCCCACCCGGGTGCATGCTCCCTCATGATTAGCTCCTGCACACACGTGCAGGAGCTCAACAACAGTGAGATGGGACTGGAGTGGACATCAATCAAGTTCAGACTGTACTTTCAGTTGCAGGAGGACTCGCCCGCCCGCCTCCTTCTCTGCTGTCCCACGCGCCCCATGGAGGTACGTGTTCAGGATGCTTCTGTGGCTGTGCAACTGCATGCTGAAGGTGGGCGAGTCGTTTTCCAGGGATGGCAACAAACCAGGGATCTAGTGGGTGTCACTTAGCAGCAGCACATGCAACACACACATATATATATATATACTGTATATACACATGTCTGTATTACAGAGGCCATGCCCACTTTTCTGACTATGCCACGCCCCGCCCCCTATATGTTTTTCCATGAGCACCCACCAGCAAAAACATAAATCGGCACCCATGGATCAAATAGGGGTATGGTTACCAAAAGCTTAAAAGAAGAGCAGACTCAGTTGCATCATAAGGGAAGTGTAGGCTGCACCCGTTTGTCACCCGTTGACAATAGTTGACACCAAAATGCCAGCTCCCGCTCAGTGACAGGAGCAGGGGCGGATTGGTATTGAAATCCGGCCCGGGAAGGGGGGACGCTGCAGCCCATGGGGGGTGGTGCTTGCAGTCGCCACAGCCGGGGGGGCAGCAGGGGTTGTTGCCGCTACAGTGGGGGGGGGTGTTTGCAGCCGGTGGGGGTGGGGGGCGGCAGGGGTGCGGACACTACTCACCACTGCCTCTGTCGACATCCAGCGGCAGTAGCTGCTCACACAATGCAGCATTGCCCAAAACAAATATGGCCACCGCATATGTGCATTTAATATATGCATCTATGCGGCGGCCATATATGTTTTGGGCAATGCTGCCGTTTGTGACTAGGCTGGGCTGCGGCCGCTTCTAACGAAGGTAAACGGGCCAGCCAGAGTGAAAACTGGTCCGGCCCACCAGGAAATGGCCCGGTTTCCCGGTGGGCCAATCCGCCTCTGGACAGGAGCCAGATGAAGCAGAATTTGGCTCCTGCCACAGTGCAGGAGCCACCACTGCAGATAGGATAGTGTCCGGGGAAAGCCCGCATTTCCCAACCACCGTAGTGATGGAAAAGGAGGTCATGGTGCTTAACCATATCCCCTCTTGTGAATCCCCATCTCATGAAGCCACGCTCCTTTTTGTGCCCACCACACCGGGTGTTTGAGGGGGGTAAGTAAAGCCACTAGGCCATGGGCCACGTGGTTCTTATCTGATAGTGCATGAAGCCTCAGATGTAAGCACATTATCATGTTTGCGTAGATCTCTAGTAGCCTTGTTATCATTAGTGTAGCGTACACTACTTGTGCTGTTGTATTCATTTCTGGCAATCCCAGCATGATGTTCCACAGGAGGGACGTCGTTCTGTGAGCAGCATGTGACAACACAAATTTCCCTTCCCAGTCCTGCAAGCCTATCACACCTTATTGTTTAGTTATCTCCACAGTATGCGGTCATTAGGTTGATGGTATCTACGTTGGCAGTCAATAGGTCGACATGCAGAATACCGACACATGAAATAGGTCACCTTGCGTTAGGTCAACATGAGTTTTTCATGATTTTCTTTTAACCAACTTGTTCGTACTTTACCATCTCAGTGGGCATAGGCGGAGAATATAATAGTGTGCCGAGCACAGCCAGGCACGTGCCCAAAGCATGGCGAGCGCAGAGGTACATTAATACAGTGTCCAAGTTGAACTATGTTGACATAGACACCAAAAACTCATGTCATCTTTTTGCTTGTGTCGACCTTTTGACTATGTCCACCTCATGTATGTTGACGCTTTTCATGTGTCGACCAATAGTCGACCAATAGTGGTTGACCTATTGTCCTTCGATCTTATACTTGCCGATGTAATGATCCACATCCATCCCATCCTGTCATTGTATAATAATATTCCACTATAACACAGATTAACAAAAAGACAGTAACAAAAAAAAAAAAAATATATATATATATATATATATATATATATATATATATATTATTTTCTCTCAACTAATAACATTTTCTGCAATATGCTTTGTTAATGAATATTAAAAGATACAGGGTGGTGACATCTTTGTGACCCAGTTTTGCTATTCTTCTGACATAGAAGAGCAGTTACTTGCACAATCCGTCCAGTTTAATCAACTTCAAGTCAAATGCGGTTTAACAATAGCCTCAGTGAAGTGAAACTAAGTACATGACTTTAAGGAAGGTACAACTGGATACTGAAAATACAGTTCACTGGCGGTCAGATAACAAGTAAAGGGTTTAACCACGCACTTGTGTCTGTAGAACTTACCCACAGATGGTACTGTTGCTTAAACTAATGTTTCGAACAAAGATGCCGACACAGCATAATGGGCCTTATTTTGGTTCATTCTTTCTGACAAAATCCTTCTTAGATGGGCAAAACTATGTGCACTGCAGGTGGGGCAGATGTAACATGTGCAGAGAGAATTAGATTTGGGTGGGGTTTTACTTCAAAGTGAGATCTATATTGCAGTGTAAAAATAAAGCAGTCAGTATTTTCCCTGCACAGAAACAAAATTACTCACCCAAATCTAATTCTCACTGCACATGTTACATCTGCCCCCCCTGCAGTGCACATGGTTTTGTCCATCTAAGAAGGATTTTGTCAGAAAGAATGAACCAAAATAAGGCCCATAATGTGCAAACACGTCTTTTAGGCACGATATTTCATGTTCCTGTGCAATAATAATGACTATATAACTTTTGTAAAGTTGAAATGCATGCAAAACATTGAAGGGGGAATTCCTGATTACAGATGATCCCGTGTACGAACTGAGAATTATTTACTTTAAGCTGCTGTATTTAAGGATTTGTATTTTCCGATGGTGAAGTGATTAGTATTTAGCCACCAAGTTTCCCCGGCAGCCAAACACAGACGAGCGGGAAGCCTGCACGGATCAGTCAGATCTGTGTAGGCTTCTCTGTGTAAAAAGTAAAAAATATAAATAAATAAAATTTTAAAAATAGTGTCCGCTAAATACGAATGGAAAATGAGGAGTATTTTCCATTAGTGATTTACTCTGAATTCAGCAGTCACAAATGTAAGTAAATGTAAGTAAATGAGCAGACCACCATAGAACTCATGGCCATATACAGTCAAGTTCTATCATTATTCGGCTGAAGTTGCCGTTAGTAGAAATGTCAAATCAGCCGAATTCGGCTGATACAGTATTACATTGGTCGTACACATTTTAGATTGCATGGATACGAATGGGTACATTTGTACCCATTCAATCTTAATAAATTTACCCTGATAATCTAGCATTTACCATTATGGGGCCTACACACTTAGTAATTTTTAGGCATTTTCTAAGCGATCTGACTAGATTGCCTGAATTTTTTTTTTACTATTTACTATTGGGCATTCTAAAACTGTAGGGGTGTGTAGTTCTACAGCAGCTGGAGGGCTACATGGTAGTGTCTAGATCCCCTTCAGTTTTGACAATTTCCCCATCATGCCCTGGGTCCACGTATACCTGGAGGGGGAATATAAATCTGTAGCGAGCGAAGTGTGAGAGCGTAGCGAGCCCACGAGGGCACAATGCAGCCAAAATAAAACAAAATAACCTACACCTACCTGAATTACAGATAAAAAAAAAAACATTGTGAGGGCATCTAACAACTTCCGCCCTCACTGAACATCACATCCTGTAATCAAAACTGAAGGGGATCTAGGGGCGCATTTATCATTACAGAGCGATGCCGGCACTGTGACATCGCCGGACATCGCATTGCGGTATCGTGCAATACAGCCAGGATTTATCAATGTAAAGGCGCAGTGACAGGGCTTCGAAAGGAGCCCGTCCCTGCGAAGCCCTGACCCGGATGCCAGGGGGTCTGCGCATGCGCGGTTATGCGCTGACCCCCTGCGACTACACAGTGCGATGTACAATGGGCTATCGCCATATCAGAATAGCGATAGCCCCTGGGGTGCAAAGCCGGGTTGCCCGATGTTGATACATCGGGCAGCTTGGCATCCCCCATAGAAACCTATGGGGGATGCGGCTGGTGGCGCTCCAGGGTGGATTGCAGCAAGGATCGGAGATTCCTGCTGTGGTCCCCCTTTAATACATTTGCGGGATACTTAATATTTGCGGTTAACACACACGTTTTCGGGGATTTAGCCGCAAATATTACTTGATAAATGCGGCCCCTAGTCTCTACCAGGGCTACATGTTTACACTAATAACAGCATCTCATCACAGTGAGCAGAACTGCAACCTAAAACCATTAAATATTTAGTTTAAGATCCTCTTTTAAAAGGAACACAGATGATTCCACAAATAAGCTAGCAATTACAAAATAAAAATGCAATGCCCCCTGTACATCTCACATGTTTGTCCTTGCTAATGGAAGTGATAATAATGTGTATATTTATCATTTTAGGATAGTAGCTGCCCCTGATGTTAGTTATGAATTTCAAACTGTAAATGACCGCTCATCATTACATATTGTTTGTACTAATTTCAGGTGAGATTCTAAGCCAGCCATGGTTATCACCACCAATTTCACTGGGATGCAGACAATTGGTCTACAGCACGGGTGTCAAACACAAGGCCCGTGGGCCAAATCCGGCCCGCCAGACCTCGTCATGTGGCCCGCGCGAGGAGATAGCACGCAGGGCAGTGTGTCCCAGCTCCTGCCTAGGCCACCTCCTCTCACCCACCCCACCGCGGCCGCCTTACGTGTTCCTCCACTGTCGGCGGCCATGTTCCTGTAGGCACATATGTATGCGGCTACAGAAACATGGCCACCGGCCTCCACGGCTACGTGGAGGAGGGCCCGGCCGCCTGTTCCTTCTGATGCCCGGCAGTGACAGACACTGGGTGGGGATGTCATAACGATGATGCCGCCCGCCCATGCGTCTGTAGAGAAGTAGGAGCAGGCAGGGAAGCTGGACCAGGAGTCGGGGACAGTGTGGCCGCAGCAAGCAGTGAAGAAAAGCTGGAAGCCGCAGCAGCTGCAGGACAGACGGAGAAACAGTAAGTGAGGATGAGGATCACACTCACAATAAAAAAAATATAGGTACTTGTGTACTTTCACGGCTCCCATCGCATGCCATCGCATGCCATATGTAGTGGCATGCGATGGCATGCGATGGCATGCGATTTTTGCAGTTTTAAGCAATTTTTAAAAATCGCATGCGATCGCATGCGATTTTTAACAGAAATGCATCCAAATGCATTGAAATTACATCGCCTTGGTACGGGAAGAGGGCGGGCAGCTGACATCCGGTGACGTCAGCTGTCCATCCCCGGTAGCCGCGTCATGGGAAAATAACCATGGGAACAACCAGCATTTTCATGGGCGTGACTGGAGTCTGCACTGATCCGTGCAAACAGGCTGGCGACTATACAAGTGGCATAGATGGCCTGCACATGCGCATAAGTGAATATGCGCAAGTGCAGTCCATCTACATCACACACTCAAATTTGCAATGGTAAGGATGAATCAGAATAACCTCCTCAGACTGAGCTGCTGTATGAGTAAAAGCAAATATTCATTTAAGCACCAATTAACAGTGATATTAATGTTTCAACATTCCCTTGAAAAAGCAATTTTTTTAAAACTAATTATGGTTCTTTAAATGTGTATAGAGCAAAGTCTATTTAAGACAATAGTCCCGATGGTGTATTATTATACTTATACACATGCAAAATATTGTAAGCAATTTAGCATACAGTATAAATGAAATGTCAAGGACCTCGTGTAACCTCCTCTCTCCATATCTCCTAATTGTGAAATGGTGATCACGAGGAACTGACACATTACTGTACACTGTAGTTGTGCTCGTCCGCCACTGTACAACCTGATGTTCTGGCATTTTGCACAATGGACACTGCAGTGTGTAAATGTGCTCACATAATGAGAGCTTTATAGTTCCACACTGATTCACAGACTGTAGTATAAGCAGGGTAAGAGACTGCAAATCATCTATTTTACTGACCTTAAGCCTTCTGTGGACTCCATATATAGCTCACGTTATAAACGCCTACACCAGTGGTTCCCAAACTGTGTGCCGTGGCACCCTGGGGTGCCTCAGAAAACCTGCAGGGGTGCCCTGGCTTGGTGGTCCAGGACCAATTAAAAATTATTTATGGTCAATGTAATAGGCAAAAACAGTGCTGGTGGCTGCCAATCATAATATATGTGGACAAACAGAAGCAAATCCTGTCACTGACCACACACCTGACCCTAAGGATGACATCTAAACAGGGCGCCACCACTAGGTAGCTTTAGGCATTTGCCTAGGGTGCCAGCCACTGGAGGGTGGTACTGAGCAGCAGAAGCAAAGCTTCCGCCTGCCCCGAGGAGAGCAGGATGAAAGCAGCTGGGAGAAGATGAGTGAGCCATACCCTCGCCCCTGGATAGCACCTGCACTGATCCCCCCTGGAACCCTCCCGGAGTTGCGACCATCACCGCATCTCTAACACCCCCCTCCCCATGGAGCAAGACTCTGTGGCCGCATCTCCTTCCAGCAAACCCCCCCCCCACTGATGGAGCGTAGCAGCGGCAGCCGCACTGACCCCCCTGGAGCCCACCTGGATCCCCCCCCATTGAAACATCTCTAGCCCCCCCCGCCCGTGGAGCGAGAAGCTGTGGCCGCATCTCCCTCCACCAACCCAACACCCTTCGCCCACGGAGCGGGTGAGCAACGGCCCTGCATCTAAACCTCCCCACCGGCCCTGCATCTAAACACAATTTACTTAATATAATATATTTTCTATATTTTTTTTGGCCTAGGGGTGCCACGACAACATTTCTGATACTATAGGGAGCCGTGATTCAAAAAAGTTTGGGAACCACTGGCCTACACCCTTAACACTTAACTTAACCTTAACACAAAAAAAAAAAGACACCGACAATAAGTGCTGGCATTTCAAATAGTGAATGTCAAATTTATTATTGACAACTTGACTATAACTATAAAATGGTGGCGGCACCAAAGAACAGTCAGTGGAAAGAAAAGGGGGGGGGGTAGAATCACCATATCCTTCACACACTGCTGGTGATCAACTCTCCCTACACATCCACCCGGGTCGGTGGTGGCAGCCATCTTCCGTGCGAAGAAGTATGGCTCATGACAATCGATGTCGGGAGAGCACACCCACTATCTAACAAATGACTGTTCTTTACCGCCGCCCAAAGAAGGAAAATAGAGACAGAAATAGGGATGGGAGGGCAGGGAAAAATCTCAAAGAGGAAGAATACACCCTTCTCAAGTCCCTCCTAGCCTCCCTACTCCTCCCCCTGCCACCCATTGGCCCTTCATTACACTGTCACAACCAAGGGTGCAGCAGCCAGAAACCCTTTAGTGGTTTTTGTCACCTCTGGCTTAATTCAGCCCTCGGTTTTTCTTTCTATAGAGTGTTTTGCCAACAGACTTTAGATTTTGAGACTTGTATTTAATAAGAAATGTGCATGCCCTGCAAAAGTTTAAGCATCGTCAAATAGCTAAACTGTAGCAGTGCATGTTGGGATGTGTAGTTAAACAAGCTGGGAGCCAAATATTCCCCATCCTGACCTAGACACTGAAGATCTCATAAACTATAACCAGACAAACTACAAACTACTCTCATAGGCAATTTTTCATATTCTAGGAAAAATATACACATGGTTCGATTTTGGCCATTTTTCTATTTGATTTTTCTTATATAGTCAAAATCGAGCGGTTCTTAACTGCATTCAATCCCAATTGCATCTCGATACACTGCATCAAATTAGAATAGAAAAATAGACTGTGCAGGCAAGACTATAGGGGTATTCCATCCCGCTGCTATTTCTGTCGAGAGAAATAGCCGCGGACGCCTATTCAATGCTTTCTTTGCCAACTGCATTGAAGAGGCATCTCGGCAGAAAGGACCCGACTTTAAAAGCTGTCAGTCCCGTTTTGCCTAGAACGGCCGTGGATTGTCGAGATCATGGGCGTATCTAGAAACTCCACGTCCATTTATGTGGCCGTGCCCCCTTTTAGCCATTTGGTTTTGCCTGCTGATAAACAGTCGAGCAGGTCACGAAATGATTTTATTACTTAGATTCTTTCCTATACTACATATACAAAATTGCTTAAATGCTCAATTATAACAAGGGGCCTTATTCTGGTTGGTGCGGCCGGGCCGTACGCGTACGTTCCGGGGTTTTCCATGATCTGCGCATGCGTACATTCGCTAATGCGCAGGCGCGAACACTCCACAACGCTTACGGACGGGTCTCTACGTGCGAAAAAACCTGTACGCGAGTGTACGGGCATTGGGGGCGGCATAGGGGCGTGTTGAGGGGAGCGGCCGAAATAATGAGGGAAAATGGGCGTAAATATGGGCGTACACGGGGGTGTGCACCAAAAATGAGCGGTGCTACTACCGCACGATCGCCTAAAGCACCGTTCATTTCGGACACAAAACAGGCGGCCGCCAACTCAGACCACCCCTACAGATACCGCATGCCTGCGTGCGCCTGGGTTTGCTAATTTACGCTGATTACTACTCAAACACATACACCTGAATGTAATAAGCAATGCTGCAGTCTATTAAGTCCAAACCATGATTTCACTACCTGCAAGCCACACACAGCACTCAAACACATTGGAAGCTTATCTTTCTATACTTCTCTACATTTAAAGGTTTGTTTAATTTAAGGTAAGAATCTTTTTAAGACCTGCTTATATATGCTAAGGTAGGTATTTGTTAAACAGTTAGACACATTCACTACGTGCTTTCATAGACTTTACACAGTAGCACACTCAATCTACACAAGTCGACATGTGTCAACGTGTTCACTCCATAGTTGCCTACCCTCCCGCATTTAGCGGGAGTCTCCCGTTTTTTCAATCCTCCTCCCGCTCCCCCGCAAATCCCTCCGTTTCTCCCGGTTTTTGTCCCCTTTCCCCCACAAAATTTGACTGCGCATGCGCGAACGGCATGTTTTGGAGGCGGGGCCTAAATGCGCAACGTCGTGACATCATTGAGCATGCCAGCTACTGCGGGGCTGTGTGGGTATCCGTGCGGCAGCTGGCGCAGCTAAAACCAGAGCAGGTCACAGCAGTGTGAGCGGGAGCCGAGGCAGCTGCATTAGCCTGTCACTGTGGCAGTGAGTGAGCCGGGCAGCGGGAGCAGCAGTAGTAAGTTTAACTGTCTGACTCCTCTGTAGCCTCTCTCCCCCACTCACTAAGCCGGCTGCTTCCTTCCTTTTTTGGTGTTTTTTTTTTTTTTTAATACTTCATTGTTTGGCATCAATCGAAGACCACAGATCAGTGACTAGTCCTGTGTGTGGCATGCACTGTGAGGATGGTTGCACAGGGAGGCTCTCTCCCTGCTGTACATCCCCGGCCGCTTCTGTCCTCAGACTCTGTAGCTGCCGGCTGCCAGTCACACTGCATTAGAGGCAGCAGCGCCGGCAGCACAGAGCTCCCTCCTGTCTTCTAACCCCCTTTCATATCATTCATCAGTCATGAAAGCAGGTACTGGAAAGGGGGCGGAGCTACACGGAGTGGAGGGGCGGAGCTATCCAAGTGGAAGGGGGCGGAGCTTCACGGGAGCACATCTAATGAAAGGAAGGAGAAGTAGATGAAGTTCCAGCCAGCTTGATTTTAAGGTAACTAATGCTGCTTTCAGACCGCATCTCTGGCTTTGACCCTGTATTTGGAAACGTTTCCAAAAACGGGTCTGCCAGATAAAACCCCTTTCACACCGCAGCACTTAAACGGTATATTACCATTTAAGTGCCGATTTTTTGACACTGGCAGACCCGTTTTTGGAAACTTTCCAAATACAGGGTCAAAGCCAGTGCAGCCTTCAGCCCTCCCCTCCGTGCAGCTCCACCCCCCTCGCGCGTGTCGACCGAGAGCGTGTCAACGCCCCCCGCGCATGTCGACGCCCCCCGCGCGTGTCGACGCCCCCCCCCCCCGCGTGTCGGCGCCCCCCCCGTGTCGACTTACCCCGTGCCGGTACCTCCGTTGTGGATCCCGGCACTGCAGCTCAGTATGCTCGGAAAGCACTTATGAAAAAGTGTCTTCCAGAAAATGGCTGCCCCATAGGAAACCCTGTTTAAAAAAAACTGTCTTTCGTATGGGGGCAGCCATTTTCTGAAAGACACTTTTTTCATAAGTGCTTTCCGAGCATACTGAGCTGCAGTGCCGGGAACCACAACTGAGATACCGGCACGGGGTAAATCGCGGGGGGGGGGCGTAAACACGCGCGCGGGGGGTGTCGACGCGCGCGCGGGGGGGGGGCTCCAGTGCTGTGAATACTTAATGAGCACTCATTAAGTATTCACTGTGCTGAATTTAGGACCCAGCTCATTGGCTGGGTCCTAAATACCGTTTCAGAACCGATTTTGAGCCTAAAATACCAGTTCTGAAACGGGTAGGACCCTGCATTTTAACCGGTTAGAAAAAACGTTTTTTTCTAACCGGTTAAGTGGTCCTGCACCTTTCAGACCGCACACATTACCGTTTTAAAACGGTAAAAAAACGGCAATATACCGTTTTTAAAGTGCGGTCTGAAAGGGGCATAACATGTGAGAGAGAGGTTCATACTGTCAGCAACTGGTGCAGCTGTTATGCAGCACTACTACTGTCAGCAACTGGTGCTGGCTTTACGCAGGGATACTACTGTCGGCAACTAGTGTGGTAATTATGAAGTGCTACTACTGTCGGCAACTAGTGTGGTAATTATGCAGTGCTACTACTGTCGGCAACTGAAGCGGTAATTATGCAGTGCTACTACTGTCGGCAACTGAAGCGGTAATTACGTAGTGCTACTACTGTCGGTAACTGGTGTGGGCGTTCCGCAGCGCTACTACTGTCAGTAACTGGTGAGGGCGTTACACAGTGCTACTACTGTCAGTAACTGGTGAGGGCGTTACACAGTGCTACTATTGTCAGCAACTGGTTCTGGCGTTATGCAGCGCTACTACTGTCGGCAACTGGAGCGGTAATTATGTAGTGCCGCTACTGTCAGTAACTGGTGAGGGCGTTACACAGTGCTACTACTGTCGGTAACTGGTGAGGGCGTTACACAGCGCTACTACTGTTGGTAACTGGTGTGGGCGTTCTGCAATGCTACTACTGTCAGCTACTGGTGCGGGAGTTCCGCAGCGCTACTACTGTCAGTAACTGGTGACGGCGTTACACAGTGCTAATACTGTCAGTAACTGGTGAAGGCGTTACACAGTGCTACTACTGTCATTAACTGGTGAGGGCGTTACACAGTGCTAATACTGTCAGTAACTGGTGAGGGCGTTACACAGTGCTACTACTGTCAGCAACTGGTTCCGGCGTTATGCAGCGCTACTACTGTCAGCAACTGGTTCCGGCGTTATGCAGCGCTACTACTGTCAGCAACTGGTGCGGGCATTATGCAGTGCCATTACTGTCAGAGCCACACCCACTTTAAAGTTGGCCATGTCTTCGCCGTGGCAGATCACAACTTCTGTCACACCAAACTTGGGAGGTATGATGCTATTTCTTTCCGTGCCCATGTGCTTTTCTATTAATAGTTTTAAGCCTGACTGAAAACATGCCCTTATTTATATGAAAATATTTCATGACCATCAAACACATTGCAACCACACATGATTGCTGGTTTCAATTGTTCAATTTGTAGGTTGCCCATATACAAACTTGCTCTGGTGGTATGCGGCTCTTCATATTTTTTTTCACCAGCCACTGCAGGACACACCCCTGGGTGGAAATAGATACGCCCATATGTGTCACTAGACACGCCCCTTGGTTAAAACATGACACACCCCTTTAATGGTGCGCGAGGCTGCGCTCTGTGCATTTTGCTAGCATCTAAAATCTCCCTCATTTTGCTTTTCAAAAGTAGGCAAGTATGGTTCACTCTAATACAAACATAGGTTTTGTATTTATGATACAATAACATAAACCACATCTAACACCTACAAAGGATGTTTCAGCAATGTTTGAAGCCCATGGCCACTATTTTGCACACAATCTTTGTATAGTACCCAAAATACAGAACTGTACCACTATCTGATCTGCTATGAATTGGATTTTACTACACTTTGGATGTAAGATGCCACCAATCACATTATTGCACTCACATCTCTCTAACAAAGGATTCCTACATCTGCTTATGACACTGTAAAATCATATATATTTAAAAAGTTATACATGTTTGTTCACAAGCAATTTTCTCATGTTTGGCCGATTCACACATCTTTTTTTAGGGAGGACACATATGCATTCCTACACAAATGTACCTTTTGACCCTTGTTTGTCTGCCTCACCCACTCCATGAGGAAAGCATTGTTCTGGACCTGCTTTTACCTACTACTGTAGGAGCTACCTCACCTGGGCCCTTATTCTGATCGGTGCGGATATTCCCGCATTCTTACGGTGCGGTCCGCACGCCACGGTGTTCTGCCGCGTGCGGCCATCGTCCGTAGAAACGCCCACGGGTCCTCCGCATTCGGACGGACTCACTCTTTAAGAACAGGGCGTGTTTACGGACGACATACAAACCATGCGTGTGCGGGAGAAACACTCAGATTCTGCACGGTATTACAGAGTATTACAGAGTATGCTCGGGAATACCGCATCCGAACGGGAGCCAAGCGGTGCTACCGCACGTAAGCGGAGTATTTACGCCAAACAACCCACTATTATGTATCTTCTGCAATACATCACATGACCCACTTATTCAATTACCTATCCTCATAAAAAACTGCTTATTTGGAATTGTAATCAATTAGATGCCAATATATCCTTACAAGCATGCCTAACACATGCATTGCACACATTAACCCTTACAGCAATTGAAGTGCAATGGTTTCAATTAAAGCACTGACAAGCGTCCTATTAGTGAGTAATGAGTAAAGGAGTCGATTCTATTGGGTTCAGGTGTTAATGCTTGTAGTCATTAGGCGTACGTTCGCCTACCGCATGAACGAGTGGTGTCCGCAAAGCAATAGTACACTTGTGGACACCGCACATTTCTTCCCTTTTTGATCGCGTGCATTCGGAGTGCTATCCGAATGTACGCCCCCCAACATAAGTGTACTCCCCCGTGTCCGCCCATGTTTCCGCCCCGTTTTGCCCACTTTGAAACTACGCCCATGTGTCATTCCGCATGACGCCCATAATACGCCCATATTTCCCGACTGATTGCGGGGAACAGTTTTGTACGGGATTTGGCCGAACAGGTACGGAGTCAAGGCGTGGCACATGCGCGTTGCGTTCTCCACGCATGCGCAGACGCCGTAAAGACGCGATCCGAAAGTATGCGGTAAAGTACGCGTCAATCAGAATAAGGGCCCTGCACACAAACTGCTTTCTCACCTATTAAGTTGCTCTGCACATGTGCTGACACAAACTAATTAGCAGGGAAAAGTTGGATAGGAACATGGGAATGGCCATGGAGAGGGTTACACATGGGAAACTTCTACCACACTTCAACAAATGTTCAAAAATACCCTGGTCAGTAAGTACACATAAATGTAGTATTTGTTTCACACAAGAAATTACACATACAACAATTTTGTTTTAATTGGTAAAATAAATTTATTTGCTGTTCAGCATCACAGCTTATTTGACACTTTAATGTCATAAATCAAATAAACAAATAAAATAGACACAAAAATAAAAAAACAGCCAGAACAAGAGGTTGCATATCTCCAAACATGTGTTACCCTGCAAATGCAATGGTGAAAGAAATGGGGACACCAGAATACGTACTGCAACAACCAGGGTGAATACTAAGCAAGATACACACCACCAAAAATTTATCCTGCATTTGTAGAGGTCAAAATAAGAACTTTAATGCCCATGGCACGAAAATGGATCGATGGCCAACTCAGGAAGTGGATGTCCAGTGCAATTTAAACATTTGGGGTCCAACCACAGAGGAAGTGAACCAGGTCTCATTATTTGGGCCCTTTTTTCCCCCTTTTAGATGGGGCCTTGGGGACAGGGGCCTTTGGCTCAGATGGCTTGCGGCATCTTCCCCTAGTGGACACAGGAGGGTCAGCAGAGGTGGAAGGTTGGGGAGCAGCTTGGGGTGGGCCAGCAGATGGGGGATTGTCCCTTAGGGACCTGGCGGTGGTCAGCAGCTCCGCAAGAATTTCATTCTGGCGGCTGAGGTGTTGGCCAATGCTTTGCATGCCAGCCGCCAGAGTGTCATTCATGCGGTTGAAGGCCTCACACTGCTGCCTGTTTGTGGCCTTCCACTCCGCCAGAAATTCCCCAACCTGCTGCTGACGGATCGCAGCATCCACCCCTTGCTGCTCGATCCTCTCCAGCATCACCATCACGCTCTCATCCCATGTCTCCTGTGGCTGGGGCTGGGGGTGTCGTCTTGGTGGAGGCTGGACCACTTGCTCCACCTGTGGCTCTGCAGAGGAAGATGCTGCCGGTTCATCCTGGGTTTCTGCTTCTTCTAGGATAATAATTAAAAACAATGTCACCATCACATACGCACAAAAAAATATCTTTCAAAATACAATGCATTACTGTGACTTACCAGCAAAAGCAGCAGCAAAGACCTCCGCCGGGAGCTCACTATCCATATTGGATATCCCCCTGACCTCGGCCACATCAATGACGTCCAAGGCGTCCTGCTCCAGGGGGGTATACTCCAAATTATCAGGCATAGGACCTCTCCCGGTGGACATGCTGTGGTTGTACCGGTCAGTCATCTTCCTCTTCAGTGTCGTTTTGAAGTCTGTCCACCTACAAGTTTAAAAATACAAATATCACCATGAGATATGTGCACCACTGTGCTACGTGACATTTCCTAGTGTGGGTGATCTTATGTTTTTTAGCCATATGTGTCCCACACACACATTAATGTCTCCATTAGGAGGCATTTTAGTGTCTCATCGCATTCATTAGGCCACTAAATGCACATACATAGATCACTATGCAGAAATGACATCATCCATGGCCAAATTATGCACCGCCACCTGTTGTGAAACTACACATTCCACCATAGCTTGACAGTGTGGTTATTATGGAGTAATTTTACTATGGGATGGCATACTGGGATGTGTAGTTTCTCACCAGCTACATGTGCACAGTTTGGTCATTCTTGTTTCAGTAGCATCATATGGAACATGTTACAACAACTCTTTCAAAAACACACTTTCTCTTGTCCCATCACATACTTCACATACTTCACATGAGCAGAACTGTGCCCATAACCTCACATCACACCAATGGTGCATGTTTCATATATCAATGTGGGTTATTAGACATGGTTGTGTTCACATGTGACATTGAAGTGTAGCACTATCTACAAACACACTTTTCTATTATTCTCCAAACATACATGTAACATATGTACACACATATGACATTATCAGGGGGACAAACACACTTGCCTTTTCTTCACCGCTAGCCAATCTCTGACCACTGGTGACACCTGGTTCACTTCCTCTGTGATCTTGTCCCAAAGGTTTCTCCTTGCACTGGCACCCGGCTTCCTGGTTGGCAATTCGATCCATTCGCGTGCTCTGGGCACTAAAATTCTTAATTCTGCCTCTACAAATGCAGGGTTTCTCTTTTTGGTGGTGGTATCCTGCTCAGTCCTCACCCTAGATGTTGCAGCTCGTTTTCTGGTGGCCCCAGTTCTCTCACCATGCACCTGCTGGGTCACACCTGTTTGGAGAGATGCAACCTCTTGTTCTGGCTGGTTGCTTGGCCCTTGTGGAGCTGGTGGAGGTTGAACAGGGCCTGTTAGTGAGGGGCCCGCTTGGTCTTGCAGGCTACTTCTCTCTTGAGCCCTCCTTCTCCGCTCCTGTTCCCTCTTCTGTAAAGCTTCAAGCAGGGATTCTGCTGTAGCTCTCTGTAGAGCGTCCTCAGCTGCGGAATCATCTGAGTTAGACATGTTTGCAGCAATTCTGGCCTGCATCTGACTGAATATTTATATGTTAATCTCCCGCCATAAACAAGGGGGCGTATATTTTTCCCCGCAATGTAGTTGCTAATTTACGCCGATATTTCCCGCCGATAATTGCCGCTTAAATTACGCAGGTCTCAACGCACCTGATCAATCACCTGTATATGCACATACACAGGTTGTGGAGCATTGTGTGCTACATCGTGAAATGTGTGCACCTGTCATTCCAATGATGAGTGTTGTCAGCTGGTATCTGTTGGAGTTCGTGTATGCTTTGTGAGTCACATTTCAAAACATCACGTTATAATGCTTTCCTTACATATGTAATGAGTATGAAATTGTCATACACCAACATGTTGCATTGTGCCCCTTTTAGCAGCGTATTTATTAGTAGACGGTTGCGTGTATTCTTTTACGCACACTGTATATACAGTTCCTCTCTATACATTGAATGCATGCTGTTGGTTATGGTGTGTGTATATCGGAACGGTCCGCGTAAGTTTCTATTCGCATCCAGTTTGTTCATGTAAGAAGGATTAATAAAGTTAATACTAAACAAACAATTTTTTACACCAATCAGCAAGCACCAAAAGTGATATATGTACCTGCAATTAATAACTGCGCCATTGCCACTATGACTTCAACCAGGGCTAGGGCGTTTTCTACCCAGGAGCTGTTGGCCTTGGTTGAGGTCATGGACCGGCGCCTGGGGCCCAGGGGCCCATATGTGTCCAACATGGACAAGCGGCGGGCGTATAATGCTGCCCGCCGCCTAATCTACGCCCGGACCGGCGTCCGCAGAAGCCTGGCCCAAGTTGAGCGGCGCTGGTCTGACCTGCGCCGGCGGCAGCCAGTGTTGCTTTCTACACTTCGCCGCCATATTGCCCGATGTAAGTTTTTATTTACTAGTATGTCTGCGTTTTTTTGCAATGTTTTCTGTACTTTTTATAAATATGTTCCTGAGTATGTGGGTGTATATGGGGTGTATATGGGGTGTATATGGGGTGTATATGGGTGTATATGGGGTGTATATGGGGTGTATAGGGAGTGTATATGGGGTGTATATGGGGTGTATAGGGGATGTATATGGGGTGTATAGGGGGTGTATATGGGGTGTATATGGGGTGTATAGGGGGTGTATATGGGGTGTATAGGGGGTGTATATGGGGTGTATAGGGGGTGTATATGGGGCATATATGGGGTGTATATGGGTGTATAGGGGGTGTATAGGGGGTATATATGGGGTGTATAGGGGGTGTATATGGGGTGTATATGGGTGTATATGGGGTGTATAGGGGGTGTATAGGGGGGGGTTTAAGTAGTTGCTCAGTTTTTGGGTGTAGCATATCAATTAGTTTGCATGATAAATGTCTGAAATATAACAGCAATGATAATTTGGAAGGTTATGAGCATGACTAATGTGAATTTTTCTTTCCCCCTTTTTTATGAAACCCAATCTTCGATTTCTATGCCATCAACATGAACATTTCAGCACGGGCAAGAGCACGCATAGAAGTCCGGGAGCAGGCAGCCCGGGAGCAGGCAGCCCAGGAGCAGGCAGCCCAGGAGCAGCCAGACGAGGAGGAGGAAGAGGAGGAGGAAGAGGAGGAGGAAGAGGAGGAGACAATGGGTCAAGCTGGGGCCCACCAAATTTCGCCATCCCCTTCCACCAGCCACTCCCCAACCCCCACCCCCTCCCCAACCCCCACCCACACCCCTACCCCCACCCACACCCCTACCCCCACCCCCTCCCCAACCCCCACCCACACCCCTACCCCCCTCCCCAACCCCCACCCCCTCCCCAACCCCCACCCCCTCCCCAACCCCCACCCCCTCCCCAACTCCCACCCACACCCCTACCCCCACCCCCTCCCCACCCCATTTCCAACCCCCCTACACCTCTCCACCACCCACCCCCAAACCTCTCCAATCCCCACTCCAACCCACTACCAGTATCCCAAGTCCTATCCCATCCCCCTTGCTCCTGACCCCCCCAACCACCGCACACCCAACCAGCGGCGAGCAGGATGGCTCAACTAGCCGTAAGTAAATAATGTGTCTCATGTTTACCTACACATTTCTACACATAAACAATCACAACAACCACATATGTGTATCCAACATCAACATTAGTTGCAACATATCACTGCAGGGCGACCATGAGGTGAGGCCTGTCCTTCTCCAGGAACAAGGGTCCCCTTGGTGGTTTTTTGGAGTGTGGCCATGCCTCACCACTTGAATAATTGACATAACAGTACATCCAATGAGATATCCGACATTAGTGGTGTTGTAGTTATGTGGGTCCAGGTGTTGGGTAACTCCACTTCCCAGCATGATGTGCAACATAAATTTATAGATTGTTTTGTTAATAGTGTGTGAGGCCATGCGGATGCATGCTTTACAAACATAGCTTTAGGCCTATAATTTGTACAGCAATGTCCTAAATTTCAAATAGTAAGGAGTGCTTAAGCCGCAACAATGTCATAACCCTTAAATAGCACAGCCTAATTGTGAGGTTAGAGGAGAGTTCCCCAAAACCAAACTACCAATTGGGATACAGCATACATTCATCCAAGAAGGAGTAATTTAATTAATGTTATTTACTATGTACAGTATGTGTGTGTTAACATATTATTTTTTAGTACTGTGTTTACAGCAGACCCATCTTCAATGTAGTTTAAAAATGTATGTGGCCTTCACACATAACTCACAACTTTTTATTATGTACAAATACAACAAACATTTGTGTATGTTATATATTTTTTTTTTTTTTTTATCCCTTCACTACAGACACTGAACAGCACCAGGAGGAGGTGGACAACATCTTGCGGGAGATATTCCTTACCCTTTTTTATTTAAATCTTCTTTTTTTACGTTTGGAGGCCCTCATTTAATTTATTTTTATCCCCCCCCCCCCCCTTATTATGTTTGTTCTTAATAAAAGTTTATGTTCAGTTAGAAGTTGCCTGTGTTTTTAATAATAAATATGTTAGAGGGCTTGTAAGGGTAGGTACATACAGATGTGTAATGTAAGTTATATTTGTAATTTGAGGTGAGGGGTAATGATTGATGTGTGAATGTGTGTGTTTTTGAGTAAAATAACACATAGTGAAAATGCATGAATGTTTAATGTTGTTAGATTAAAACATCACACATAACATCAGGGTAGGTATACATGTTACACATTTTGGACAAACTAATTATGGACATAATTTAGTACATATACAGAAACACCAACATAACTTGATTTAAAAGTAACAGCAATATGGGGACACATAGATAGTGATTAAAATGCCACATTAGAACATAACAAATATACATGTAATGAGGGTTAAAATATTGTTTTATTAGGGTCTTTATTAAGGTAGACAATTGAGTTAATAGAAAACAATAATTGAATAACAATTAGAATAATTAATTAATTGTCTGATTTGTAGTTGAAAGGCAAGATTTGCAGGTCCATATATGTGAAGGGTATGCCAGCGTGCACGGACGTACGCTCACTCTCACGAGCGGTGACATAAGCTGAGTTTTCTATTGAAAACAATAGGGACCCGTCCGTGCAAGCTGGCGTACGCTCAGATTTCCGCAAGAAGTCGGTGGGAAGACGGACGAGAGACGTCCGTAAACGGTGGCGGACGCTCTGTTGTACGCCAGTTGTCGGAGTGTAAGGGCTGGGCCGTCCGTGTACGTTGGCGTACGCTCAATTGTACGCCACTCCCCTTTGACGTTGTTTCTGGCCGTACGTATGCGGCTGACTTGTGGGTGGACTTAACCCCAACGGCCGCGTACGGAGAGCGTACGCTAATAGTGAACGTACGCACGTTTGGCCGCTCCGATCAGAATAACCTCCAAGGTATCATTCCCTTTGACATAATAGCTGTCTGTATCTATCTGGGAAATGTAATTTATTAATGAAAATGATAGATTTTATCTGCCACTGTCTGGTACATTGTTATTTCCATGGGAGATCAGATAATGAACTAACTGGTAACACACACACACATCTACATTCTCTGGCATGAAGAATTAATGAATGTAATACACAATAAATAAACATCTGAGTGATGTTAGGAACATATTTACGGGCGCAGCTACAAGCCAACAAATTAGTAAATAAAACCAAGATTGATAATTAATATGATAAATATAGTATAATATATAGGTGATGAGACCGGACATTAGCCAAACTTATACCGCTTTCACACTGCCAAAACATTTCAAAACCGGGCATTTTTAAACGGTATTTAAAACGGGTCTGAGCATTCACATTGGAGTAGGTTACCGTTTTAAATAAATACCATTAAAGTACCATTCACATCAGTCAACCCGTTTAATCCCCTGAACAGGTTTCAAGGCAGAATGCAGGGGACAGCCTATCATAGGTCTGTAATCTGTTGTTTTTACTAAATACCGTTTCAGAGCCATTCTCTCTGCATAAAAAACGGCTCTGAAACGTGTAGGACTCTGCTTTTTAAACGTTTTGAAATACTGGTTATCTTTAACCGGTAAATCAACTCTGGCGCTTTCCCACTGCAGCCTTAAACGTTTCGAAATGGGAGAAAAACTGCAATATACCGTTTAACAAGTGCGGTGTGAAATATGTTATACCTACATCTTAACACACAAATGCAATTCACAAATGAAGTAACGATTTCTCCAAAGAAAAACTTTATCCAATTTATTAAGTTGTTGTTATTAAGATGATATTGTCCCCAATATTTTCGGACATTGACACACTTTATATTTTTATCACTTATTTTCACCGCTGCTCAAGATAAAACTTTTCAGAGACTGACAGTTGCGTTAAATTCTGTCCATGCAAAGTCCCAGTAAACTTTCGTGATCTTCACATGACCCACTGAGCAGCATGAATTTAGAGTCATAGAAGCATTGAAAGAGAGAGAGAGAGATAGATCAGCACTCACCATAGTAAACCCACTCACCTTCATGCATATATAATATATACTGTATATTTATGATATAGAGGTAGGGATATTGCAGCTTTAAGTCTGTTGAGTATAATTTTCTACCAGATATGATCACCGTTTGGGAGTCATTGTTGCTCATTTTTTCATTTCATATTTTTCAAGTTGTTAGGGATTGTTGGATGACGCTTGTGGGCTACAATTTTTAATAGTGCCACAGAGTTCACAACTGGATTGAGATCTGGACTTTGGGGGTTATTCAAACCTTATCACAGAATAGTGATTCTGCAAGGTGGACTATTAATAAATGCATAAGGATCGTAGCGCACGTGCGCAAGGCCATAAAAAAAAAAATACAGCATATCTTTTCTGATCTCAAGCTGTTCACAAGTTAATTGACAGGAATACACTGTTTGTGGGTGCCCCCCTGACATTTTTTAGGTGTCAAGAAAAACACAGTCATGCCCAAACTTTTTTTAGGGAGGGTGTGAGACGTCAGCCAGGCCTTGGTCAGCCCGTTTCTATCCTGCAGTCATAGTAGGTTCTGCATTACACACAGACTGTACAGATTGGGAAGATCATTTGATTGTGAGTGAGTAGCGAAAGGATTTGCAGATAGACACCAATCGCCATGAGTTTCCCAAGACATACTTGCACAGAACAGGTTTTTTACTCTGTCTGGATGGCAAGAGGCCATTGCGGGGCTCTGCTAAATTGCCCCGCTGTGATCATGTCTGAATAACCCACTTTGGCTTGGCTGTTGTAAAATATTCACCTTTGTGTTGTCCAACACAAGCTTTAGTTTTCTAGCAGAGTGAACCAGATTGCCTTGCCATATCTCCCTGTATTTTACACCATCCATTGCTCCTTATTTTAACAGAATGTCCAGTAACTGCTGTGGAATGGCATCCCCTCAACATGATGCTGTCACGTCCCTTCCTTTACTGCTGGGTTTGTGTTTGCTGTGGAATGGGTTTGCACCACACATAACATTTTGAATTGGGGTCAGAAATATCCATTTTTGTCTCACCTGACCACAAACTACAGTATATTCCTATTATTAAGATTCTCAATGTTACCCCACAGCTGTAACCGCTGTTTAGGACGGCCACAGCAAACCCTGCTATGGCTCTTTTGCTCTTTCCTAAAGGATGGCTTGTACCTGCAGATTCTTTGCCTTTAATAGCCACATTTGAAGGGTCAGATTATGACTGCCCCAACTCCGGTGCCACCAGATCTTAAGCATTGGCCGGAGATCATTTAGGAATAGTCAAAAGGTGCAACTGCCTAGAAGAGACCTGACTGAAAAAAAACACTAACTAACATTATCAAGCCAATTTCAGGGAAGTGAGACCACAAAACGTATAAGTGACCTTTTTCACTAACAAAAAGGCGACCTAGTCGCAAGCATAAGAAAAAGACACCACACAAAAACACAATATAACACCACACAAAAAAAACACAGCAAGCCACACAAAGGTACAGGCAGTACCATAAATGGAATATAACCCCATTGAGGTAAACGCCATCCAATGGCTCAAACCTGCAGTGTACTGTGAACAAACCAGAGCAACCGCATGCAACTGTGGACTAGAAAAGAAAATAACAAACTGACCACAATGTTGCCAACTGGAATATAAGGGAAAAAAATACTGGGGCTCCACAAGTGGAGCACTTATGGTTTTACCAGAACCAAAAACAGGCATGTTGCAGCAGGCCCAGGGACAGGTATATACCTTCTGTTTCTGAATAACCAGCAAGGAGCAGGAGGTGGCCACAGGGAAGGAAGGAATGAATCAGCCCGGAGAAACAAATAGAGCAGGGAGAAAGGCAGGTGCCTGCTGTAAACAGGAACTACCACCGGCAGGGCTGTGCTGACCTGAATCCCTTAAAAGGGCTCAGGTGTCCAATCACCTTAGCAGGATCAGCCCAGCCCCCAGACTAAGAGGCATCAGCTGCGGCGAGCTCCCCCCCGATGCCCCGACAACCGCTATGCGGAAGTCATCATCAGGCTCAGCCTGCTGGGGCGGAAGTAAACTCGATCACAGACTGATCGAGTTTAGACTCCCTGTCAGTTTGTCAGCGGGTGAGACGCCATTACCATCCTTAAGTGCGGCTAACACCTATTCTTGGTTTTCATTTTCACAGCTTTTCTAAAGATTCACAGCATGTCTAATCTTATTTGAAATTGGGATTTTTCTTATGCATAAAAGCCAACATTTTCACAGGTAGCTAAACAAAAGGTAAATGTTATTGCAATTTCTTTCAAATGTTTACATCTGGAGCTTCCACTGCATAGGGGTAGAATACTTATTATGATCATTTTGAAAATTAAATTTTAGAACCGACTGATTTACAATTAAAATACTGCCTGGAACAAATTGATAAAGTTGTTGAAAGAATTGTGTGAAAGGAAAACATTGGAGGGAAATGTACTAAGATCGTCGATTTTGGCCTATCGCCAACTTGACAGGTTTACGAACGGGTTTGGATCTGTTTTGTGTCAGAGAATGCAGTTTATTTACTAATACTACTTTCAGACCGCAAATGCCGTGTCGCACACGGGTCCCATCCCCAGAGCAACACGGCAATGCGGTCTGAAAGTTCCGACACCGACACGGCATATTGCCGAGTCGGTGACGTCACATGGGGCGGTGCTGGGCGGCGGCGCGTCATCGGGGGCTCGGGAGGAGGCAGTACTTGGAGCTGACAGTGCTGCCTCCTCCATACTGTGAACGGGACACGGGTCGCTCGACCCAGGCACCCGTTCACACTGCACTTGACACGGGTCATAGCCGTGTTCAACCCTGGTCATTACCAGGGTTGAACACCCGTGTTGCTCGACCCGTGGTGGCCTTTTCAGACCGCACCGTGACCCGTGTTTAGGCCCCGCGAAAATGGCAATAAGCCGTGTTCGGAGTGCGGTCTGAAAGCGGTATAAGATGCCGAATTTTATCATATTCTATCGTATTTCCAGACGGAAAATCATTCGTATTTGGCTGCTGGTTTACCGGCAGCCAAGTACAGTCAACCCTGAAGTTTTGCACTTATCAGTCAGATCTGTGTGATGCTTCTGTATGTAAAAGTAAAAGAAAGGGTAAGCATAATTAGTCCTGTTTCCAAAAATACAGGGGACACATTTTTAAAACCATCATTGGGCTACACTAGTTAGTAAAGTATTGCCACAGCCAGTGGGACACTTTTATATTGATACCTGTGGCCATGGCATTAACCCTCCAACTAGTCAGACCCCCCAATAAAGGGGTCCCACCTTCATGGCACCCAAGGGCCAGGGCTGAAGCATAAGGCTTTCCCCGGCACCCCTGGGTGGTGGGTGCCGGGTTGATAGCATTGAAGTGTAAAAAATAGATAAAATATTGTGTTTGGCTGTGCAACTGAAAGGTCCAGCAAGCCTCCACCACATGGAACCAAAAGTACCAGCATGTGGGACATTAAAGGGCCCACTGGCACTTGTAGACATTTGCACCCATTCGATCTTAGTAAACTTCCCTATGAGTGTTTGCCTAAAATCTGAATCAAGCACAATGTAACCAGAAATAAATTTCTAGCAGTATTGTTGGGTAGCGAGAGAGAAAAAAATCAATTGCTGAGGGGGGATTTCATTAAAGATGGCATCACTGAACATCTTTGATAAATTTCAGATGAAGCAGGGATTCTTTACCAGTATAAAAGGTGGACAATATGACATACAGATGGAGCCGGCTCCATCTTTGCAGTGGATGGCGATTTTACCGCCATCCACTGCAAAGATGCATTACTCGTTTAAATTTTGGCATAAACACAATCAAAAGTACCAGATTCTACAACCAACACTACACAAGTAAACCCCCCATGCCTTGTCCCATGTCAGGTTTCACACTGCAGGCCAAATTCGATCCCCCATCTGATGTTTGCACATGTGTGAATATGCACATGTACAAACCCCTGGATCGAACGCCTTTGGCATGTTTCACACTCGCTGGGGCATTTTCTCCAGGTAAGGGGGATGGACCGGGGGCGAGCACAGTGGACCGCTCCTGCATTTCTTGGGCGTACCCACAAAACCGGTGGGTGTGCCCATGAAAACGCTGGGCGTACCCCTGCAAATGCAGGATAATGCCTGCTTGGGGTGGGTGTCTGACGTCACACGACATCAACGCCCACCAAAATGTCGGGCGGGGTGGCGTCCGGTGGGTGGTGCGGCAGGCAGCGGTTACCTGCGAATATACACAGCCTAGCGAACAGGCCTGAATCAGGCCCTAAGTCACTTCTCTCGCAATATCTTTGAACCAAAAGCTTGTACAGTACCAAGCATTGAACAGCCTGATTTGCTCTTATTTGGAAACACATATTGGAGGTCAAATGAGATCCTTACACCCGATGCTTGACTATAGGTAGGTTTGCAATAATTGTTCATTGATGCTTTTTTTTTCACATTCTAGAATCTTTCCGTAAATCATTTAGTATACATTATAATCATCGTTTTTATTTTTTTATTTTGTTAAAATAAGTTTAGAACAAGATGAATGCCGTTTTATAACCCAATTACTTCAGCAACTGTTTTTTTTTTTTTAAATTGGATTGTTTTTATTGCCGTGCCAATAATAAAACAGAATGTAAGTACATATTTTAAGTCTGACAATTTGTTAATTGCTTCAGTGCATAATTATTTTGGAATGCTTTTAATGCACAATTATCAAATGATTACACCTTAACACTCATCTGCCTAGGAAATAATCAAATGAGGCCTTGACCCGTCCTGACTTCAGGTTAAGAATCTACTTAGCAACAGCATAATATTAATGATTCTGCGATTATTTCCTGTGCGATGTAATGTGCTTTAGATTACTGTACAAAAGTGAGCAATGTTCAGTGACTAAATCATATTAGCTATCACACACGTTGGCCTTTATTCAGATCTGATCGCAGTAGAAATTTGTTTGGAAAATGGGCAAAACCATGGCCCTTATTCTGATCGGTGCGGCCGGATCCGATTATGCGGCCAGGACCGTGCGTGCGAAACCCCGCCTTCCATACGGATCGCCAACTCCGTCCGTACGCGGTAAGAAGCTGGCCGAACGGACCGCACGTGTATTTTACACGGAATACGCCTCCTCCATCTAAGGGAACCTCCCCCATCATTCGATGGTCACAGACCATCGAATGCAGGACCGAGTGCTCCACCAGCTCCCGCAACCTCAGACCACACGGACATTTCTCCGTGCAAAAGCAGGGATCTGGGCGGGCAGCTGACTTCCGGCGATGTCATATGTCCGCCCCCTACACGTGCGTCACGGCCGCATTACCATACGTACGCCCAGCGTTTGCATGGGAACGCCCATGAAACGCGGGGCGTATGCATATGGTAATGAGCCCAAATAGCCCTTCACGCCCCTCTCCACCCCCTATTCGGAGTGGTCACATATCATGCGGGATTTGGCCGTACGCCCCGCTCGCACATGCGCAGAGACGCCTCTGCACATGCGCAGACACAAAACATCGGCGGGCCGAACGCACGCGGATATATCCGCACCAACCAGAATAAGGCCCCATGTGCACTGCATGTGGGGCAGATGTAACATGTATAGAGAGAGTTAGATTTGTGTGAGTTATTTTGTTTCTGTGCAGGGTAAATACTGGCTGCATTATTTTTACACTGCAATTTAGATTTCAGTTTCAACACACCTCACCCAAATTTAACTCTCTCTGCACATGTTACATCTGCCCCACCTGCAGTGCACATGGTTTTGCCCATTTTCCAAACAAATTTGTACTGCAATCAGATCTGAATAAGGGCCCTTGTGAAGTTTATCATTGTGTAAATGTAATATTGTGCCATGAGCTGGACAATAACGAACAACTCTATTAGGCTGGGTAAGGAAAATAAAGATCACAGCAGTTGTTGGGAGGGATGACAATGAGCTGTAAGAGAACAGAGCATGCTAGATAGCAGAATTTATTCAGTCATTCTACAGATTATTATAGAGAAGTGACAGGCTTAGACAGTGAAGAGGTTTGTGCTGTATGACACAGGCTTAGACCGCATCATTTGTAATGGTGAAGCCATTGCTACAGTATTTCATTAGTCACAGTCAGAAAATGAAAGAGTTGCTGACACTTTCAAATTTGTAGTATTTGTAGTTGTATGGTCAGATGGGACCATGGTAAACCTTTTTAGCAACATTATGTTAAGAGGGTGTTTCTTTTCAGCAGGGACTGAGCATTTAGTGAGGTTTTAATAGTGCCATAGCAAGGCTCAAAACTGTGCATTTTATTGTGTAGAGGAGGCAGGGCTACCAGCAATGGTAAGTGCGTCACTGACCAGAACATCCAGAAGTGCTGGGTGCATGTCTGGAGCATCCAAAGGCTGCAGGGTGCCATCCCCTGCTAGCTAGAAGCAAAGGTCATGAGGCAGCGATAGTACTGTACACAGAGCCCTGTGCTGCGGCACCAATCACGACCCCTAGTTATGGCCCTGATATTAAAGCTAAGATGAATGCTGCCAAATACACGCAATACTTGAGGGAAAGCTGTATTTCTTTGCCGAAGACAGTTGAAGATGGGCAGGTGGTTCACCTCCAGCTTGACATTGATCCTACACATCTAAATAAAAAAAGTCAAAAATCTGTGGATGGACTTGAATAGAGCAGTCCATCACTGTTCACCCAAAATGTTGCTGAACCTAAACTTGAACAATATTGCAAGGATGAATGGGCAAATATTCTCCAATAAACAGTAGCTGCTCAATGTTGGCTGTATTGGAAACATGTACAGCATCCTTTTCCAGTTCCCCATTGAGCAGGAATCTGAGGATTAGCGTTCCAATGAGTATTTCTCCCCTATTCCCCCTATTCCCCCAATTCCTCTGTCCATCTATGCCTCCACCCCTGTCCCGTGCTGTAATCAAATAGTGTCTCTCATGCTTGCTCCGTCTCCCTTGTCTCGCTCTTTTTGGTCTTTCTTTTCCTCACAGACACTATCTATTTCTCTCTCTCTCTCTCTCTCTCATTCCCTATTTTTCCATAAAAACTCTTTCTCTTTCATTCTATAACTCGCTTCTCTCCCTCCCTAACACCATCTTTCTCTCTCACCACTCCCCTCTCTTCTGCCCTTAAGGGGCATTGTAGAGATATTGTTGCCAGCACACGGTGACTTACCTCATGGCACACTCCCCGCTGGCTGCCTGGTATGGTCTGGGTGTGTCCCGGGGAGCAGGGATGCTCATGAGTCAGGGTCCAGGGTGTTTAAAATCATGTTTAAAAATGGTACTCCTTGCCCAGACCATTGGATGAGATACCGACGGTCAGATACCGATGTGGAAATGCTGACATTGAAATCCCAAATGCCCGACAGTCAGGATCCCAACCAACAGTGGCTATTTTCCCTTGTGGGACCCAAGACCCCCATAGAGGCAGAATAGAACCTGTGGTGAGCGCAGTGAGCCACGGAGCCCACAAAGGGTTTTTTTGCGATTGGAGACCAGGATTCCGATGTCTGTATACTGACTATTGAGATCACCCCTCTCTGGAACCACCCCTTGCAAATCCTGCATTCTACAGGTTTTAAATACATGCACAATTGCTTATGCATCCAAAGTATATCATCCTTCAATTTGAAGCTCAATAGATCTTACAAAAGTAAACTTGGACAAAGGGGGTTATTCTGGTTAATTTGTGAGGCTGCAAATTTGCAGCTTTGCGAGTCCACCAAACTCCACCCAGCAAATGCCCCTCCCCCTCACAGAGTGTGTTCCCATGCACAGGCTGCAAATATATGTGGAACACCCACATCATTCGATGGTCAGCAACCATCAAATGATGTGGAACGTGCATGCATATGTGAGGTGCACACATATATAAGGTGCACGCATATGTAACGTGCACGCATATGTAAGGTTGCTCTCTGCCCATTTTCTCCCAAGGGTGCACGCATATGTAAGGTTGCTCTGAGCAACCTTACATATTTATTTATTAACATTTTCTTATATAGCGCAGCATATTCCGTTGCTTTACAAAGGGGACAGTGATACAACAAACAGGGTATTTACAGACAGTCAAAATGTAGCAGGGCCCTGCTCGCAAGCTTACAATCTATAGGGCGAGCACCCTTGGGAGGAAATGGGCGGGCAGCTGACATCAAGTAATGTCAGCTGCCTATCCCCCCCTACCTGCCTCACAGCCTCATTACCATGAGAACGCCCAGCATTCTCATGGGAACATCCATGAAACGCTGGGCGTTCCCATACGCTAATGGGGCTGTCCCACACCCCTCTCCGCCCCCCACCAGCTGTCCTCTGTGCATGCACCCAGAGATCCCACTATTTGCGGTAGGTGCACGCACCCAGCGTATGCACATGGAAAGCAACCAGAATACCTCCCAAAGTCTCCTGAACAGGAAACAGGGTGTTGAGCTGATGAAGTCAATAACAAATCTAAACAAAACAACAAGAAGACAGAAAAAAAATATAACTGAAATGGAGTATTACGCCCAGAGTACTTTCTTCTGATTTTTGTTTTTCTGTCTCTAATAAAGTAATCGCTGTGTAACCTGATTCTGTGACTGAGCTGCCAGCATCTGACATGAAATAACCTTTTACTTAGTTCTTCATTTCAGGTTACTAAAGTTCATTCATGCACAGACTAGTGGGCATGCCGGACATTGTTCCCAGAATTATTGCACATTTTCCACCCAGCATTGTCTTTGAGTTTATCAAAATGTATTATTTGCACTCTTCATAGTATTTGATTTAAGCATTGATATGTTACAAAAGACAGACATGTATACACTTACAGTGCTTCAAGTGGGAAGTCGGTGGAATTAGATACCTTTTACAAAGGACCAAGAAATCACTTTATGTATATCCAGAAAGTCAGGAGCTAAAGGAATAGAAATGTTTAATTGATCCTGCAAAGGACATATAGGACTACCAACTAAATTAATATCATAGTTATATAATAATAATGTCTTTATTATCATAAAATGCTCACATACATGAACATTAAACGAAATTCAGTTATGAACAGTACAAAAGATAAGAAAAGACAATAAAAGTACATGCAAATAAGATCTGTACCCAGAAAAATTCCGACTAAGAATTTAAAACACGAATTGCTGTTGGAAAGAAGCTCTCTCTGTATCGTTTAGACTTGCACAAGACAGAACGATAACGCTTGTTGGAGGGGAGTAAGGAAAACATGTCGCTATTGGGATGGGAAGAATCCCTCAAAATACTGTTTGTCTTCTTAAGAAGCCTGGATTCGAATACATGGTGGATACAACCCCCACTATTTTGCTTGCCACTGACACCACCCTCTGGAGGGCTTTACGATCAGCTGCGGAACAAGAGCCGAACCACACCACAATACCGAAGGTGATTACACTCTCGATAACGCCAGTATAAAAATTCACCAAGGTTCTTCTGCTCATACCAGCCAGACGTAGCTTCCTTAGGAAAAACATACGCTGGTGGGCCCTTTTTGTTGCGGCATTTATGTGGGCACTCCACAGGAGGTCTTTGGAAATAATTATGCCCAAGAATTTAAACGAGTCTACCGACTCCACTAGATTATTATTCAAGATCAGTGGGCAGTTTAGGGCTTTAGAAGACTTCCTAAAGTCAACTATCATATCTTTGGTCTTGTTTACATTGAGGACTAGACCATTTTCCTTGCTCCAAGACTCCAACCTCGATATCTCCAACCTAAAGGCGGACTCGTTATCATTAACAATAGAACCCACAATAGCGATATCATCAGCAAATTTGATAATCTGAACAGAATCAGAAACTGAGGAACAATCGAAGGTAAACAGGGAGTATAACAGAGGGCTCAGAACACACCCCTGGGGGACCCCTGTACTAATTGTCAGTACACCAGACACTCAGTCTCCTATTCTTACTACCTGAGGTCTATCTGACAAGAAGTCAAGGATCCACCTGCACATAGGCCCACTCACACCAATCTTAAGGAGTTTGCTCACTAATGAAGATGGGACTACGGTATTAAAAGCCGAACTGTAGTCTACGAATAAGACCCGAACAGAAGATCCTTTTACCTCAAGATGGGCAAGCGTGCGGTGAAGTAAAATAAGTGCTGCGTCATCAGTGGATCTATTTGCTTTGTAAGCAAACTGATAAGGGTCAAAACTAGGTGGGATACTTTCCTTAATATGTTCTAAAACCAGCCTCTCAAAAGCTTTCATGATGAGGGATGTCTATGCAATCGGCCGATAATCATTTAGGCAATCAGCCTTACCCTTTTTTGGAACCGGGGTAATGATAGTAGATTTAAAACACTTAGGCACATAACATGCACTAAGAGACAGATTGAAAATAAATGTAAAAATACCAGCAAGTTGGGCTGCACAGTTTTGTAAGACTTTTCCCTGAATCCCATCGGGACCGGGAGCCTTTCCTGCCTTACTCCTAAAAAAACACTGTCTGACAGACTCTTCCTCTAGCATCAGAGACCCCCCACCCTGAAAATTTCCATCCAACAAAGGCGGAGGCATAGCAGGTCTGTCAAAACGGGCATAGAAAGAATTTAATGTGTCTGCTAAAACAGGATCACTGTCATGAGACGTAGTGATTTTAGTAGCCTTGTAGTCAGTGACACTTTGAATGCCCCTCCAAAGGCATCTCACGTCATTACTCTGAGAGAATGAACTTTCCAATTTATCAGAAAAGGATTTTTTCGCTCTGACAATACCCTTTTTCAATCCTAAACGGGCTGCCCTGAAAGCATTCGGATCGCCAGATCTAAAGGCCCTGTCCCTCTCTACCAAAAGAGAGCGTACTTCCCCGTTTATCCAGGGTTTGTCGTTGGAAAATGAACGTATCTGTTTCTTAACAGTCAGACTATCAACACAACAGCCCAGGTACCCTAGGACCGTGGTTGATAGGGTGTCGATATTCACTAGGTTGGGCCCGTCCATAGACTCCTCAATAAACAGATCCCAATCAGTGAATTCTAGCTTATCCTGTAAATTAGTCATAGCACCCTCCGGCCAGACAGTGATAGCCGATCTAGATGGCTTAACACGTTTAGCATAAGACACATACACAGGAATCAAGAAAAGGGACACATGGTCTGAGTGACCGATATTTGCCTCTCTAAAGGAACTATAGGCACCCTTAATATTACAGTAGACGTGGTCAAGAATGTTCTCTCCACGAGTTGGGCTGTTAACATATTGATAGTACCGGGGTAAGACGGACTTTAGCCGGGCCTGATTAAAGTCCCCTGTAATCAGAAAAATCCCATTTACAAATTTTGATTCAAGATCAGTAATAGCTGAGTATATTTTGCCCAAAGCAGACTCCACATGGGCCTGCGGGGGGATATACACCGCAACTACAATGACCACTGAGAATTCTCTTGGCAGGTAAAAAGGACGGCATTTAACAACAATAAATTCCACATCAACTGAGCAGAATACATTAACTAAGCTGGCGTCAGAACACCATTTATCGTTAACATATACACATAGTCCGCCTCCTTTCGATTTCCCAGAGTCGCGCGTCCGATCAGCTCTGAACAAGGACCTGTCTGCGAGTTGGATAGCTGAGTCCAGAACAGAGTCATTTAGCCAAGTCTCAGTAAATATTATGAGGGAGCATGATTTAAGCTTACAACTGTCCCACGGACCACACAGCATATATTCAAGGAGGCAGAGGGGCTCCCAACTGTCCCACGGACCACACAGCTTATATTCAAGGAGGCAGAGGGGCTGGGGGCATGGTCAGCAGCTCATACAGCCCGTAGTGATGGAAAATGGGGCGCTGCCTGTGGCCACGTCATCCCTGCGAGGCCATATCCTATGATATAGGCCACATATTCAAAGTGGCTGGTTAAGGGTTTTTTTATGAGATGGCTTGTTTTCAGCGAGGATCGCCAAAAACAAGCCATCCTTGTAATTTAACCCCCTCACCAGCAGGGGCTGGCTGGCATCTTTTAGCCTTGGGGGCAAGTCCAGAGCACTGGCCCATAACCCCCATCTTTCCGGAAGAGTGAAGAGTGAACGCCTAATTTTCGCCCTGAGGACATAGTGCAGGAGGCCGGCGGCCATTTTCCTGTAGCCGCGGCCGTGTTCTGGAAGCCGCGGCCCGCAGCCAGTGACTGGCTAAGCGGCCCGGGGGGCACATGGCACCCTGCCCCCCGGTCCAGCCTGCCCCTGCTCTCCAGTCACTCGCCCTGTTCTACATTCAGGGGAAATCCTCTCCTTACTCTGAACGGCGCAGATTCCCCCGAACGGCGAGCCTCCCCGTTTTGAAGGCCGCACAGCCCCAAACCGTGAGCCTCGCCACTTTGGAGGCCGCACTAGCCGTTTCCACCTCGCATTCTAGAAACAGTGAGAAAAATAAATTAGAGATATATACTGTAAATGCAAACAGGATCATCAGTGCCATTTACCTGCATTGGTTAAAAGGCATAATGGTCTGTATGGCTACATGCCTTTAGAATAAGGTTTCTTGTGGAAGCACTTTTAAAACACAATACATGAACAAGTCCTGACATGTATCAGTGTCTTTTTTCAACAAGAACAGAAGATCTTACTAACTGCTTTGGGGCTCATCGACACTTGGATGGAATACATTTTCAGAAAACACCTCTCAGATGGAGCAGTGCATGTCCACGCATCTAGTATCACCTTCGCAATCTTCTGAAATGCTTTTTCAAATGTAGACAAGTATGACTAATAGCTTATCCTTAGCTGCTGTCCACTTACATCATCTATGAGGATATCAATACAGTCTCCACTGAGCGCAATCGGGACCCAGCAACAGCCTTCCGAGCATTGCTGGATCCCTGCCAGGTGAAAGTGCAGTATGATGCAGATTAGCAGACTGGCTGTAGCAGCATGTCACTGGCAGTGATGGACTGCCAGTGACAGTACGGAGGATGCTACCAAGGAGGAGAACATCACTAACAAACAGCCCCAGGCTCCATTAAAATAGGCCCACCATAAAGACAGCACGACAGGGGCGGATTGGGCCACCAGGAAACCGGGCCATTTCCGGTGGGCCGGCCCGGATTTGGCCGCTTTCCCCCCTGACTGGGCCACTGCTGTCTCCCCTGGCCAGCTGCCAGGGAAAAAGATGGCGGCCACGGAGCTGGATTTGATCATTTGACCCTTTCATATAAGTCTTTAGCTCTGATTGGTGTTTTGATGTGAATAAAATGTAGTATTATTTATATAGAAATTTGCCTGTGTGAAAAATGTATACAGTACAAGAATCAGATAAGATGAAGTAGCCTGATAACAACTGACCTACGGCCAGATGCACTAAGCTTCAAAAGTGATAACATGGAGAGTGATAAACAACCAACCAATCCGCTCCTGCCTGACAGTCTGTGACATGGCAGGTAGGAGCTGATTGGCTGGCTGTTTATAACTTTCCATTTTATCACTTTTGAAGCTTAGTGCATCTGGCCCTTATTCTGATAGTCTGTGCTGCTTATCCTTAGACACACTCTCCACTGCTTTGCCAAGACAAACATAATACAGAAGTCCCACGATTGTGACATGGACTATACCATAAACGCATACTTGCCTACATTTTAAATCTCCTCTCCTGGACAAGATCTATTGGGTGAACATACGCCTTGTTCACAGGCATATTGCGTGTATAAGTGACCACCAGCCTTCTGGCTCCAGGAAATGGCATCACAGGTAGGACAAATTGAAATGTCCAACCAGATGTGTGACATATCCAGGGCCGGCGCCACCACTAGGCAGCTTTAGGCATTTGGCCACTGGAGGGCGGTACCGAGCCGCCCCCGAGGAGAGCCAAGTACGGTACAGCTCCAATTACAGGTACGTCTGTGCCCCCCACCCCATGCTTCACTGTTACCCTGTGCTCCCCCCTACCCCATGCTATACTGTTACCCTCTGCCCCCCCCCCCCTACACTGTTACCCTGTGTGTAGAAGACAGCGACTGTCCGGAGCTGTCGTGGCCACCGCAGTACTAGGTAGCGTGGATGGGAGAGCTGGCCGGAGAGGACATGTGCAATGTGCAGCAGGCAGAGGGGGACCCCAGGCCGGGCCCCAACGGTGTGCAGGAACCTCTTTGGGCTGGTGGATCACGCAGAGCTGAGCCGGGAGCTGCGCAGCCGGCTGCGGGAGCTGCGGGAGGAGAACAGCCGTAGGTGGGACTTTGACTTCCAGAGGGGGGTCCCGCTACCCAGCAGCCGTTATATCTGGGAGGAGAGCCGACTGGAGGCTGTGCCCGCCTTCTACAGGGAGCCCCCAGCCCATGCCCCCAGGGTGAGACCCCCAGTCCCCCACAATCTCCCTGCGCCTGGATCCCATCAGTGATCCCCCCGTGCTGTTCATCAGCGGCAATCTAGCGCCGCACCCCCTCTGGAGCACGCCCGAGGGAAGCATCCCCCACTAGTCAGCGGCAATCCCTGTACTGGACAGCCGCAAACCCCCCCCCCCACACACACACACACACACACACCTTGGAGCGCGGTAATCCGCTGGTAGTGCCCGCTGAAATCCCCTCAGAGGAGAGCGTGGGGGGGCGGGGGTTGGTTGCCTGGGGCGCTCACAGGGTTTGCACCGGCCCTGGACATATCAAGTAGAATACAGTAGGTGTATTCTTAAGGCCCCTATATATCAGCAACCACAATTTATTGTTTCACCGATTCTGTGATTTTTTCCCCCAAAGATTCCCCAATTCATCTAAAGCTGGCCATACACCAGAAAGATATCAGGTGCGAAAGCAGGATTTTGACAGGTCGTGCAATCGATTGTGTGCACATAAAGAAGTGTTTAGGTAGAATAGGTCATCGTTGAGTGCAGATCATGAGTGGATTTTTGCACATGTGTTCAGTCCTTTGATGGATGTTATGACCCGCCTCATTTGACTGGCATTTTCCCGGACATTGTGATGCATACAATCGATCGTGAGATGATTGATCGTATGTGGCAGTTGGATTGTGCGATGCATTGTTGGCACACCGTGTGTCAAACATGCACAAAATTGTCCAGGACTGTTGGGGAGTTCAATGGAAATTGTGTCACGTTCAGGATTGCAAGTTGCGTAATATAAATCAGTATTATTTTGTGGCCACGCCCTTTTCCCATGAAGCCACTCCCCTATATTTTTGGCTTGAGCACCCACCAGCAAAAACATAAATCGGCACCAATGTGTGGAGGGTACTCGCAAAACTAAAACACTCTAAGGCAGGGGTGTCAAACTCAAATTCATCGGGGGCCGCATCAGCAGTTTGGTCACCCTCAAAGGGCCGGTTGTATCTGTAGGACTATGTGTCCACTCTTTATTATCATAAATTATTGTCACTGCATTCAATTATTGTATACTCAGCAGTAGCATTTCCCTCCTGCCATTTCTGTGAACTGCAGTGCATTAGGGCACACGCTGCCTGCACAGGGGGGCAGCACTCAGTCTTAGGGCATATGTCCTGCTTATTATCATGGGACACAGCAATTAATGATGGGCTGCAATGTGCCAGTGCACACACACACATAGGCAGAGAGTTTGACATTTACCCGCTCTGATACGTCCACTCCAGTCTGAGCTGCTCCACCACCAAGGACACAGCTGCGCTCTCACACAGGCGTGGGGGGCAGCGTGCTCCCGGTCACTGTGCAGTGCACACTCAGCAGTAAGTGACCTGGAGCGCACAGCAGCAGCAGCACCATTCACCACGACGGACCTGCTCTTTCCTCTCTCTGGCTCCTATACAGCAGGTGGGAGCGGAGGAGGGGTTGACGACCGGCGGCACTGCACTAGAGGGCAGACGTTCTCTGGCTTGTAGGCTGCCGCGTATGCGCTGAAGAGGCGGCTTTCTTGTTTAATTTTTTTTTTTTAGAATAATAGGTGAAGGCTGGCGGTGGCTGCGCGGGCCACATGAAGAGGTCTGGCGGGCCGGATTTGGCCCGCGGGCCTTGTATGACGAGCAGCTGACATCCGGTGATGTCAGCTGCCTGCCCCTGGCATCCATGTCACAGGGTGATTTCCATAGGAAGGCCCAGCATTTTCATTGACACACCCATGAAACGCTGGGCGTTCCTATGAGTGTGACTACCCTCTGCCGCCCCACGCCCCCTGACCACAGTGAGCGCCTGGAAACACTCTGTTCGCTGTGGCCACTCGCACCTTGCGCATGCACACAGGGCCATCTTAAGAATATAATGGGCCCCATGGCAAAATAATTTGAGGGCCCCCCTCCCCTCACAAACCCCCTCCCATCACCTATGTGCAGTAGCGGCGGGTGGCGGGGATCTGGGCAGCGGTGGGTGGAGGGGTCCGTCCAGGAAGCGGCGACTCAGACCTTGACCTTGACCTCTTTGCCGCTGGGCGGGAAGCGCTGCGGATTTTAGAAAGACTGGCTGGGCGCTGATTGGCTGAGTGTCCGGCCAATCAGCATCTGCCCAGTCTTTACAAAATCAGCACAGTAGCGCTTCCCGCCCGGCGGCAGACAGCACTACATCAAGGTCTCCGCTTCCCGGACGGACCCCACCACACGCCGCAGCCCAGGTCCCCTGCACACGCTCAGGGCCGAAACTAGGGTTTCTGGTGCCCGGGGCAAGACATACATTTAGTGCCCCCCCCCCCCCCAAAAAAAGAAAATTATATATATATATATATTTGGCATTTGGTTTTGCACAGAAAGAAAAACATTAATCAGAAGCCATTTATGTGCTTACAGACAGCAGAAGGGTGCCATCAAACACGGACAGTGCGCGCCGAAGGAGCGCGCTAGAAATTTAGGGCATTTTTTTTGGGCGGGGGGGAAGTGGTGTGGTCACATAGTAGTATCAATTCACATTATAGAACACACCGTAATGCCCAGTACACATTCCAGCACACACCGTAATGCACACACCGATCAGGCCTTCCTACGGATCAATAGTTTGGGGGTTGACGTCGTAGTACGGAGGGGAAAGATCCTCGGTAACCGGGGAAATCCCATGGCTCTACGTTAAGGCTGTACTGGCAGGTACTAAGGGAGAATAGGTACCCCACCTCACCCTCAGGTGCCTGACTGTGCTTTTGTCACTTACGCCGGCACTGACCCTACAGGACTTTACTCTATCTCCCTGCCGGGACTGACCCTGAGGGGTTTATGGCCACCAGGGCCTGACTCACAGTTCTGTGGATGATCACTGGGGAGGAAGGGGTTAAGGCCCCTCTGCGCCCCTGTCACGAGCCGCCACTCTCTCCGTCCATCTGCTGCCCTGTGGGGGGTGATCCTGGGAATCTCCGCGGTCATCTGCCCTTGTTGTGTGGGACGCCGGAGCACACCCTGTCCGGGAGTGTGGCGCCGTGTGTACCCGTGTTCAGTCTGCGGGAGGCTGGGACCGGAGCTGTCACTCAGCTGGGCCCGTAGTGGTCGGGGCTTCTCCCTGCGCTGTTCAGCTACCGCTCCACCCTGCCCCTGCTGCCGGTCACCTCTGTCTTCCGGCGCAGCTCTCTCCCGCTGCTCTAGGTCTCCTTGTGCCATGCTGCGTGCTCCTCCCGGGGCTCCACGCTGCAGCTTCTCTCCTGTCCTCCGGCTCCTTCCTTTAACACTTCCTGGCTCTCCTCGTGCCAGACCTCCCAGCCAATCCCAGCCCGGCTTCCTCTCTTCTCCACAGGTGAGTCCCGCCTCTTCTCCTCCGGTGCCCGCAGTGATGGGGGGGTTTATTTAACTCCCTCACTGCAGTGGGGTCTGTATCATGGGCACAGTTTAGTGGGACCCGCTGCCGGGTGCCACACTAGCGCCCCCCGCCTCCAGCGCCCGGTGCGCGTGACCCCCTAGCCCCCCCCCTAGTTACGGCCCTGACACGCCGCATGCTGCCCGGGTCCCCTGCACCCGCCGCCCACTGCCCGGGTCCCCTGCACACGCCGCTGCCCGGGTCACCTCCACCCGCCACTGCCCGGGTCCCCTCCACCCACCACTTCCCGGATCCCCTCCATCCGCCGCTGCCCGGATCCCCTCCATCCGCCGCCTTTCCCTAGGACAGTGCCGTCTTCCACATTGTGGTGGGCCCCTACTATCCTTGGGCCCCTGGGCAACCGCCCATTAAGCCCAATGGGAAAGACGGCCCTGCATGCACATGCGCAGAGTTGCGCATTTGAAAAACATTGCAATTGCATGTGAATTCACATGCGAGCATACTGTTTATTTATTTATTAACAATTTCTTATATAGCGCAGCATATTCTGTTGTGCTTTACAAAGGAGACAGTGATACAACAAACAGGGTATTTACAGACAGTCATAATGTAGGAGGGCCCTGCTCGCAAGCTTACAATCTATAGTATACTAGCCAGAATAAGCCCCATAATGCTCAGTGCAGGTCATGTCAGAAGTGATGATCCTAAAACTGGCATTATCGACTGTGACTATCTATGAATCATGCCCATAGCTCATGGCCATGGTTCTAAAAGTTCTTATAAATTTAATAGTACACTATGCTACAAAGAGACTTTGAGAGCAAGTCAATAAGAGCAAGGACATTGTACACAATATTCTCTAAGATCTTTATTGCCATCATTTTTCAATGCTATGTATATGTCTTTAAAGTGTTAAATAGTTTGACCTTGAGAAACCCAGTGTCAACCTGTGACATGAGATGTCCTAATTATTATTTTTCTGTTTTCTGGATGTTTCCCCTGTAAAAAAAAAACAGCTGAAATGTAGGTGAAAGGCCAAGTTGTTGTTTTACTGGATGCGTGACTGTAGGTTAAGTCATAAATCCTGCAGGCAGGCTGACTGTCTTTCCTGCCTGGCTCTAAGAAACAAACATTAAACATATAGGAGTTGTCCCACCCAGTACAATACTAACTACTTGTGTTACTGTGGTTATACAGACATATTACATAACCATGGCTGGGACGTAGCTATAACAGGATACAATTTATTTAGGAAGGACAGAATGGGAAAAATCGGAGGAGGGGTAGCAATGTATGTAAAGAAAAACATAAATGCTACTTTAATACAAAACATTGAAGAAAAAACTGAGGCCCTTTGGGTGACCATAGAAATAGGGGAGAAGGACATTATTCGTACTGGGGTCATCTATAGGCCACCAGGCCAGGGGCAGAATTTGGACAGGAGCCTATTGCTTGATGTCACTAAAATGGCTTTAAAGGGAGAAGTCATAATCATGGGAGACTTTAATCTACCTGATGTGAATTGGGAGGAGTCTTTTGCAAGATCATCTACAAGTGGCAAATTTCTAAATTCCCTACAGGGAGCCTCTCTCAAGCAATTGGTGAGGGAGCCTACTCGCAAAGACTCAATATTAGATTTAATACTCACAAATGGTGACAGGATATCAGACATATATGTGGGTGAGAACCTGGGATCCAGTGATCATCAAGCAGTATGGTTTAGTATCGCAGGCTGCTAAATAAACTTGAAAGTGTGGGATTGGATTATAAAACAATTAAATGGATAAGAACCTGGTTGCAGGATAGGAAACAGACAGTTGTCGTAAATGGAGTGCATTCTATGGAGGGACATGTTACCAGTGGAGTACCCCAGGGATCTGTACTTGGACCAGTGCTCTTTAATATCTTTGTTAGTGACATTGCAAATGGTATTGAAGGGAAAGTATGCCTTTTTGCAGATGATACAAAGATATGCAACAGAGTAGACACACCAGGAGGGGTAAATCAAATGACTGATGATCTAAGTAAACTTGAGAATTGGTCAAGAGAATGGCAACTACAGTTCAATGCTAAAAAATGCAAAATTATGCACTTGGGACTCAAAAACCCAAAGGCTCAATATAGTATCAAGGGTACTATAATGGAAACTACTGAGGAGGAAAGAGATCTAGGAGTCACTATTTCAAGTGACTTAAAGGCAGGGAGGCAATGTAACAAAGCAATGAGGAAGGCTAGTCAGATGCTTGGTTGCATAGGGAGAGGAATCAGTAGCAGAAAAAAAGACGTAATAATGCCACTTCATAGGTCATTGGTACGACCTCATCTGGAATACTGTGTCCAGTTCTGGAGACCATATCTTCAGAAGGATATAAATACATTGGAGAGTGTACAAAGAAGGGCAACTAAAATGGTTCATGGCCTACATCACAAAACTTACCTGGATAGACTAAAAGATCATAACATGTATAGTTTGGAGCAGAGAAGGGAAAGGGGGGACATGATAGAAATCTTCAAATATATCAAGGGTTTTAACATAGTACAGGTGGGAAATTTTCTTCAAAGGAAAACAAGTAATAAAACACGAGGACATGCACTGAAACTGGAGGGAGGTAGGTTCAGGGGAAATGTTAGAAAAAATAACTTCACAGAAAGGGTAGTGGATAAGTGGAATAGCCTCCCATCAGAGGTGGTAGAGGCTAAGACAGTAGAACAATTTAAACATGCTTGGGATAGGCATATGAATATCCTTACAAAGAAATAAGGATTAAAAAGGGTTGAGTTTACCTGAAGGGTAAAAAAGGGGCAGACTAGATGGGCCAAATGGTTCTTATCTGCCGTCAAATTCTATGTTTCTATGTTTCTAAACATTTACAGAAAATGTTTCTATTTTCTTCAACTAATCGGATTTCTTTGTAGATAACTGCCCTACATTTACACTATTGAAATCAACATCCCCAGCATGCTACAGTTATTATTGTCAACTATTTGAAACTTTATCGACAACAAGACCCAAACAGAGTGATTTTATCTCAGGGGCTAATTTATCACCATCTGCAGCTAAGGATATGCTGATAACACATACATGTGGGGGAGATTTGTCCAGATCGCAGTTCCTATTATAAGTATGGGAAATGCGATCTGGTTAGTAAAAAAATGGGCACTATGGCAAATGGTACCTATGACACCGCAGCCAAAGCACTGGCAGGGGGAGCTAGTGCTGTGGGAGCACAGGATCTCTATTGGCAGATTTCATATGGTCTGGCAGTCCACATGGAATCTGCTTAGAAACAACACACCAAAAATGTCCTTGGATGAGACAGATGTTAGAGGTCCTACGGGACATCTAGCATCTGTCAGGGGAGGCGGAGCACATTGCATACAGCACCTCCCAGAATGAGCATGTAGCCCATGGCAACCAGCAATAAACCCCTGGTAATGAGCATGTAACCCCTGGTAATGTTAAAGAAACCCCTGGCAGTGAGCATGCAGGTAAAATTATAAGTGATGCATGGGGAGGGGGGGGTGCAAAAATGTTTTTGGCAGGGGAGTGTTAGACAGCAAGAGGGGGGTAGGTTAGGGTTGGACTACAGGGAGGGTTAGGCACTTAGAAAGGGGTTTAGGGTTAGGCTGCGGTTGGGAGGATTAGGTTTAGGCAGTGCGGTAGGAAGGTTAGGATTGTGTACTAGTGAGAATTGGGTGAGGCTGCATGTAGGGAGGGTTAGGGGAGGGCAGGGGCAAGGTAAGTTTACTATTGGACCCCTGTGAGGATTCCCCCCATTAGTATTCTAACTGCTGTCATCTGTATGTTTTCCTGCATACTGTAGGTATTCAGCTTCTAGAGTAGCATGGTGCCATTACTACTAGTTTGGTAGTTATGCATACAGTATGCTTACAGGTTTCATTTTTTCTACTGTCCATTAAAACAATTAACACATTTATTAACCCCTTCCTGACAGAGCCAGTTTTTGCGTTCCTGACAGAGCCCTTTTTTTCAAATCTGACATGTATCACTTAAGTGGGGATAACTTTTTTTTGCTTTTACTTATCCCAGTGATTTTGAGATTGTTTTCTCGTGACACATTGTACTTCAAGTTAGTGGTAAATTTTGGTCGATACAGTCTGTGTTTTTTTGTGAAAAATACCAAAATGTCGTAAAAAAATGGAAAATTTTGCGATTTGCAAAATGTTAAATTTTCTGCTTGTGAGACAAATAATCTTACCACTCAAAATAGTTAATAACTAACATAGACCATATGTATACTTTATGTTGCCATCATTATTTCAACCTCATTTTCATTTTTTTGGACACTAGGAGGCTTAAAATATGAATAGCAAATTCTCAAATTTGTAAGAAAATTTCAAACACTGATTTTTTTAGGGACCAGTTCAGTTCTGATGTGACTTTGAGGGACTTGTATGTGAGACACCCCCATAAATGATGCCATTTCAAAAACTGCACCCCTCACAGTATTCAAAACAGCATTTTGGAAGTTTGTTAACCCTTTAGGTGTTTCACAGGAATTAAAACAAAGTGTAGGTGAAATTTCAAAATTTCATTTTTTTTGCAGATTTTCAATTTGAATACATTTTTCTAAGGAAAACAGCAGATTTTACTAGAGAAATGTGACTAAAAATTGATTCCCCCAATTCTTTTGTTTTCATAAATATCCTATATGTGGCCCTAGTGTGCACGGTGACCAAACCACAGGCTTCATAATAGAAGGAGCACCTACTTGATTTTGGAGCCTCCTTTTTATGAGATTATTTTTTAGGCACCATGTAGGTTTCTAGGCACCATAAGATGCTAAAAGTTAGGAACCCCCCCACAAGTGACCCCATTTTGCAAACTACACCCTTCAGGGAATTCATCTAGGGGTATAGTGTACATTTCAAACCCCCAGGGGTTTCACCAATTGTGGTACAACTGGGCAGTGAAAATGAAAAAAATTAATTTTTCATTTTCACAGCTCAGTTGTATCAAAATTGGTGAAACCCCTGGGGGTTTGAAATGTACACTATACCCCTTGATGAATTCCCTGAAGGGTGTAGTTTGCAAAATGGGGTCACTTGTGGGGGGGTTCCACTGTATGGGTGTTTCGGGGGTCATTCAACCAGAATCTGTGCTGCAAAATCCAAATATCACTCCTTCCCTTCTGAGTTCTGCCATGCACCCAACTGGTATTTTTGGTCACATGTGAGGCATTGCCGTACTCGGGAGAAATTGGGGCACAGATTTTGGGGTGCTTTGTCTCCTTCATTCCTTGTGAAAATGAAAAATTTTGAGCCAGATCTGCATTTTTGTGTAAAAAAAAATGCTGGCGATCGGTGGTGATCGGTGCTGTACTTAACAGCACCGATCACCACCGATCACTGTGTTACCGAGCGGCTTAGCCGCCGGTAACACAGAAAACGCTGCAATTGGCTGTTCACATTTGAACAGCCAATCGCAGCGATCGCCGCGAGGGGGGATGTCTGCTGTCAGGGACAGCAGACATCTCCAAACTGTCACCGCGTCTATAGACGCGGTGACAGTTTAAAACCATGACGTATATATACGTCTTCGGTCGGGAAGTACCTCCCGACCATGGCCCTTATTCTGATCGGTGCGGATATTCCCGCATTCTTACGGTGCGGTCCGCACGCCACGGTGTTTTGCCGCGTGCGGCCATCGTCCGTAGAAACGCCCACGTGTCCTCCGCATTCGGACGGACTCACTCTTTAAGAACAGGGCGTGTTTACGGACGACATACAAAGCATGCGTGTGCGGGAGAAACACTCCGATTCGGCACGGTATTACAGAGTATTACAGAGTATGCTCGGGAATACCGCATCCGAACGGGAGCCAAGCGGTGCTACCGCACGTAAGCGGAGTATTTACGCCAAACAACCCACTATGAAGTATCTTCTGCTATACATCACATGACCCACTTATTCAATTACCTATCCTCATAAAAAACTTCTTATTTTGAATTGGAATCAATTAGATGCCAATATATCCTTACAAGCATGCCTAACACATGCATTGCACACATTAACCCTTACAGCAATTGAAGTGCAATGGTTTCAATTAAAGCACTGACAAGCGTCCTATTAGTGAGTAATGAGTAAAGGAGTCGATTCTATTGGGTTCAGGTGTTAATGGTTGTAGTCATTAGGCGTACGTTCGCCTACCGCATGAACGAGTGGTGTCCGCAAAGCAATAGTACACTTGTGGACACCGCACATTTCTGGCCTTTTTGATCGCGTGCATTCGGAGTGGTTTCCGAATGTACGCCCCCCAACATAAGTGTACTCCCCCGTGTCCGCCCATGTTTCCGCCCCGTTTTGCCCACTTTGAAACTACGCCCATGTGTCATTCCGCATGACGCCCATAATACGCCCCTATTTCCCGAATGATAGCGGTGAACAGTTCTGGACGGGATCTGGCCGAACTGGTACCGAGTCAAGGCGTGGCACATGCGCGTTGCGTTCTCCACGCATGCGCAGACGCCGTAAACACGCGATCCGAAAGTATGCGGTAAAGTCCGCGTCAATCAGAATAAGGGCCCATGACGTGTATATATACGTCATATGTCGGGAATATCTTTATATATATATATATATATATATATATATGTATGTATGTGTGTGTGTATATATATATATATATATATATATATATGTGTGTATGTATATATATATATATATATATATATATATATATATACACACATATATATATATACATATATACATATATATATATATATATATATATATGTGTGTATATATATATATACACACATATATATATATATATATATATATATACACACACATATATATATATATATATATATAATTCAGTTCATTATCATAGTTTTTTTTAACTTTTTATGCAGCTCATGCTGCTGCTGCGGCTGGCAGGGGGGGGGGAGGGGGGAGGGGGGTGCGTGCGCTCCTGCCTGCCGGGTGAGCCTGCTGCCGGGCCGGGTGAGTGCCGGGTGGGTGGGAGGGGGGTGCTGCTCATCGGTGGTGATCGGTGCTGTACTTAACAGCACCGATCACCACCGATCCCTGTGTTACCGAGCGGCTTAGCCGCCGGTAACACAGGAAACGCTGTGAATGGCTGTTCAGATTTGAACAGCCAATCACAGCGATCGCCGACCGGGGGGGGCACCCCTGCCCCCCCTGGGCGGCGAGGGGGGATGTCTGCTGTCAGGGACAGCAGACATCTCCTAACTGTCACCGCGTCTATAGACGCAGTGACAGTTAGAAGCCATGACGTACATGTACGTCAAATGTCGGGAAGTACTTCCCGACCATGACGTACATGTACGTCAAATGTCGGGAAGGGGTTAAATCTCTCTAGTTTCTTACTAACAAGGTGCCATTGCATAAAATGTCAGTAATACAGGTTGGTTATCCCTTATCCGGATATCCCAAAACCGAAATATTCAGAAAAACGTAGGTTTTCAGAATATTTTGGGTTTTTGTTGTTTACACACATACACACCTTTCTTATACTTACCTCGTCTCGCGGTGCCTACTGCGGCCATTGGATTCCTCTTCAACGGCATCCCCAGTCCCAAGGATGCATTGCATGGTTGCGCTGGTAACGTTACCGGTGCAATGCATCCTTGGGACCTGGGATGTTACCGAAGAGGAATCTGATGGCCGCCATGGACGCCAGGGGACACTGTGGACATTGGGGGACCAGGTGCCTATGCACTAATCCCTTATGCAAAATGCTCGTGGTTAAATGCTATACATTTTTTTTTTTTATTGAAATGTTGAATTTGATATTTTTTTATGTTATTTTCCGTTTGAGGCACCTCTATCCTTATGTGGACATACTGTACTGTAGGTCTTCTGTGTTAATGCACTGGGCTTAATGGTTTACACATCACTGGAGCAACTGTATCCATTTTAATGATTGCTCATTATGCAGGGCTGCCTGCTCGTGGTCACAGCTCATAGGGTCAGTATTCAACTGACCCCCTGCCACATGCTGTTTACCCCCTTGCTAGGTTTTTGGAGCGAGGGGGAAATGGCATATCCGGACGCCAAAACAGCAAGGCTTGCGGGTTCCCTGCATTAGCCACGAGCCTCGCTGTTTGGGGGAGTTCTTGCTGTCCTCTGAGTGAGTATTTCCCCGGCACGTTGAATAGGGTGAGCGGCCAGTGCGGGGGTTAAACAGCGAGGATCGCTGGTTTTCAGCACTCCCCGCCGTTTAAACCCCTCGCCGGCCGCATTGAATAAATCCCATTGTAGAGGCTGCCATACATTATGCAACACAGTGCCTGCAATTCACACTATAACATATTGTCATATTATGGGCCAAATGCACCAAGCTATAAAAAGTGGAGAGTAAAAATAAACCATCCAATCAGCTCATAACTGCCATGTTACAGGCTGGGTTTGAAAAATGACAGGTAGGAGCTGATTGGGTGGTGGTTTATCACTCTCCACTTTATCACTTTTTAAGCTTGGTGCATCTGGTCCTAAGTCACATTAGAATGCCCCTAGTTCATATTATGCCACAGTATAGTTTTTTTTTAAACATTTTTTTTATTGATTTTCACAAATTATACAGATCAGGAAGTACAATAAAGCAAATGACAATGAGATCCAAAAATCTAAGTGTCAATTATGAATAAAAATTAATTGAACCTCCAAATAGAGTAGTCAAATGTTGTCATTCCAAGATAACATTATGCTTCTCGTGTGAGCGGATATAGTATAATCTATTGAAAAACAAAATGTAAAGAAGGAAAGAGGGGAGGGGGTAGAGGGGAAGGGTTAGACAAGACAGAATATGAAAGACAAGGAAATTCCAACTTTCAATTCTTTAGGCTAATAGGGTCTAAAATTAGACCAAAATAAGTCTTAATAATCGACGATGGACAGGTTTTTAGTTAGTTACTATAAACCTACGCAAAAATAATAGTTATTGTCTGGAGCATTATGTATTTACTATAACAATCAAAGAAGAACTTCACCCTAGGGGACTCTTGCTAATTGTCTATATAAAAACCATGAAGTCAATACAAAGAGTTTGTAAATAAATGTTTGTGTGTCCCCGTCCAAACTATCAATGTACTGTATCTCTCCCACTTCTTAGCAAATTTCTGAACTTCCAATTCCACATCAGGGAGTGTTGCTCTTCTTTCAAAATACAAGCTCTTTAGTAACATATTTTTAACTGCAGATAGTGAGGGGGCAGATTGTTTAATCCAATGCAGGAGGATTTGTTTTTTACTATTACTAATATGATGGATATCACTGATGTAATTCTCTTTTTCTCTGGGCCCAGGTGCCAGTCTCTGAAGTCAAGAAATAGGCATGGGTTAGGTTGTATTCTGACCTGAATATTAAATGTTTGATTGATATATTCCAACACCTTAAACCAAAATCTAGAAAGCGTATTGCATGTCCAAAAATTATGAAATAAGTCTGCTTTACTTATTATGCCACATTATAGTTACACCAATTCATTTTATGCCCCAGTTTATATAATGCAACATTATACTGCCCTCCAGTTTATTTTATACAACATTACAATGGGCAGGTCCAGGGGAATAACTAACTAAATATATTGTAGGACACCGGGAAAAAGTTAATAAGGGCCTTATGTATTACCCAATGGATGAAAAATGTATATAACACATGTAACATGAAGGCAAAGGTGGGACCCTCTTAATTCTGGGTTTCATAGCAGCTGCACTCCTTGCACTTCTGGTAGCTGTGCCCTTGAAGATCAACACATTATAATTCACCATTTATAACATAAGACTAGTGTTGACTTTTTTTATTCAAAAATCTCACAGACATAAGAGACCATTACTTACCCGACTATTTTTGAATGAGCTAAATTTTTGAACACATTGTACATTAAATAAAGTGTTTAACACCAATAGGCCAGTGGATGTTTAATGCTTAAATAGTAATTGAAGTTTTGTTTTTCACCTAACGTAGAAGTGTATCCAACTAGAGCTACTGGTATGCTAATAAATGGAACCATTACTCTGATAGGCACCTTCATGTCTTATCTCCTGTAATCAAGGTGGGTAGACCTCTCGAGAGGTGAGGACAGCATGATGTATGGGCTCACTGGTGGTGGTGCTCTCCAGTAAGTAATTAGCGGTTAAAATGTTATTTTGTCTTACATTATATTAACTGATAATCTAATAATCTGATAAAGGGTCTTCCTTCAACTAAATGTAGTCAGTGAGCAGTGGTGTAACTACCAAGGGTGCAGGGGTTGCAGCTGCTATGGGGCCCGGACTGTCCCAAGGGCCTACTGCTCCCACTGCACCCCCTGTCCCACCAGAGTAGTGGGCAGCATGGCTGTGACACACAGGAGTGCGCCGTACAGGGGTCCGTCTAAGACAGGGAGTGTCATGAACCCCGGTTCTCGCACCCCTCGCATGCGCCCCTTACCGGCACGCTGGGGTAGTGTCCTCCGTAGATCAGCTGCCGGCACAGTCGGCAATCCCTGGCGTGATGTCTTTTGCTTCCAAGTCGCCCCTGCGTCACTGTGAACTCCAGGTGTATTCCCTAATCAAACTGCGGGTCACATGATCCAGGTAAACTCGAACTTACTTCCTGGTCTGTGTGCTGCTGCTGCGGCTAATCCCATCACCTGCGTCTGATTCCCTAATCACCTGGAGGGATAAAAGCCTAGCTCACAGTCTCCTCCTTGTCTTGAACAACTCGTCAGTTTACCTGTGAGTTCTCCAGCGTTAAGCTCCTGTCAAGACTCCCCACTTGCTCCAGAGATCCGGTTACCTGAGTCCGCTGTCACCTGTTCTACTCTCAGCGTCCGGGTTATTCCACTCCTGCCAGAAGTCTCCACGTGTTCCATCTGCCGTGTGATCCTGTCTTCTCGTGCAGTCCAGGTTATCTGCTCAGCGTCCGGATATCAGTGGGTTCCGTGCCCGTCTCCCCTCGGCTCTCAGGCCGCTCCAGCGATCCCCAGTGATCTCCAGTATCGGCTCCCTAGCCGCCCCAGCGATCCCCAGTGATCTCCAGTATCGGCTCCCTAGCCGCTCCAGTGATCCTCAGTGTCTCCTGCGTCTCCCTGTGCTACCCTTGTGTCATCCCCGGCTTCCAGGCCGCATCTCACATTCCTCAAGTACCCTCCGTGTTGCTGTATAGCATTCAGTGCCATCGATCACCATCGATGGTTTAAGTACTCCTCTAAAGACTCTTGTTATCCAAACCCTGCCAAAGCCACAGGGGAACCTGGGCAGAGGGCCGCGACCTGGTCGGCAGTTGCAGCGAAGTCCATATCCCCTTGCGGGGGTCCCTGGTGAATACCACTGTCGGCTTAGACCCCGCGCCTCTGCTTTAGGTCTCAGACAATCCTCTGTGTCCCCGGCAGGTCATCTCCCTCCAGCCTCCGTGCATGAGCTCCAGCTACCTCAAGCCTCCTCGCTTCCAGTTCCCTGCGCCCTCCACTGGCGCACCCAGGTCAGTGCCGGGAACACAGACAGTCCAGGCCGTGACAGATTGTTCAAGACCGATGGACTCGGCGCGCGACCATAGTGTGGGGCCAGCGGCTCTCCAAGATGTCACCTTGCATATGGAAACACAAGAAGCGACGCAGCAGCAGGTGATTACGTACCTCCAGGATGTGTCCACTCGTCTGGATTCCCTCCAGCAGTCTCTCCGGCCACCTCCGCCACCGATACCTAATCAGCCTGCCACTCATGCCCCAGCATATATTCCCCGTCTTCAGCTGCCTACTCCTTATAAGTATGATGGCAATCCCAAAGGTTGTAGAGGCTTTCTAAACCAATGTGACATCCAATTTGAACTTTTGCCGCAGAACTTTCCGACTGCCAGGACCAAGATAGCATATATTGTCTCCTTGCTGACTGGTTCTGCCCTAGATTGGATATCACCCCTCTGGGAAAGATCTGATCCAATTCTCACCGATTATGACAGATTCGTCTCTACCTTCCGATGGATATTCGATGAGCCAGGAAGGCCTGCATCAGCCTCTACAGAAATTCTCCGCCTTAAACAGGGCTCTCGTTCCATGGGCCAATTCGTGGTTCAATTTCAGACTCTTGCCTCCAAGCTTAAATGGAACAATGAGGCGTTAACAGCCGCCTTCTGGTTGGGCGTCTCAGAACGCATCAAAGATGAACTAGCCACCCGAGATCTTCCTGAGCAGCTTGAAGAATTAATTTCCTTGTGTGTCAAAATAGACCTGCGCCTAAGAGAGCGAGGTTTAGAAAGATTAAAGAAAGTAGTTCCCCGAGTTCCGCCTCCGCCTCAGCACCGTCCTGCGACAACCGCTACAGAAGAACCTATGCAAATAGGTAGATCCAGGTTATCTACAGAGGAACGGTCCAGGAGGCAAAAAGAAAAATTATGTATTTACTGTGCCGCCCCCGGCCACTTCATTGGGTCCTGTCCCGAGCGTCCGGGAAACGCCAAGCCCTAACCTGCAGTGGGGGAGTCAGGTTAGATTGTTTCAATAAAACTCCTCCCACTACTGACTTGATTCTACCTGTTGCCCTTGTGTCCCCTGTGGGTACCCTGCAAGTCTCAGCCCTGGCAGACTCCGGGGCTGCAGGGAACTTTATCTCAGCCGAGCTTGTGAAGAAGTGCAAAATCCCGATTCTGCCTCTATCCCAGCCTCACTACTTAACAGCGGTGGATGGAAGTAGAATTCCCGGAAGTGATATTGTGCATCGGACAGTTCCTGTCTCATTTCATGTAGGGATACTTCATCAAGAATGTATGGATTTCCTGGTCATTCCCAAGTCCTCCTATGACCTTGTGTTAGGGTTGCCGTGGCTACAACTCCACAACCCCCGTATCGATTGGAGATCTCTCCAAATTGTGGAATGGAGCGAATATTGCCAGAAACATTGCTTGACTGAAGTAACTCCGGTTCGATCTTTTGCAGTTAAAAGCCTTCCGGGTCTTCCCTCAGTATATCACGAATTCAGCGATGTTTTTAGTGAACAAGCCGCTGATGTGCTGCCTCCACACCGCCGATGGGATTGTCCCATCGATCTCCTCCCTGCGAAGTCCCCTCCTAAGGGGCGTACCTATCCTCTGTCAATCCCTGAGACCAAAGCGATGTCTGAGTATATTCAAGAAAATCTCCAGAAAGGTTTTATCCGGCCCTCTACCTCCCCTGCTGGTGCAGGATTCTTTTTTGTGAAAAAAAAAGATGGAGGGTTACTCCCATGCATAGATTATAGAGGTCTCAATGAGATAACCATCAAGAACAGTTATCCTCTTCCCTTGATCACTGAGTTATTTGATCGTATCAAAGGTGCAACATTTTTTACCAAGCTTGACCTCAGAGGGGCGTACAACCTAATCAGAATTCGCAAAGGCGACGAATGGAAGACTGCCTTCAACACTAGAGATGGGCATTACGAGTATCTAGTGATGCCCTTCGGTCTCAGTAATGCACCTGCCGTCTTTCAAGAATTCGTCAATGAAATTTTCAGAGATGTCTTATATAAATATCTTGTTGTGTACCTCGACGATATTTTGATTTTTTCTTCAGATCTCCAGTCTCACCGTTCTCAAGTCAAAGAAGTGCTATCCCGTTTACGTGCTAATAAACTGTACGGTAAACTCTCTAAGTGCACGTTCGAAGTTCCCCAGATACCCTTCCTAGGGTATATCGTGTCTGGCTCAGAGTTGCGAATGGATCCCGCAAAACTTGAAGCCATCAATAGTTGGTCCCAACCAACCACCCTCAAGGCAGTCCAGCGTTTTATTGGCTTTGCCAACTATTACAGAAAATTTGTCAAAGGATTCTCTACCCTCATCTCTCCCATCACAGCTCTCACCCAAAAAGGCGCCAACCCAGCCGTCTGGTCCGAAGAAGCCTTGTCCGCATTCCACCTGCTAAAGCAAGCCTTCATATCTGCCTCCATCCTCCGGCAGCCAGATACAGACAAACCCTTCCTCTTGGAAGTCGATGCCTCGAATGTGGGTGTTGGTGCTGTGCTCTCTCAAGTTACAGACGATGGCAAACAGCACCCCTGTGGGTTTTTCTCTCGGAAATTCCTCCCTGCCGAAAAAAACTACTCCATTGGCGATCAAGAGTTGTTGGCAATTAAACTTGCCCTGGAAGAATGGCGATATCTGTTAGAAGGGGCCAAATTTCCCGTGTCCATCTTCACAAATCACAAGAATTTACTGTACGTCCAGACAGCCCAGTGCTTAAATTCCCGTCAAGCTCGTTGGTCCTTATTCTTTTCACGATTCAGCTTTAAGATTTTTTACCGTCCTGGGTCCCAGAATGCAAAAGCCGATGCACTGTCCCGTTCTATGGAAGATGACACAGTGCTGCAAGAACAGCATCCCATAATCAGTCCTACGGCCTTTGCTGCTACCCATGTGTCCCCTGTGCCACCTCGAGGAAAAATGCTGGTTCTACCAGAACTCCAGCCCAAAATCTTATCCTGGGCTCATGCCTCGCCTTTCTCCGGTCACCCAGGAGTTCTCAAAACCCTGGAGATTCTTCGCCGGTCATATTGGTGGCCTCACATGAAAAAGGATGTCCAGGATTTCGTGGCTTCATGTCCTACTTGTGCCCAGCATAAAGTCCATCGTCAATCTCCTGCCGGTGCTCTCCTTCCGTTGTCCACTCCCATGCGTCCCTGGACGCACATTTCCATGGACTTTATTTCCGAGCTCCCAAAGTCTCAAGAATGTAATACCATCTGGGTGGTGGTAGACCGGTTCTCCAAAATGGCACATTTCATCCCGTTGACCGGCCTGCCCTCTGCTCCCAAGCTCGCTCAGATCTTCATCCAACATATCTTTCGAATTCATGGACTCCCTGCAGATATTGTCTCCGATCGTGGAGTGCAATTTGTAGCCCGCTTTTGGAGAGCTCTCTGTTCTGCCCTGAAGGTAAAATTTAACTTTTCCACAGCGTACCACCCGCAGTCTAATGGGCAAACAGAAAGGGTTAACCAAGATCTGGAAGCATTCCTCCGCCTGTATGTCTCCTCGTCACAAGATAACTGGGTTAGTCTGCTGCCCTGGGCAGAATTTGCCCACAATTTCAGATACCACACAGCTACTGGCTACTCTCCTTTCTACGTAGTGTACGGTCAACACCCTCGACCACCGATCTTTGAGCCTTTACCAGCCTTGGAAGTGCCTGCCGCATCTTCCACACTCAAGCATTTCTCACAAGTTTGGAAAAATGTGCATGTTTCTCTCAAGAAAGCCTCAAAAAGATATAAATTCTTTGCTGACCGTAAAAGGAGGGCAGTTCCTCAGTTAAAACTTGGTGACAAGGTATGGCTCTCTACTCGAAATCTTCGCTTACGAGTCCCGTCCATGAAGTTCGCCCCACGATTCATCGGGCCATTCTCTGTGATCCAAAAGATCAATCCCGTAGCTTATAAACTGAAGCTACCACCATATCTGAAAATCCCAAATTCCTTCCACATATCCTTATTGCGACCTCTTGTTCTCAACCGGTTCCAAAGTGCTACTCCTGAGCTCCCCAGAGTTTATACCCATCGAGGGGTTGAATTCGAGGTCGATAAGGTGGTGGATTCTCGCAGAAGATATGGAAGCATCCAATATCTCATTGATTGGAAAGGCTATGGTCCAGAAGAAAGAAGCTGGATCAATGCTGCAGATGTGCATGCTCCCCGTTTGATTGCAGCCTTTCATAAAGACAATCCGAGTAAACCCAAAGGGTGTTCGGTGCCCACCCTAAAAGGGGGGGTACTGTCATGAACCCCGGTTCTCGCACCCCTCGCATGCGCCCCTTACCGGCACGCTGGGGTAGTGTCCTCCGTAGATCAGCTGCCGGCACAGTCGGCAATCCCTGGCGTGATGTCTTTTGCTTCCAAGTCGCCCCTGCGTCACTGTGAACTCCAGGTGTATTCCCTAATCAAACTGCGGGTCACATGATCCAGGTAAGCTCCAACTTACTTCCTGGTCTGTGTGCTGCTGCTGTGGCTAATGCCATCACCTGCGTCTGATTCCCTAATCACCTGGAGGGATAAAAGCCTAGCTCACAGTCTCCTCCTTGTCTTGAACAACTCGTCAGTTTACCTGTGAGTTCTCCAGCGTTAAGCTCCTGTCAAGACTCCCCACTTGCTCCAGAGATCCGGTTACCTGAGTCCGCTGTCACCTGTGCTACTCTCAGCGTCCGGGTTATTCCACTCCTGCCAGAAGTCTCCACGTGTTCCATCTGCCGTGTGATCCTGTCTTCTCGTGCAGTCCAGGTTATCTGCTCAGCGTCCGGATATCAGTGGGTTCCGTGCCCGTCTCCCCTCGGCTCTCAGGCCGTTCCAGCGATCCCCAGTGATCTCCAGTATCGGCTCCCTAGCCGCCCCAGCGATCCCCAGTGATCTCCAGTATCGGCTCCCTAGCCGCTCCAGTGATCCTCAGTGTCTCCTGCGTCTCCCTGTGCTACCCTTGTGTCATCCCCGGCTTACAGGCCGCATCTCACATTCCTCAAGTACCCTCCGTGTTGCTGTATAGCATTCAGTGCCATCGATCACCATCGATGGTTTAAGTACTCCTCTAAAGACTCTTGTTATCCAAACCCTGCCAAAGCCACAGGGGAACCTGGGCAGAGGGCTGCGACCTGGTCGGCAGTTGCAGCGAAGTCCATATCCCCTTGCGGGGGTCCTTGGTGAATACCACTGTCGGCTTAGACCCCGCGCCTCTGCTTTAGGTCTCAGCCAATCCTCTGTGTCCCCGGCAGGTCGTCTCCCTCCAGCCTCCGTGCATGAGCTCCAGCTACCTCAAGCCTCCTCGCTTCCAGTTCCCTGCACCCTCCACTGGCGCACCCAGGTCAGTGCCGGGAACACAGACAGTCCAGGCCGTGACAGGGAGGAAAGCCGGCTCTTCTTGTGAAGAGTGGAGAACTATCAGCGCCATCAGTAAATTGAGCACTGGAGGGGGTCAAATATTGCAGGATGAAGGCGGCCAAGCAGCGGCGGGGCCACCAAGAGGAGCCAGCTCTTAGGTGACGGACTGGTGGAGAGAGGAGTGGGGCGGTGGAGGGCAGGAAGCCTGTCAGAACAGTAGCAGCAGCATGGATGGGACTCCAGCACTCAGCCTTAGAAGCCCCATCCACTGACCACAGGACATGCAGTCAATGGACGGGGCCTCTAAGGCTGAGCACTGGAGTCCCATCCATGCTGCTGCATTATTATTGTAGCAATTGTATTTTATCCTCATATCCCCGCCGTTTTCATCCCCTGATGTGGCAAATCCCTGCAGTATCTGCCCAGGCAAAGGACACATAAGAGCTTAAGGAAGTGCAGGATATCTTATTTGTTTTGCAATTAACACAATATTGCACAATTATGTATTTTATGTCTCTGGCTCTCCCTCGTAGTCTCTCTCCTGGTTGCTTTCCCTCCCCATCACTCTCCCTCCTCCTTTCTATCCCCGTCACTGTCCCTCCTCTCTCTCTCTCCCCAATGCTGTCACCCTCTCTCTCATTCCCCATCGCTGTCACCATCTCCCTCATTCCCCATCACTGTCACCCTCCCTCCCTCATTCCCCATCGCTGTCACCCTCTCTACCTATCGCTGTCACCCTCTCTCTCTCCCCATCGCTGTCACCCTCTATCCCCATCGCTGTCACCCTCTCTCTCTCCCCATCACTGTCACCCTCTCTCTCTCATTCCCCATCGCTGTCACCCTCTCTCTCATTACCCATAGCTGTCACCCTCTTTCTCATTCCCCATCGCTGTCACCCTCTCTCTCTCTCTCTCTCACTCCCCATCGCCGTCCCTCCTCTTTCCCCATCGCTGACACCTTCTTATCCGGCTGTTCCTCCTCTTTATTGCTGGAGGGGGGCTGCACTCCAACCAACCAGCCATGGAAGTACCCTCCATTGACCAGAGATGGGAGCCATGCCATCACTACTAGCAGTGCTAAATGATACACACATTATATATAGTTATATCTGTAGATGTATGACTGCAGCATTTATTGCTGCTATAGAAGCAGGTTTTAAATAATTATTTTTGTGTATATAAGTGGATGACTTGGTCATCCAGTGACCAATCCATTATAAAAAAAAAAAAAAACATTTTGCTAGTTGAATAATCCCTTTACTGAAAAGGTAATTTGCACGCATATTATATATATATGTCTAGTTTCTGTTTGTGTGTCTCTGAAACACTACCATCTGCTGTCAGCGAGTGAAACTACATCTCTTTCTCTATCACACATTCACAAACACAGAGGCAATCACAAGGTAGAAGACTAGCTTTTGAAGCAATTGCTTCATGTGGGATTACTAGTTACATATAATTTAACATTAGAGATTTACTTTTTAACAAACTGGACTGTAAAACGGCATGACCACACTTGTCGGCAGCTGAGTAGGAAGCTAATTAGGCATCTCAGTGGGGCTGCAGTGTGTCTTGATCCAGTTAATTAAGAAAGAGAACAAATAAGGCTGGCCATACACTAGAACAATCTCAACAATTCTGAAGGGTCGTGCGATCGATTGTGTGCACATCGTGATGAATATGGATACGATGCGAGGTCCTGCGGGTTGAAAGGTCGACCCTCAGATCATACGTGTTGAAAGTATGATCCTTCAGCTTTGCTTGCAGTCGTAAGCAGATCGTATGTGCTTTTACGACCTGCATACGATCAGGTCATATGCTGGTCATTCTGATGTATGGCCAGCTTAAGAGACAGAGGGTCTGATTCAGAGTGAGGTAAAATGGTAAGAATTTTTACAGGCATTGACGACTTTCTATAGGCAATACACATACTGTACTTGCCAACATGTAATATCTCCTCCTCAGGGGGTTTTGCTGGTTCTTCACATTACTAGACCCATCACTAGACCCAGCAACCAAAATGGCAGGACTCATGAGTCCATGTTAGCTAAATGACACACATTTGCATAATTAAGACCTCTACATACGGCACCGCAATCACCATAACTAGGAAGCAGGTGGGATGCGGAATATCTGCCTGAAAAATCAGGAGCAAGTTGTGAGCATGAAAGTATATCTATACAAGAACATAGGGGATAGCACCAACTTATTGAGGTTTCGTTTGTTATGTGGTTTTTGTTGTGACGGTATTTTATTTATTTATTTACAGTTTCTTATATAGAGCAGCATATTCCATTGCGCTTTACAATTGGAAACAACAGTGATTAAATAAAGTGGGTAGAAACAAACAGACATAGAGGTGGGAGGGCCCTGCTGGCAAGCTTACATTATTACAAGGATAATAGGAGGTATACATAAGGATAGAAGACACAGTATGAGTATGGTATGACACTGTATGAGACACTGCTGACAGCCACGGTATTATACAGTCATGTGCAGAACAAAGAAGGAAGCTGTGGTGAGGAAATGACGCTAGATCACATAATTCTCATAGTCGCAACATATAAAATGCTTTTCGTGGACACTCTGCTGCTGAGCTATATATTCATGTTATTATAAGGGATACTCGCTCTATATACCTGGGACCAATACAAACCCAGTTATGTCATTTTCACCATAAGATATACTATAAAATACTCTTTATTAATAAATGTTAACTTAAATCTTTAGTGAATAAGAATATATAAAGATTATACAATGAAAAGCTGGCATGTGCACTGTGTGGTTTAAACTAGATGTAATACAATCTTGTTCAAAAAGTACGGGCAGCACAAACTTTATGTGCTGTGCGATGGGTTGTGCGTGGGAGCGAGCATCGCACCAGTACATCGGACAGTGTATGGGCACCTTTATTACAGTCAAATATAAACTAGTGCAGAGTAACTGCTGCTTCAAGAGTCCTTAAAACAATTCTGGGGATGATTAAGATAAATCAGTATTTCTTGCGGTACAGAATATATATATATATATATATATATATATATATATTATACTGTGGTCAATCCTACAAAAACAACTAGTTGCAGCAGCACCAATTTATTGTTACACTACTGAGCTTAGCAATATTAAATAGAAACCTATATATATATATATATATATATATATATATATATATATATATATATATATATATATATATATATGAAAAATACAAAAGCTTCTTTAACATATTATGTGAAAGAAATTTAGAGATAAATTACTGCGCTTGGGTGCAGGCTCAAAAACTGTCCGGTGAGTGTATCACCTAGTACACTGAGGATATACAAATGCAAAAGAATACCGACAGTATTTTTCAAGCGCTCCCTGTGTTTTCTATGTCTCAATTCCACTTCGTCCTAGATGTCTTTGACGTATTGTTCACATAACATGGAAAGGAGAGAGAAACCACATATGGTGTGATATCTTCAAATGCAGTTTCTACCACACAAGAAAGGTATATGGTGAAAACCGTACCCCGTGCTGTGGTCCACTAATTCAATGGTGGACTATTCACACTTTAGGTCTGAGGGAGTACTGTGACTCCAATGGATACTTCAATCGTCTCCAAGTCGTTCCATATAGAAGAACCAGAGAGGTATATTTCCAAAATGGTGAAATACGTTTTTAATGGATTAAAAAAACAATACAATTTGAGAAAATGGGTGTAAACAATGGACTCTCACCGGATGGAATGGTCCACTATAAATAGCAGACATACAGCGCATAAGTTGGTAAAAACACAGGCGTCCCTGGATGCTTCCTGTATAACTCCCAGTCCTGGTGCGTAGTCCAATGTCCACAGGTCCCCTCTGCCCGGGGAGATATCACACCATATGTGGTTTCTCTCTCCTTTCCATGTTATGTGAACAATACGTCAGAGACATCTAGGACGAAGTGGAATTGAGACATAGAAAACACAGGGAGCGCTTGAAAAATACTGTCGGTATTCTTTTGCATTTCTTTAACATATTGTACAGTATTGTACCAAAAGTATGAAAAAAATTGTGTTTCAGAGCTGTTTACATTATGATTACATGACAATGTAAAAAGCAAAAGACTTATCATGGTGCATGTGCGCCCTCTTTTGTGACAGGCTAGTATTACAAGGTTATTTATCTCCCTTACCAAACATATAATAATGTTAGATTGGGATATGGGCCCTTATTCTGATTGAGTCGGATGGCTGCGTGTTCGGTTGGACGGCCGATGTATTGTGTTTGCGCATGTGCAGAGGCGTTTCTGCGCATGTGCGAATGTCCGAATACTGCGTGAATTCCATACAGAAAACGATCAGTCGGAACAATCCGAGGAGGGAGTGGAGAGGGGCTTGAAGGGCTGTTTGGGCTCATTACCATATGCGTACGCCCCACGTTTCATTGGTGTTCCCATGAAAACGCTGGGCTTACGTATGGTAATTCGGCTGTGACGCACGTGTGTGTTGGGCGAGGGACAGCTGACATAGCCGGATGCCAGCTGCCCGCCCATATCCCTGCCTTCGCACGCAGAAATGTCCAAGTGGCCTGGAGCACTCGGAGCTGTCTGACCGCTCGGTCCATCATTCGATGGTCGGCGACCATCGGAGGATGGGAGAGGATCCCACAGATGGGGGAGTTGTTCACATGAAACATCCACTCATGATCCGTTCGCTCAGCGTCTTACCGCATTCGGACGGTGTGAGCGATCCGTACGGTAGGCGAGGCTAAGAACACTCGGTGGCCGTCCGCAAATACGCATCCGAACCGAGTCAACTAGAATAAAGGCCATGGTCTCTAGGTTGACCCTATTTAGGTTGACTACTGAAGGTCGACAGGGCTTAGGTCGACACCTGAAATAGATCGACATGGCTAAGGTCGACATGGATAAAAGGTCAACATAAGCATTAGGTCATCCATGGGAAGTCGACAGTCAAAAGGTCAACATTTTTCTCATGTTTTTTTGTCCCAAATGTCAACATAGTCGACATGGACACCGTCAAAGCGCTGCTTCTGGCTTCACTTATTCAGGGCACAGTGGTGGATTTTACGTGGGGGCCTGCAGTTCTGTCTACAGTATAACCGGTGGTTAAAGACATATAAACATACATGTACAATTATATGTAATATATTTCTGGCTGCCTTACGCCAGGAATCAGTACCCCCGCTTTTTCCCTTAGCTGCTGCACCCAGGACTCTACATTCACTTGCTTGCACCCAAAATTCCATTGGCTAGATGCACGAGAGTCTGGGGGCTGGCCTAAAGAGGAAGAAGAAGTAAAGCTGTATGCTGAGTCATGGGTGCAGCAGCTCAGTGAAACACATCAGTACTTTTGATACCTGAAGTAAGGCTGCCAGCACATATATCACATACAATTGTACATGTATGTTTATCATACTTGCCTACTTTTGGAAACTAGTTTCAGGGAGATTATAGTTGGTAATAGAATTTTGCAAAGCGCCCCATTGAGGGGGCGTGCCTGCTCCACCCAAAGGGCGTGTCTAGTTCCATATATGGAGATTATGAAAAGAGATTGTGAACGTGGCACCTAGAAGCATGGGTGTGTACGGCTACATCTGAGAGGAATCTTTTAACATGACTTATATCCAAATGTAGATGAGCCCCAAAGCAGTTAGTAAGAGCTACTATACTTGGTAAAGTGTTGGGAAATGGTGCTGATGATTCAATGTAAATGTATCTGTCTCTCATTCCTTTTTCCTCCGAAAAGGTAACAGTCTAATGTGGGCCAGGTGAAATGATGGAGATTGCTAGACTAATGAGGGAGAGAGGGAGATTGCTGCTATTTCAGGGAGTCTCCTGCAGAAAACTATGATGTTTATATGTGTTAATCGTCTCTCCCATGCAATGTTCACTGTCATAGGGTTGTGCTCACTGTAAGGGGATTCTGGCCCTCACTGTAGCTCCTGCGCCCTTTAAAAATGTCCCTCCCAAAATTACCACCTTCTCAACTAGCATCCTTAATAACTGCCTTTGAGGCGGTGGCCATTTTGGGTGGGACATTTTCAGTGGTGGCAGGTGCAATGGGACCACAGAAAAGTAGATCTTCAAGTCCCAGCAGCCGTGCAGGTTAGACCTTGCAGACCACTAGTGCCCACACCAACCCAACCCCTCCATAAGATGCCATTGCTACACCTCTGATATACAGGTACCTAGATAGTATCTCAGTATCTCTCTCTAGAGCTCACACTGCATTGATGTACAGACACTCAGACAGTACCCCTGTAACTTCACATTGCTTTCATATACAGGCACCTAGATAGTACCTCTTTGACCTTGCATTGCATTCATATACAGGCACATAGATGACACAATCAAATGTTTATAAAAATAACTTCTATTTCTTTCAGGCATTGTATTACCAAAGGAAATTACGATTACAGTTATTCAATAAGGTCCAAGGACAACCAACTGCATTTTCTGAGGTTTGGCCATCTTGTAAATGTTGGTGCATCCTGCACAATATCTCCTATGACAATTAGAGAGGGCTTAATGCATAGGCATTACGCCCTCTATATTTGTCATAGGAGATATTGTGCAGGATGCACCAACCTTTAAAATGTGGCCAAACCTCAGAAAATGCAGTTTTTGGTTTGGCCACTCACTGCAAAAGCACAGGCCTCAGAATTCATACATTCCAGGGCTTACATGTAGCGGGTAACACCTTGCTCATGGGCTTCCCACAGCATTAGATGCATGTGCTTTTAGGACCACTTGCAGCTAGAACCACTTCAGTATTCTGACCTTTTCCATCATGCTCTGGGTCCACGTATACCTGGAAGGGGAATATAATAGCATGGCGAGCAAATCTAGCCCACAAGGGTACAATCCATCTGCAATCAAATGATATATGTATGATATAACCTTCACCTAAGGAAATTAAAGGAAAAATAATAAATGCTGTGAGGGCAACTACGACTTCTGCTCTCACCTAACAGCACATCCTTGTCAAAGGATTGAAGTGGATCTAGATACAACCATTAATAAATTCTTGTGAAGAGTGTTGGGATGTGGCGCAAAAAAATTGCGATACTTGATGCACCCTGCCCATCAGTGGCAGATTAAGGAGGCGGTCACCAATGCAAGTGCCCTCCCTGTCATGATAAAAAAGAAAATAAATCTACAATTACAACACTAGATGGCTGACCAGCGTTATGCCTCTCACGGGAGCCAGGGGTCTGCTGCTTTTCCTGTGATTCAGGTTCTGCCTTTTGAGGGAGCCCAAGCTGGGGTCCATCTCTAGCGGCAGCTAGGAGTCTGGAGTTGGGATCTACCTCTCACGGCAGCCTGGGTAGAAGTGGGAGACCAGAGCTGGGTTCTGCTTCTCACGGCAGCCGAGAGCTAGAAGCAGGAGCATAGAGCTGGGGTCTGTCTCTCACAGCAGCTGGAAGCTGAAAGCAGGAAGCAGAAGCCCCAAGCCGGTGTCTGCATCTAGTGGCATCCGTAAGCAGGACCTGTGAGATGGAAGTGGGAGCCCTCAACTTAGGTTTGCCTCTCTCAGCAGCAGGGAGCTGAGAGCCCTAATCGAGAGCCTGGAACTGGGGTCTGCCTCTTGTGACTGCCTAATATCCGTGGGACATTAGGCAGTCTGGCCATTAACAATACCTTTGTCACTTTAGTCAATGGGTTGAGGATCCATAGATATGGGCAAAGAAAAGAGGTGCAGAATACTTTTACCAGGAATGCTGGAGAACAACTATGCCTGGATCCGGGGACACCGGAAATAACAAAGATTTGCACCAGGACTCTGGGAATAACTGAGCCTTAATCTGAGGACATTGTGAATAACGAAGATTGCACCAATAATCTGGCAATACTGTAACTGAAGCTTAATCCGGTGATACTGAGAATAACGAAGACTTGCACCTGGACTCAGGCTACTGCTGAAGGTTTAAGATTTTACACAAAGACTCTGGCAATAATTGAGGCTTAATCCAGGGACACCGGAAATAACGAAAGACTTGCTGCAGAACTCAGATTATATCTGAGGCTTAATCGTGGGACACTGGAAATACTGAAGACTTGCTGGAGATTCCGGGGTACTGGTACAGAAGTTCAAATGCACAACAGGAAACGTTCTGCGAAGCTCCAATAGTCCATGGATGCCGACTTTCTGGCTGCTCTCTCCGGGAGAGAGCAGCCAGCTCAGTATGGCAGGGGGGCGGGGCCAAATCCGGGAGGACAAAGGGGCGAAGCCACGGCTGTGATGAGAAGTTTAGGGGCATCTCTAGAGCGATCGTGTCATTTTAGTCACGCCCCCTGCCGTGCAATGCCGGTATTTTATGCATTGCACTGTGGGGAGCGGGGTTTATGTGACGCGATCGCGCCATTTGACCCACGGAACCCCCCACGGACCCCCCCCCTCCGCTGGAGATGCAGGACAATGCGGTAGGGTTGCCATCCTTTCCGGGGGGGTAGGCAACCCTGCAATAGTCCCAGGCTGTTGTGGAAGTTGTTCCTGCCCAGGGGAAATCCTGTAAGCATCTTATAAACCCCAAGAACAAGCTTGTCAGCTAATTAAAGCAAGTTGCCTATTGGCTACAGAAGTCAGGTGACAGTCCAAGATGGAGGCGCCGATCTCTGGGAGCCAGCAAAATAAGAACCCTGGCCCATCACTGTATGGGCATCCCCATGACACCTGCTGTCAGCTGACAGGCTTAACCAATTGCACTGCTCTCTGACCTGAACTCTGACCTGTAAACCTGATATCTGGACCACGGTGTACACCGGTACTTCCTGGTTCTGATTGCTGCTGCCGCTTGCAGCCAATCACATCTGAGCAAGGGGGATATAAGCAAGGCTCCCAGCATTCCAAATTGCCTTGAACAACTGTTCTGTTCCCTGTGTGCTTGTCTCCAGTGTCAGAGGGGTAGATTTATTATAGCGGCGCTAAGAGCGCCGCTATAACACTCCCTGCTTCGCCTCATTAGCGAGGCGAAGCAGAAGGGGACACCAACAAGATCTACTAAGATCTTGCCACCGAAGCGGGGGGAGCACTAACTCCCCCCTCCGGCGATGTCCCCTCCAGCTGACAGCGCGTCAGTTAACATTCACGCGCTGTCTCCTTCCCCCCGGCCGGCTGGACTGTGCATGCCCGGGATCTCGCTACTCACACGAGATCCCAGCGCAGCTCAGCGCCAGCAGCAGGGACAGCGCTGTCCCTGCTGTAGGTATAGGGCATCGCCGCCTGCAGCTGTCGAAGTCGATAGCTGCAGGCGGCAGAACGGTCAGCGATGCTGACCGTTCATAAATCAGGCAGGAGGCAGGCGCACAGTACGAAATATCATAGCTGCGCTATGCCTCCTGCCCCACAGCGCCGCACGTTAGACACCCGCTCGGCGGGTGTCATAGATCAGGGGAAACGCTATCCCCTGCCATAAGGCACGGGGATAGCGCATATTCCCCTGATCGCCAGTTCATAAATCTGCCCCAGTGTTCCTAGGCTCCAAGCTATCCTGTGCTCCAGCGTTATAACCACCTGTGACCTGCTATTGCTGCTCCAGTACACTGTTGCTGGTTAACCCACCACTTGCCAGTTTGCCTCCTGTTTATTTCATCCCAGTGAGTCGCATCCAGCTATCACCAGCAGAGGTCACCGCCGGCTCCCAGGCCAGCTACCTCTTACTGGCTCCCAGGCCAGCCTTCCACCATTGGCTCCCAGGCCAACCACTTACTATTGTGATAGGTCAGTGACTAACACCCTCTGTGTCCTGATGGTCGACAATCATCACCGGCTCATAAGCCAGCGACATGCCTCTCTGGCTCCCAGGCTATCAACATCCCTCTCTGGCTCCCAGGCCATCAACATCCCTCTCCGGCTTCCACGCTATCGACAAGCATCTCCGGCTCCCAGGTCGTCGTCATCCCTCTCCGGCTTCCACGCCATCGACATCCCTCTCCGGCTCTCAGGCCGTAGGCAAGCATCGCCGGCCCTCAGGCCATTAATACATATTTTGGCTCCCATGCCATCGACAAGCATTTCCAGCTCCCAGGCCAATTAACATCCCTGTCTGGCTCCCAGGCCATTGACATCTCTCTCCGGCTCCCAGGTTATCGACATCCCTCTCCGGCTCCAAGGCCGTCAACATCCCTTTCCAGCTCCCAGGCTGTCGATACCTATCTTCGGTTTCCAGGTCGTCGACAATCATCTCCAGCTACCAGGCCATCCACAACTATCTTCGTTTCTGAGGCCATACACATTCACCTCTGGCTCCCAGGCCGTTGACAACTGTCACCAGGTCCCAGGCTGTTAACACTCACCTTCAGCTCCCAGGCCACCGATACTTACCTCCAGCTCCCAGGCTGTCAGCAACCATCTCCAGCTTCCAGGCCGATGCCTCTTGTCGTCACCGGCTTCCAGGCTAATGACCATTAACACTCTCAGTTTTGAACTCTAAGACTTTCTCAAGCTATCCATTATACAGTCCTCTTTCACCTGTCAGCTTGTTCCAGGGGACCAGGGCAGGGGGCCGTGACCTGCTCGTCTGGCACAGCTAAGTCCAAAGCTCCTTGCGGGCCCCCATGGTGAAAACCATCGGCGAGTTAGACTCCACTCCCCTGTTCCTGGTCTCTGCCAAACCTCTGTTTCAGCTGTCCCCTGGTGACGAAGTGCATGTCTTCACGATACCTGAAACAACCTTGTTTCCTGTTTCCATCACCCTCCACTGGCCCACCCAGGTCACAGCCAGGAACACAGAAAACCCCATTGCTGACAGAGGAGTGTCGGGTAAAGGGTTCCCAGGACACACAGTTAAGGCGCTCCAGTTACTTATTTACAGCATAACTTAGGTCTAGCATAATTATTTATCTTAGTATTCTGATTTAACTTCTTTGTATGAGTTGTAATTGTGACTGGAGGCCAGATTCTCTAAGCTTCAAAAGTGATAAAATGGAGAGTGATAAACAACCAGCCAATCAGTTCCTGTCTGACATTTTTCAAACACAGTCTGTGACATGGCAGGTAGGAGCTGATTGGCTGGCTGTTTATCACTCTCCATTTTATCACTTTTCAAGCTTAGAGAATCTGGCACTGGGTCTGCTAAAACACTTTTTTAAAAATAGAATCTTTACACATGTTAAGTAGTAACCTGAAAGGCAAATTTAGTTATGTGTATGAAAACAGAGCAATGCGTATGGTTGAAAGATGGCAATAAAGGACTCTAAAGGCCAATCAGTTAGAGCATTCCTTTGTGCTCCCAGTAGCATATCTTAGCACCCTTGGAATTTAACAAATGAATGTCATGCAGTGATACAATTGGTAGTTACATAGCACCAGACTGCAATGAGCCAACACTCAGACTATGCTGCCAACTAAAGTATTTGATTTTTTGGCTTCTTGCTTGAGTCCCAGTTGCTCTGTAGAGATCTCTTCCATGTTGTGATGAGGAGACAGTTAATGCTAGCTGAAGGCCACGAGTCAGCCATAAAAATAGCTTTTTATGTGTCCCATTTTGTTACAACACAGCAAAGCAAGAACATAATATATAAACTAAGGAAAATACTTTCAAAGTCAAGGCTATTACATGCATTCCCTGAGCATCAATGAGACACAAGAGCGTACATTCAAACAGAACCATGGAGAATTACAGCTGTCAAGAAACCCACCACCAAACTAAAAATATACTTTGGACTGTATAAATGTAATACCAAAGGGTACAAGCTTGGAGAGAGAGATAACAAATAGAGAAATAAAGTACTAATCAATCAGCATCTGTCACTTTACAGGCTGTGTTTGAAAAAGGACAGTTATGAGCTAATTGGTTGGATACATTTATATCTCCACTTTATTTCTCTCTAAACTTTGATTCATCTCGCTCATATCTGTTACATGATCATTTCATATCAGCCAATGTATTTATATATATATATATATATATATATATATATATATATATATATATATATATATATATACACACACACACAAACAATGTTAGGCCGGCACTCCACAGCTCAGTTCCTGGCAATGGCACCAGGTGCCTTCCTCTGGCAACCCACACAGGATTCCACTATGCAGGAGAGAATATCAGGAGGCACTCCGGCGACTTGAAAAAAGACCTGTTTCTTATATCCACGTTTCGAGACTTTTAATCTCGTCATCGGGATCCTGATGACGAGATTAAAAGTCGCCGGAGTACCGCCTGATATTCTCTTATATATATATATCGATCGATCTCTAGATAGATAGATAGATAGATATATACTGTCGCAATAGGAAGAGTGTGCTGCAGAGTTAAGAAAAAAGAGGGTGAAATTTAATAGTGCTGAGTGGATACTTAGAGGCAGGGCTATTTTTGTGCAGGCTCTAGCAGGAACTGTGGCCCTTATTCTAGTTCACTCTTTCTGACAAAATATTTCTTAGATGGACAAAACCATGAGCACTGCAGGTGAGGCAGGTGTAAAACCCCACCCAAATCTAATTATCTCTGCACAAGTAACACCTGCCTCACCTGCAGTGCTCATGGTTTTATCCATCTAAGAAATATTTTGTCAGAAAGAGTGAACTAGAATAAGGGCCACAGTTCCTGCTAGAGCCTGCACAAAAATAGCCCTGCTTAGAGGTATATTCAATGCTCTGACAGCGAGCAGTGCCAATAGCTTGCCATCCATATTCAACTGCCTCTCCTTCATCGTCATTTCCACCTCGCTGGTTCTTTGCAGCGAAGTGGAAATGGCGAGTGTGGCCATCAAAAAGGCGCAGCTTACCACAAAATGCAACACGCATTTGCAGCGAATCTCACTGTTTAAGGGAATCGGTGATGGGGGTTGCATGGTGAGGATGGCTTTTCCTCGCCAAAAAAAGCCGTCCTCACCGTACAAACTGCTCTCTCTGCAGGTATGTCTCCGCATTGAAAATACTCCATAGTACAGCTTATTTTATTTGGTGTCCAGGATGCAGTTCTCATAATTTACTGTTATTCACTTTATTTATTTATTAAATAGAATCACAAGTCAGAGCCAAGCTATTGCAGAGTGGAATTGCCCCTCAGGATTACTCATGCCTCCCAACCCTTTTTATCCTGCACCTGTTAGAAAGTGTCAAACAGAAAAATTCTACCAATAAGAATGTTTGCATGAAACAGCCCCCAGGGCACCAGCTAGATTGGGTAAATTTACCAAGATTCAGTAATACCCCTTTCACACCAGAAAATGCAGGGACCCACCAGGGAATATGTCCCAGGAATCATCCCGGGCCATTCCCGGGTTGACCCCTTTCACACCAGAAAAGTCCCTGCATTTTCTGGTGTGTGAAGGAGGCCAGCAGGAGGTGGGGAGCAGGCGGGCAGTCGGCGGCATGGCGTTGGGCAGTTGGCGGCGGAGGTGAGCAGGAGGTGGTGAGAATACTCACCCTGGTTGCTTGTTGTCCTCTGTGCAGGCCGGGAATCCACACAGGCGGCGATGACGGGACAGGCGGCGATGAAGATGACGGAGCTCTCTGGCGCCCTCAATGCCACCGGAGAACTGCGTCATCATCATCCACCGCCTGTCCCATCATTTGCGCACACCGCCTGCGTGGATTCCCGGCCAGACAGGACACCAAGGACCGTCAACCCAGGTAAATATACCCTACCCCATTCACACCAGCCAGGTCCCCGGGTTGAACCCAGGAACAACCCTGCTACCTAGCAGGGTTGGATTGCCGTCAAATTAGCCTGGTAATTTATCCCGGGAACCTTTCACACCAGTGCTAGTACCGGGTTGTTCCCGGACTCAATCCGGGAATTTAGGCTGGTGTGAAAGGGGTATAAGTGGAAGTGCAGTCTTAGGAGTGGAAAATAATAATAGCATCAATTAGTTCAATCAACAACTTAATTTGTTATAGTAATACTGCACACCAAGGTCAGTCTTGTAATGCCACCGGAGACTAAGATGTTGAGTAAAGCACTGAGCATTGGAATTCATTTTGTAATGTAGTAGCTAGGCAAAAGAATAGTTATAAAAACAAAAAATATATTTTTTTGCCTATCCAACATATTGATTAATCATACTTGCCGACTTAAAATAGCCTATCCGGGAGAAGCCCGGAGAGGACAGCCAAATCTCCTGGTCGGGGGGCGGGGACAGTGCTGATGACTCAAAGCCCCGCCCCCAATCCAGGCAAACGCCATGATTTGCGGATCTGCGAGTAGGGGACGGGGCTAAAATAACGCAAAATGACGCTGAGGGTTGCTGGGAGGGGGACCCAATTTTCTGGAGCCTCCCGGCCATTCCTGGAGGATAGGCAAGGACGCGATTAATCCCTACTAAAAATATAATATGCACTGATGCTGGGACATCCCTTACCAATGTCAGTGGTGGTGGCAATGTGGAGTGGTGACCTGACCACTTACCTTCCACCGTACCCTCTCACCTTCAGGCCGTGATGAACCACAGTCCTGGTAAACTCCAGCACCGGACATGATCACCTAGGAGGAAGGAGAAAAGGTGAGTTCTGTTCCTCCTGGACACAGACTGATGCGCACTCAGTCCTGCAATGTCTCTATACAATAAAGCTTCAGGCTCTGGGGAGCGACCTCCTCAGCACACAGCCTCAGAACCCAAAGTGTCACCTATTAGCACTCACGCACCTAGGTGAAAACTTGACCTTGCACGGGGATGCAAGGTCCATGTACGCTCTGAAGGAAGAAGGAAGGGAGATGAAGATAACACTCACCGACACTAAACTTGCACCTTCTCTGAGATGTCCTTGTAAGTAAGCAACAACACCATGCAGGTCCTAACGCTCACTAGTGTGGCACACAACTAACTAACTACATCACATAGCCCTGAAACTGACTAGAGCCCAAATGTTGGTACCTTGAGCCAGGAGGGCCCACCTTAATTACCTACGGGCCTGTAGGGCCCAGTGCATGGGGCCACAGGTCTATTGCCCGACCTATAAGGGACCTCAGGTTGGCCATGGGCCTGGAGGGCCCAACTAACAATACACAAGCCAGGAGGGCCCGACAACTGAATGTTCCCACAGGCTGGGAGGGCCTGACTGCCCACATGCCTAATGTCTGAGCACCCACTAGCCTAGGGTAGGAAGGTAGGTGGCGCTAAGGCCGCCTACCTGACACTGGAGAGGCCGTCATCTTCTTTTCTTTCGGACATTTCATCCCAGCGCTGCCTGGAGCTGGGTCTCATTGGGGACACAGCTTCCTCTCCCACTGACCTGGTTGCTCTGGTGCTGGTAACAGGGAAGCTGAGTATGAGTATGGGGGTATTTAAAACATTTGAAAAAATGATATTATTGTGAATGATAAAGTACCAACCAGCTTCTATTATTTTCCAAACACAGCCTGTAACACATAGAAGCTGATTGCCTATTACTTTATCTCTGATAATGATTTGAGTGAGATAAAAGTAATACAAATGTAAGTTACAAATGTATTTAGAACTATGCTTAGCACGTTATCTATGGCTGACCAAGTATCATTATCAGAAGTTGTTGTGTAGTTATATACGTTTCTGTTAATAAAATAATTGCATCCTTTTTTTTTTTTTTATTGCATTTTTTAAATGATGACATTGTTGAAGAAAGAGTGCATGAATAAAGAATATATGAATAAAGATTAAAGTACATAAACATGAAATACAGTGTGAGATATACAGTTGTCTATTTCGAGTTATTTCAAGTCATTTCAATGTTGGCGATCGGGTCCGGTTATCTATATAATCGTTAATGCAACCCAGCATACCGTATCTCATTCCTAGGATCCGATATCCAACCCCATATACATCTTACTCTCCCAATATCCTATACTCTAACCCCAAATATCTGTAAACCAATTAACATAGAACTCTAGAGTAAAGCAAAAACAAAACATACACGGGGGCAGGTTGAAGTTCCAGACAAAGACATAGACAGTCACATTAGGGTACAGGAGGATTGTGGGAAGGGAACGGGGAAAAGAAGGGGGGGGGATTTAAGTGCCTTTAGAATCATTGGGAAGCTCTATTCTCGCCTTGTCCGAGAAGTCTTTAACGGATTACATTTTACTTAGTTTATATTCAAGGAATCACACACAGATCCAAAATTTGTTACAAATATAAACTAGCTACAAACAAATATAAACAAGCTACAGGCATTATCGGAATCTCTTATACCCTCCAAGTGGGCAAAAAATAAAGGCCTGATCAAGAGGATTCAAACGCTGACATAATGTGTTTTTTTGTTGTTTGGTCCAAAGAGTCTATGAGCAGTGACCACCTTTGGTAAAAAGAATAAGCACCATTGATCAAGTTTAGTTTGGCGTATTTCCTTTCAAAGTATAGAGTTCTTTAGAGTTTTTGATGAACAAGTGATAACTGTGGTGCAGATTTCTTTGTCCAGGAAATAAGTATGCATTTTCTTGCAATTGTAATGATGATAATAAGAAGTGGAATCGTATGTTTCTTAATGGAGTCCAACGGCCAATTTCCAAAATTGAGTCCCATAACTGCCAAAGGGTCTGGAGGGAAGTGTACATGGAAGATTGCAGACAAGTAGTTCATCACTTTACACCAAAATCTTTTTAATTTAAAGCAGTCCCACATACAGTGTTAAAAATCTGCAACCAGACATCTACACTTCAAACACTGTCCCGTTTCTTCTGGGACCATGTGTCGTCTTCTGTAAGGGGTGATATAAGCACGGTGTAGGGTCCTTACGTACAGGGGCGGATCCAGGATAAAATGACAGGGGGGGCACCATGATAAAAGAGGGTTTAGGTGGGGGAGGGCCAGTGTTAGTGGTGCCAGTGTACATGCTAAGAGAGCGGCAGAGAAAGGGTGGGAATGGGATTAAAAATAGGCCCTGGCATTTAAAGTACGCAGGCCCACCATGGCAACAAAAGTGAAGGATGTAGTTGTGCGCGCGCGGAAGGCGCGCTCTGGAAAAGGGGGTGTGGCCACTCAACAGGGGGCATGTCCTTGAGTGTAGTGTACAACACCATATACAACTTCTACACATTATGCAACAAAATACTAGACCCCATTATACTTGCCCCTTACACATGATGCCAAATGGAATGAACCAAAATTCACATAATGCCACACGGATTGTGACAAAATTCACATAATGCCACACGGATTGAGCCAAAATTTACATAACACGCGGATTGAGCCAAAATTCACATAATGCCAAATGGAATGAGCCGAAATTCACATAATGCCACATGGATTGTGTCAAAATTCACATAATGCCACATGGATTGTGTCAAAATTCACATAATGCCACATGGATTGTGTCAAAATTCACATAATGCCACATGGATTGTGTCAAAATTCACATAATGCCACACGGATTGAGCCAAAATTCACATAATGCCACACGGATTGAGCCAAAATTCACATAATGCCACATGGATTGTGTCAAAATTCACATAATGCCACACGGATTGAGCCAAAATTCACATAATGCCAAATGGATTGAGCCAAAATTCACATAATGCCACATGGATTGTGTCAAAATTCACATAATGCCACATGGATTGTGTCAAAATTCACATAATTTTTACACGGATTGAGCCAAAATTCACATAATGCCAAATGGATTGAGCCAAAATTCACATAATGCCTCACTGATTGAGCCAAAATTCACATAATGCCACACAGATTGAGCCAAAATTCACATAATGCCACACGGATTGAGACAAAATTCACATAATGCCACATGGATTGAGCCAAAATCCACATAATGCCACACGGATTGAGCCAGAATTCACATAATCCCACACGGATTGAGCCAAATTCATAAAATGCCATATGGATTGAGCCAAATTCATAAAATGTCATATGGATTGAGCCAAAATTCACATAATGCCACATAGATTAAGACAAAATTCACAATACGCTTCATAAACAGGGACATTGTCCATCAAAGGCGCGCATTAAACATTTACACCATAATGTCCATTACACGTTAAGTTACACGGCATGATGTCCATTATGTATTATGTCAAACACCATAATGCCTATTAAAAATTATGCTACATACAGTAAGTGCTACTTATCTACATGCTCATTGCCAAGGGTTCCATGCTCATTGCCAGAGGTTCCATGCTCGTTGCCATGTGGGATTGCATGCTCATTGCCAACGGGGAATACATGCTCGTGGTAAATGGGGGACAGCCGCCAGGCAGAAGTGATAGCCACTGACAGTGGCAGAGCCTGGCTGTATTCCGAGCACTGCAGGTCCCAGCTATTTGAAATAATACCCATTTCACACCAGAAAATGCATTCCCAGGTTGGCCCCTTTTACACCAGCCTAGTCCCTGCATTTTCTGGTGTGAGGGGGAGAGAAAACCACCCCTCCCCCCCCCCCCCCCCCCTTTAACCAGTTATCTCATTTAGGGGCAGATGTATCATAGCAGCGCTTATCGCGCCGCTATGATACTTCCTGCTTCGCCTCATTAGCGAGGCGAAGCAGGAAGGGACATCGACAAGATGTATTAACATCTTGTCTGCCGAAGCGGGGGAGCGTTAACTCCCCCCTCCGGCGATGTCCCTTTCTGGAGATAGCGCATCAGTTAGGGCCTTATTTTGGTTCATTCTTTCTGACAAAATCCTTCTTAGATGGACAAAACCATGTGCACTGCAGGGGGGGCAGATGTAACATGTGCAGAGAGAATTAGATTTGGGTGAGTTATTTTGTTTCTGTGCAGGGAAAATACTGACTGCTTTATTTTTACACTGCAATATAGATCTCACTTTGAAGTAAAACCCCAACCAAATCTAATTCTCTCTGCACAAGTAACACCTGCCCCACCTGCAGTGCACATGGTTTTGCCCATCTAAGAAGGATTTTGGCAGAAAGAATGAACCAAAATAAGGCCCTTAATACTGATGCGCTATCTCCTGTCCCCCGGCCGGCCGCACTGGGCATGCGCGGGATCTCGCTGTTCACGCGAGATCCCCAGCGCAGCCCACAGCTGACAGCAGGGACAGCACTGTCCCTGCTGTTTAGATAGGGCTTCGCCAGCCTGATGCTGGCGAAGCTAAACCTGGCTTCGTGCGGAACGGTCAGCGATGCTGACCGTTCATACATTCGGCCTGCTATCATTTTGATAGCAGCGCCGATATGGACAGGGGCGCATAGCGCCCCTGTCCATTACCGCATCCCGGCCTCTTCATACATGGGGGAGAAGCGGTATCAGTGCACATAACGTGCGCTGATACCCCTTCTCCCCCATATCGACCCTTCATACATCTGCCCCTTAACCGGCTATATCTTTAGAACTAACTGACCCATTTACATGAGACAAGTATCATATTGAAGAACTTTTGAGTGGGCTTTGAATGATTTTGGTCCAGTAAAACTGGAACGTTTGGTTCCAGAGTAATCTGCCCTCAAAGAACATGAACAGCCATGAAATTACATTTCAAAAATAAAAAAATCGATGTACACGCTATATCTCTGGAACCGATTGACCGATATGGACCATCCTGGTATCATATTGAAGGCCCAGCGATTTGGAATTGAATAACATCAATCAGAAGCTCCTGTGATGCCAGGGGGGGAACGGGCAGCTGTCGGAACTGGGTGGGGGTCGGAATTGACGGGTCCCATATTATCCTATGGGGAAAAAATGTTACAGCTTTGCCAGGCGATATCTCCGGTTCCCGGGGGGCTAGAGACATGGGGCTGGGCTCGTTAGAAAGCTCTTGTCCTCATCTACAAAATTAATGACAGGGGGGGGGCACGTGCCCGGGTGCCCCCCCCCTGAATCCGCCACTGCTTACGTATACCTCCTTGAGATAGACCGATTGTAGCACCTTTAGCGAGGTAAGGTGCAAGCTCATTATGTCTTCTTGTTTAGATACTGTTGGAACGTCCTTTTTCCATTTATCATCTAATAAAGCCCATTGCCCCTGATCTCGATGATCTTTTTCCATTAACAAACCATACAGGTATTTAACTTTATATTTCTTGTGCAACAGGTATTTCAAAAGATGGTCTAAGGTTTTTATCTGAGCGACCGGAAGGGGAGAGGAGCTATCTAAACTAGGGGCTCTAATTGAGTTCAAGTAATGCCTGGCTTGAAAAAAACATAAATTGCTGACTGTTTGGTATTGAGTATCTGATTGAGAGATTTGAAAAGGAATCTATTACACCTCCAGGGTCAAATAGTTTGTTCGACAGATCCAGACCTTTAGCTTTCCATGTCCTGAATAGAGAATTAGTCAGAGATGGTGAGAATGATGGATTTCCCCATAGTGGGATAAATTGAGAGACATATGGGTTTCTAGTGAGTTTTTTATTTATCCACATCTTATACGTATCTCCAAACAGGACATGAGATCTTATATCTGCTGGGATTACTGATTTTTTAGATTGAACCAACGCTCCCAAAGGGTATGGGTAGAAAATATTATGTTCTAGCTCCTGGTCTGTATATGTCGATTTATTAAGTAGCCAGTCTGAAGTATACCTAAAGAAAGTAGACGCTGTATAGTGAAGTAGATTGGGAAATCCTAGTCCCCCTTTCGCTTTTGAACTTTGGAGTTTAATTTTGGCTATGCGGGGAGGTTTGTTTTGCCAGATGAATTTTGAAAAGAGGGACTCCACGCGCGTCACGTCAGTTTTGTGCAAGGCATTAGGCAGCATCTGCATGTGATAGAAAATTTTGGGAAAGATAATTGACTGTACCACTGCCATTCTTCCGAGTAATGAAATCGGAAGATCCTTCCATGCTTCTAACTTTGTGGCTATAGAGCTGATAATCGGGGTAAAGTTTAAAGAGTATAATTTGCTTAGATCCTCGCCTATCTGGACTCCCAGATATTTGAAATGGGTATTTGTTATAGTAAACGGGGTCTGTAAATGGGAAATCACTGATGGGTTAGCGTTTCCTAATAAAAGAAGTTCTGACTTTGTAAGATTTATCTTATAGCCGGAGACCTCTCCGAACGAATCAACCAAAGACATCAAAGCTGGGATGGTTTGTGACGGGTGTGAGATGAAAATCAAGGTATCATCCGCGAAAAGAGCTATTTTTAACTCTTCAGATCTAATGCGTATTCCAAAATAATTGCATCCTTAGCATTGTATAATAACACAATTATATGTTGCATACGTACCATTTCATATGCTTCTGAAAAGTTACAATTATCAAGAAAATGTTTTAATTTGAAAAATATATGACCTACTGCAGTGGTTCCCAAACTTTTTTGAATCACGGCACCCTAGAGCATCAAAACATTTTCAAGGCACCCCTAGGCCAAATGCTTTTTATCGATAAATGCAGAAAAAAAGATTAAATTAAGTGCATTGAGTTTATATGTCACAGTTATCTGGTGAGGGACAGGATTTGCTTCTATTTGTGCACATATGTTATGATTGGCAGCCACCAGCACTGGTTTTGCCTGTTACATTGACCATTCATAATATAAATTGATCCTGGTCCACCAACCCAAGGCACCCTGCAAGTGTCCTGAGGCACCCCAGGGTCCCAAGGCACACAGTTTGGGAACCACTGACCTACTGGATAAAGTATTATCAAAATAGAACTGCAACAGAGATTTATACCACCAGATGGCAGTAAAACAGCAAATATATTTTTTTTCTAAAGTTGGTTATTTACTTACAGTAAAAAAACAATAGGCTTTGTTCTTTGGAGCTTTTTTCTGCATACTCTGAAATTACAATAGTGTTATACCACCTTCCATTTCCTATTTTGTGGAAAAAAAAACCTAGTGCAGAGCATACCATATAGTGGGGTAAATTTATTAAGATGGAGTTCTATTGATGATGGGATGTTGCCCATAGCAACCAATCAGGTTGTATGATCTTTTAGAAGGTGCTAAATAAATAAGAAGTAGAATCTGATTGGTTGCTATGGGCAACATCCCATCTTCAACAGTACTCCTATCTTAGTAAATTACCCCAAGTGTGTACACAAATAAAACTGTAACTATTTCAATATTCAAACATATGGGACAATTTAATAAGACTGAATGGGTACGAATAGTTGTATTCGTACCCATTCGATGTGAAATATGTACGCATTCTACACATCAGTTAATTTACTAATGGTGAAATGTATGTGAATTCTGTTTTTATGTACGTATTATTCGGATATTCTAAAAATTAAGAATAAATACACCATCAATAGAATATAGTGGAAATCCCTATTCACTTCAATGTTATCAACAAATTTACTATAATTCATACTGGTGAATTCGAATACAAATTCAACAGTAAATACGAATGTGAAATAGAACATCTTTTTCATTCGCACTAGACTGAAGCCTGCATGGGTCAATCAGATCCGTGCAGGCTTCTCAGTATAAAAAATGAATAAAATAAATTTAAAAAAAGCATGTGGGGTCCCGCCCCCCACACCTATAACCAGCCCCGGGCTCATTGAATCGTTCCAGGTTTTAGAAATTTCCGGGGACAAAAAAATGAGGCACCCATGTATTTCTAAAACCAGCACCAGGCTCATAGGTCTTTCTTGATTCCCAAAATATGGGGGTCAAAATTATTAAGGGTCCCTCATATTTTAGACAACCAGCATCGAGCCCAAACAGCCGGCTGGGTAATGCCACACCTGGGGGAAACTTTTATACAAGTTCCCCAGGCCAAAACATTAAACCCCCTGACTGGTAAGCCCGGGCTGGGACCTTCTGGGGAGCTCCACTGCTGATTGGCTGGGGGAGAACCCAGTGCCTGACGTCACAGGCCAATCAACCAGTTCAGGGAAGGAGCCACAAGTGTAATCAAACACTTATGGCTTCTCCAGTACAATGGTCTGGGAGATGTGTTTTCTTGTTTTAACCCTGTGGATGCCAACTTGGAAAGAAGAGGACACAATCTATGCCGGATTAGTTGGTGAGTATAATTTCCTTCTGTAGGTAACCCGATTGGACTCTACTGGAGAAGAGGACGGGCCTACATTGGAATGCATAGGTGAGTATGTATAAATGATTGTAGTATCAATTATTTATTTCTCTTATGTGTGTTTGTTCCCATATCCAACAACTGACACACTGTCTTACACCCACTTGGCTGTTTATTATTGTTCATATTAAAATGGGGGTGTAGATGCATGTTGCATGTGGATACTGGAAGTTGCATCCTTGCCATACACTTGTTATTAAGGATGCGCCTCTGCAACCATTCTTGCAGCAGGACTGCAGCTATTAAATTCAAACTTCTGCTGCTCTACAAAAGCTTGTGGTGATTTGCACACCGACGACTTAGCTATTATGGTTACAGAATTGATATATATCAAGAGCATATGCTTTTGAAACTGAAACATTAGAATACAGATTTGTCTTTTTCATCTTTAAGTAGAGAATGCTTATCACATCAACTTCAATGACAAAACTCCTCACATTAAAATAACAGCACTTGTTGGTAATGTAACCTATTTTTTTTTTATTTGCTTATTAAGGAGTAATAGAGAAAAAGGGCAAATATCATCAATAATTATCCCATGTCGGAGACAAGTGAAGAGGTAGAAAGACAAGTGCTAGTCAGTTATTGAGCAGGACAAAATACGATAAAAATAAGAGCACAAAATAGCCTCCAACCTCACCAATAGAAGGAAGGCACACTGAAAGGGGAGAGCTGGGATCTGATTGTGTTGAAGCCAGGGGTTCCAAGTTTTGAGGAGTGGGCCAAACAAGTCCTTCAAAAAGTTCATCATCCTATCCATTTGGTAATTTGAACTATATAGTCTGAATGTGGGAAACAGGGGAGGGAGAGCTCAGGTATTTCCAGTTAGGAGTGATGAAACATGTAGCAGCCGGGAGGAAATGTCTGGCAACAAATCAAGTAATGGTAGTGGAGCAGAAAATGTTTGGAAGGAAAATAAATATTAGGGTCCAGGAGGGAAGACAGGAGTGAACTAACCTCCAGCCAAAATATCTGTAGAACAGGACAGGGACACCAGATATGGAGGAAGAACCCAGTGGGTGGGTAACCTCACCTACACAGGGAGGAAGATGATGGAAAAATATTGTGGAGTCTAGATGGGACAGTGTACCATTTATATAATAATAAAAAAACAAAAATGATCTTAGTAGAAATTTAACACTAGCATAATAGAACAAGTACTGCACTAAGCAGACTTTCTCCCACCTCACGTTAAGGCTCCTGTCTCTTCTTCCTGGTAGCTACTCTCTAGTCATGTGCACTGACTGAGGACTCATAACAACACACACAGCAAACGTGATACTGTAGCAGAAGCTGCTACCACTAGGTATGTTCCACAATTCTGCCATTTTACTTAAAATGCATGATGTGGCATCATCTCTATTAATATATATCATTGTTATCGTTGTCGTATTTGAGTCACTTGCTAAGAGAAGGGGGGTTTCTGGGCAACCAGAAACCCCCTTGCATTTGCCTATGAGACCAATCATCCATGTCCGGGATCGCTCCCAAGTCTGACTCCCACTTGAACTCCTGAGTATATCTCTGAGGAGTGTCAAAGTAGAAGACTCAGGCCATTGGAGGGTGGCATATTGGAGCAGGTCCCCCCGGATGGAGGTGAGTCTAGCTGGCAAGTCCCCCCCCCCCCCCGGAGCGACTAGACGGCCGCCGCATCACCCGTTCCCCTTCCCCACCACTGGAGTTGCTTTGTGGCAAACCCCCGCCCCTGGCAAACCCCCGCCCCTGGAACGATGCAGCGGCCTGCCACCACAATACCCGTCCCCACCCCCATCCCCCCCGCATGGAGCGGCCAAATTGCAGTGCCCCAGCCCCCCGGGGGGAGCGGGTGAACACCAGAGCGCCACCCGCCTGGGGCGCTCTGGTGCTTCGCATCGGCCCTGAACTCAGATGAGTCTCTGGGATGGACAAGCATTAATTAGACCTATTTTTATATAGTTAAATATACAGTATACAGTATATATGCAGTAAGTTGTGCATGGTGAAAAATAACATAATTTCCAACTATTAACATTAAATATGGATATTCCTAATGTTGCTTTTTTTTAAGAGTACAAACAATTTTATATATAGAAATTACTTTGCAAATCTTTCCTATGAGAATATAATAATAAACATCATATGGACCATTTCAAGGCAACATCGAAAAACAAAACGTAATAAAACAAACCCCATTACACCATGTTGTTACTTTTATATCTTCTTCTTCCCTTTATTGTATTTTTGCTAAGCATTTTAGATGTAATCCCATTTTAAAACAGAATAATTAGGAACATGTTTAAGGTTTTATTACAGCAATCTGTTGCTGCAATCTGCTTTTATGAATATATTCATACAGTAATGCAAATTCTTTTGCACAGGTTCCTTGACTTTCCTCACAAATGCTCCTGCCATTTAACTGATGTTTTACATTTTGCTTTATTAAAGATAAGAGAAACGTGTAGAGATAACCACAACATGCGATCAGCAGGATAACTGCATAATCCATCATTAAATCTGAATCTGGGGTATTTCATGTTTGGGAACAGATAAACCGCACAGGCAGAGGCACAGACTTCTATCATTAAAGGGAATGGCAATGGTTTAGTCATTTTCTGTTCCTTAAAGAGTGAATTCCTTAAAGAAGGAATTTTACTGTTAGGCACATAACTTGCTTTGCTAAAACATTTCCAGAAAACAAATAGCATCAATGCAATAGGCTGAACCCATACATTAAAATAAACACTAAAATTAATTATATCATGCTTGCCTACTTTTGAAAACTAGTTTCAGGGAGATTATAGTTGAGGGGGAGTGTCATGCTCCACCCATAGGGCGGGTCTAGTTCCATATATGGAGAGATTGTGAAAAGAGATTGTGAACGTGGCCCCTAGAAGTGTGGGTGTGTACTGCTACATCTGAGAGCAATCTTTTAAAATGACTTATATCCAAATGTAAATGAGCCCAAAGCAGTTAGGAAAAGCTACTGTACTTGGTAAAGTGCTGGAAATGGTGCTGATGATTCAGTGTAAATGTATCCCCGCCTTAGGCCACTATGCCATTTGGGTTGCTGGCGCATTTAAACGCCAGTGATCCCAATGCGGGAATTTCATTACAGTTATTGTTGTTACTTGTTCTCACACACTTTTTCTATGTCCCCATGTCTCCTTTCCTATCCTCTTATTTCCTAACCTTTCCCAAAATTCCGACCTATAATCCACCCATAAAGAAACATGTCTACACCAGGTAAATTAAAAATTCTATCAATTAATGTAAAAGGCCTCAATATCCCAGAAAAACGCTCCAACCTACTCAGAACCCTCAGAGCTGAAAAGGCAGACATAGCTATGATACAAGAAACACACTTCAAACTCTCTGCACGTAACCCATCTATCTCTAACCGCCACTTCCCCTTCGCCTACTATTGCAATACCCCGAATAGTAAAACTAAAGGAGTGGCAATTATATTCTCCAAAAATCTCCAATTATCCGATATATCAGTACAAAAAATAGTCCTGGGGAGAATTCTCCTTGTCAAATGCAAAATCTTCACGCAACCCTACACTTTTGTGGTGATATACGCCCCGAACCAGGACCAACACACATTTCTCCAAACCCATCTCGCTCACTTAGACTCCTTTCTTGAGGGTACGGTGATAATGGGAGGGGACTTAAATTGGACTATGGACCCAACGCTAGACACATCCACCAAATCCTACCGATTCCCTAACCGCAAATACCAAAAAGTTAGGAAAATTTTCCACGAACTGCAATTAGCAGACTCTTGGAGAATACTAAACCCCTCTGGCAGAGATTACTCATTCTACTCACACCCCCATCAATCCTACTCGCGCCTAGATTACCTGTTTTTAAGCCATAAACATCTCCCTTTGCTTCTTGACACATCCATTGGATCTATTACATGGTCAGACCATGCCCCAATCTCGATGACTATAGCGACATCCCAACACTCCCCAGGCCAATGGACATGGCGTCTAAACGAATCCCTACTGCAAGATAAATATTGTAAAGCTGAGGTAGACAAAGCCATATCTGACTACTTTAGCATCAATGACACAGAAGACACATCCGCAATAACCCTGTGGGAAGCTCACAAATGTGTCATAAGGGGCAAACTAATACAGCTTGGCACCCTTATAAAAAAATAAAATCAGAACGAATACTCAAACTACTACACAAGATTCACACTTTAGAGAATTTACACAAATCTCAAGCTTCTCCTCAGATACTGGTCGACCTGACCGAAACCCGAACCACCCTAAACAAACTGCTCTCTGAACGCACTAAATTGGACATACGCAAATGCAATCGAAAATTTTACCAATGGGGAAACAAACCAGGCCGCCTCCTCGCCCAGGCTATTAAAGCCCAAAGAGCGGCCTCTTTCATCAGCGAGATGAAGAACGACACAAACTCACTCTGCTTTAAAACCCCGGAAATTGCGGCATGCTTTCAGCGTTATTACTCAGCATTATATAACCTTAAAGCATCCCCAAGTACAACTGATCTACTACACGACACCTTACAAGCAAAGGAATACCTAACATCAGTAGCATTTCCTACTCTCTCCAACTCAAACAGGGAACTTATAGATCAACCATTCACAATGCAAGAGCTAGATTCGGCAATATCCTCTTTCCGGGAAAAGTCCAGGCCCAGACGGCCTCACTGCGCCATATTATAAGACATTTGAAAAAAATCTCCTGACCCCCAGACTCCTTCAAGCCTTCAACACCATCTCCGCAAACTCTCACTTTACTAGACAGTCACTAGAAGCACACATTACGGTCATCCCAAAATCAGGAAAGGACCCCTCCATGTGCTCCAGTTACAGACCGATATCTCTACTAAACATTGACATAAAGCTCTTTGCAAAACTGATGGCAAACAGACTAAACAGAGTCCTCCCTGCACTAATCCACAATGACCAGGTGGGATTCGTCCCAGGTCGAGAGGCGAAGGACAACACCACCAAAGTCCTGAGCCTGATCCATCTTGCCTCCCAGCATAAAATCCCGGCCATCCTGATCTCCACAGATGCTGAAAAAGCATTTGATAGAGTCAGCTGGAGCTTTATGCGAGCTGTGCTGGATTTCAACTCCCAGATATTAAAAACTATTACTACGCCGTACACTTAAACAGAATAATGGATTGGACAAGGAGCCGAAACAATAAACAGTGGGTTGAACTCGAGGGTGTATGCTCACAACAATTCCCAGAAATATTCCCTTGGCTTCCCACACTCCTCAAGCCCCCTTCCTCCCATCCCACTATTCCCCCAACCCTGGCCTCATGGAAACTTCTGCGTCAAAGACACTACATATCCTCCAAATTTGGTCCACTGACCTCCTTTTTATACAACCCAGACTTCCAACCCGGAACAAATATCCATGACTTCACCCGGTGGGCCTTAGAGGGGATCTTTAGGGTAGGTCAGTTAGTTACGTCTGTAGGAGTGCGATCATTCTCCGATATCCAAACTAAGTGGGGGATCCCCCCATAGAGACTTTTGGAAATATCTCCAAGCAAGACACTTCCTACAAACGAACTCTAGACTCCCACTGGCCTCCCGCGAGCTGATGCCATTTGAAAGACTGTGTGTAGCCACACGCGACCCCACTCATACGATCTCAATAATATACAAAATCCTTCAAAACTCAAATTCTGAAATAACATCGTCTTTCACCAAGGCCTGGGAGAGGGACTTAGGTCTGATCATCTCGGATAAAGAATGGGAATCCATCTTTATGAAAGCACACGCCAGTTCCATCTGCATCCAAACCAGGGAAACCCAGTACAAATTAATCATGAGATGGTACAGACATCCTTCTATGTTACACATTATGAACCCCAATATCCCAGCAAACTGCTGGAGGTGCAAAAACGCCACCGGGACACTACTACATGTCTGGTGGGAATGCCCACTCATCATACCATTCTGGTTAGAAGTTATGAAGATCTCACAAGACATACTCCATACCCCCATCCCCTCTACCCCCGCCTTCTGGCTACTTAATCTCTCCATTACCCCGATCTCCCTATACAAATCCTCATTGTGCAGACACTTAAGTAATGCCGCACGAGCCGTAATTCCCGCATTATGGAAATCCACAACCCCTCCTACATGTAAATCCTGGTTCACTAAAATTGATTATTACATGACTATGGAGGACACAATGCTATCTTCTGTTGATAAACAATCAGGTTTTATGACCACATGGCTTCCATGGCTGGAATACAAGGAAAGTCGAGAATACAAAAACTTTACCTCTTAAACAGAATAACTAACTACATTGCCAGATTACTTTAGCGTTAATCCGCTTTTATTAGCTCACCTTACCTTGGGAAAGGTAAACCCCACCCCCCACCTACACCCTCACCCTTCTTCCTCTCTACTCTACCTGTCTCCCCCACATCTTCATATGTTTGTAATATTGAAATATTTATAAAATAACATTTTCGGCTCCCAAGTTCTTCTGTTCTGAACACAGTTTTTCTTTTCATATTTTCGGGACTCTAGCTACAGGAACACCCGACTATTTAGAACTATAGAATTGTTTCTTCTCGCTGCACCGAGAAATATTGATTGCCTGAATATTCATTTTATTTGGAGCTGCTCATTTCACTACTTCTGTATTTCTATGTAATTTCAATAAAAAAAGAATATACAAAAAAAAATGTAAATGTATCTATCTATTCTGTAACAGTGTAATGTGGGCTAGATGAAATGAGGGCGATTGCTAGACTAATGTGGGAGAGAGGGAGATTGCTGCTATTTCAGGGAGTCTCCTGCAGAATGCAGGATGGTAGGCAACTATGAATTATGTACCGTCAGAAAATAATAGTACAGACCTATATTTGTTTAAAAACACAGCCCTGTTCACCTTCATATGTTATTATGAGGTGCAGAGTGAACATGATTCATGCATTCTTAATGTATTTGCCTATAGTATATGCACATTTTTCTATAACCTAAATACACTTTTTTGAACAGATGGGGACTACTACTATTATTATTTTTTTCTAAAAAATAAATAAATCTATTCATTATTTGCATAAGGCATGCCAGAAAATAGACATAAGACATTTTATTCCATTGATCTGAATCGCAGCACACCCGAAAGAGAATACACGTTAAAACATGAAACTGTTAGATTCTACCCATGGCTGACTTGGAGTTTGTATATTCTCCCCATGCATGTCTGGGTTTCCTTCTGCACTCCCCCAAAAAATACTGGTGCGTTAAGTGGTTCCCAACAAAAAATAACCCTAGGGTGTAGGTATGCTTGTACATGAGCAAAGGCAAAGGGACAAGTGACTCTTATCTGCCATCAAATTCTATGTCTCTATGTATATTGTACAGGATTTGTACTACACAGACCTGATTATGCAAGCCCGCTTGTAGTCCCCACTTAGCTGTAGCATGATTAACATTCTGTGTAATGTGGGGTGCAGAGCATAGGCCGCGATGGAAACCTTTCTAGAAAACAGTGAACATGTATCCAGTGTTTTGTAGGTGTGCTGAACCCAATGTCAGATGGCTATCGTATGCAATTTAGATGAAATACCGATTTTTTTATAAATAAAAAAACATGTCCAGTTGTGATTCCTCAGTCACATGTCATTACTATGCATTCTGCCCTGGGTAAACTGTGCTCACAGCCCTAGCAGTGATAACCCAGCTGTGGCAGTGATGTTGAATTATTGATCTCTTACAATGTATATTTCATGCATGTCTATTTGGTATGAATTTCTAGTTTCCAAAACTGTGCCGACGTTGTGTAAGACTAGCTGATCGAAGTGGCAAAGGGTTACCTAAGAATCTTGTGATGGCTAAACTTCCGTGGAAATATGGTTTTCTTTTTACAGTAGAGCCGAGGGGCTTCGACACAGCTACAGGCAGGCTGGTGGATTGTCAGCTTATCATTTACCTTTTGTTTCATAAAATATATTTCTTAAGCAAGAGGGATATGATGTTTAATGTCCCTGGATTCAACCTAATTTATATGTACATTGGTTTTATGAGAACAAAGAAAGCAGGGTACTTGTTTCCTAGCACGGCGTCCATCTTATTCCATCACATACCACTAATTAAGGTATGCAATGGGACCCGATTTTCGGGTTCTAAGAGGCGAACTGTAGAATTTTCATATCGCGTTGCATCGCATGCCATTACAATGACATGCGATGCGATTTGTAATTGTACAGGCACCCTGATGGGGTGTTAAATGCACTATCCATGTCAGCGTGGAGTTGAATTTATATAGTGTGGCGAGCCCGAAGCGTGGCCTGCGCAGCGAGCCCCGCGAGGGGACGCGGAATACATGTGAAGAAATCCGCGTCCGCTCGCCGCACTTCAGGCTCGGTGGCTCGCCACACTATATAAAATCAACTCCACGCCTATGTGGATAGTGGGGGTATGAAAAGGTCGGAGGATGCGTACCGCCGCCCCTCGCGGGCTCGCCCACTTCGGGTTGGCGTTCATAGTGGGAGGGGAGTTAACAATGGGGGTGCATATAACATAGTAATCACCCATCAGGGTGCCTGTACAATTAAAAAAACGTTTTGAACGCATCAATCGCATCTCAAGTGATCTGGTTGCATGCAATGCGATCAAAACTATGTCATAAGATTAAAATCATGGGCGCCGTGCTAGGAAACAAGTACCAAAAGCAGTTATTTTCAGGCTGGAAATGGTGAGGGCTGCTGGTTGTACTATAAGGATCAGAAGCCCACACTACTCAGTGGACCTTATTCTTTTCCATGCGCACCTCCATAAATTCTGGAGGTGGAGACCCCGTCATTGGGGGTCCCCACTTCCCCAGGATCCCTGACTTGGACTTGTATAAAAAGTCTCCCCCGGCTGTGAGATTACCCTGCTAGCTGGTTGGGCCCGGTGCTGGTTCTTGAAATACAGGTGACCCCTACTTGTTTTGTCCCCCATATTTTGGGATCCAGGACCCTTGGGCCTGGTTCTAAAAGCTATAGGGGTCCCCTGTTTGGTTTGCACCGTGATTTTTTAAACCAGGACTGCCCTTTTTTTAATTATTTATTTATTTTTAACATTGCCAAATACTCCTGGAACATGAGGAATATTTTCCAGGCATATTTTCACGGCAATTACCAGCCGTATATTGCATATGGCTGGTTAGTAAATTAGGAATCACCTTTCTACTGAATGGTGATTCCTACTCGTATTCTTTCGATGGCGTATGTATTCGTATTCGCAAATAGGAATAAGAATGTGCTATGACTACGAATACGAATTGAAGTATTTTTGGTATAGTAAATGGCAAAAATACGTATAGGCAGTTGTATTTGCATACACATACCTACGAATATGCCTTTTTCAGGCGTATTCACCTTAGTAAATGTCCCCCTTTGTATCCGCCTAATTCGATGCATTATTATTCAAACTGTACACTATACACAACTCCTGTCAGTATATATTTTAAGTGGTTCTTGCTAAGAGAATGATGTTGACAAATCAGAATATCCTGTTCAAACTGCTAGCCTGCTGATTTAATGTTCCAGATGCCAACAGCGCCAAAGCTATCTAATGCTGAATAAAATTTGCATTTACAAAGTAACCATTTAATTCACGTGGCTAGTGCAGAATGTGTGATAAACATGTCATGTACAAGTTTCTACCAAATTAAATCTTTGAAAAGTAGGTTTGAACCCAACAACTGAACAATCAGACATGAAGATTATTTATTTCACTAATTTATGTAGAACTTACAAAATAAGTGTCAAATAACAAATAATATTAAATCATTTATTAAATACGTTTACAGTGTATCTTGAAAGTGCTGCGGCCATGTTTGGGTTCTGGAGGAAAAACTGGCTTGTTGCAGACAAGCTTGCAGCCTATGGTAATGGTGGTGTCGTGGAGGGCTGCAGGGAGCTGAGACTGACATCCGACATGGCTGGAGCGGTATGCTGTATAGCTACAGTGTCAGCAACTCCAGGTGACATCTAAAGAGACTGCTTGAGTGCTGAATTCCATTCAGCATGCAAACAGCACAGATGACGTCCAACTTGGAGTGCAGTGCCAGTCTGAAGAGACACTTTAAGGGTAGGAACGAGTTACCCGGATGTCTAGTTACCCAGATCATGTCACCTCCTACACAGCTGTTTCTGTTTCAGATAATGACTGTGTTTCAACCTACATATGAAAATAATGATCATGTTTGCTATGATTGGGTATCATTACTTCCTGACAAGTATACCTAGAAAAATTGATGCTGTTTTGAAGGCCAGAGGTGGTCACACCAGAGATTAATTTGATTTAGATTTCTCTTCTATTCATTCATTTTGTTAACAGAGTAAAAATAGATTATTAACACTTTTATTTTTAAAGCATTCTTACTTTGCAGTTTTTTCAACATCTGCACTGTATAATTTTAATATATTTTATCATCATTATTATTAGTATTATTATTACTACAGGAAGCATTTCTCCCAATACAATTCTTTTGTATATCTAGCATTTTCTTTTGTATTATCCATCCCAAAATCTCAGCATATGGTACACTTATGGTGCATATGCATGGTGCGATTTTGGCTATGTACGATTTTGACATTATGATAATGCTAAAAACAGCTCATACTACACCTACACCTTCTATTTTTCTTTCCATTGGATGTAGAGAAACCCTAGATATACAGACGTATCCACATGTGTCTACATCCCAGCTGCAGGTGCCCGTTTGGTGCAGCCAGTCAGACATGCGACAGAGCGGTGGGTTGCTGGCTAATGTATTTTCAATAAGTCAATACTTGTGTGCATTACACCCGGAATGTCACTCCCGTGACAAAGTGGAAAACAGAAGGGTATTATTACATTCTTTGACATTGCTAGCAGAGTCAGACTGGTTACCTGGGTTGTCATGTAGCAGCCCCAAGGGTTTTGGGTTCCGAATGAGACAACCCAAATTCGTCCCAGTCCCCAATGGTTATGGTTTGGCCACACTCGCTGGGCCGTTCACTCCAGGAGGGGTGGAAGCAGGGGAATGGCCAGCATTTATGGGCATGCCCATCAAAACACTGGGCGTACCCCTGCAGATGCAGGCGTGTCTATGCCTGCTTGGGGTGGGTGGCTGAGAACACATGATGTCCGCGCCTGCCCCGGCCATAATAAAAGTCAGTCTAGACTCCTTTATTAGCATACTCATCCCCTTGCATGTTATAAAGGATTCGATCGGCACACGCCATTGGTTAGCACTTTTAATAGGTGTAAGTGCAGCACTAATATGGTGATTCTGCTCTCTTGCATTCACAATAGCAGAGCAGAAGGAGCCCCATCTTACGCTTTTACCTTCCATCCAATCTGCAAGCAGCATTGCTTGGATTTTAATGTTCCCGGCTGCAATATAATAGAAAATAATTGAGAGTTTATTGTGGAAAAAAATAAAATATATACTCAATGGTATAGTACATATATGCTTTATCCAAGTTGGAGTTAATAGTCCCAGTGATACTTTCTATAAGGAATATATTGTGTTGATAGAAGACAGGTCGAGTCTCCCTTATCCGTGTATTCTAAAAACAGAAATATTCCAAAAAAACTTGGTTTTTCAGAATATTTTTTTTCAAATTCCGCCCCTTTTTTCATACTTACCTTGTCCCCTGATGTCCACGGTGGCCTTCGGGATCCTCTACAGCGGCATCTCCGGTCCCAGGGGTGCATTGCATGAGTGATGTCACCGGTGCGCCTGCGCAGTGCACCCCCTGGGATTGGAGACCACCTTGGACGTCGGGGACACTGGGGGACCATCGGGGCACCACCAGGGGACCAGGTAAGTATAAAAAAGAATATATATTCCAAAATCCAAAAAATTATCCAAAATGCTTGTGGTCCCAAGCATTTTGGATAAGGGATACTCAACCTTTACCATATTTACAAGGGTATTAAATAGGAGACCCATATACAGGTAGCATACCAGACTTACAATACAATGAAGATTTGCACATAGTGGCATCCTTATATATGTTTGGACGTCCCGTGAAAGATGGGCGCACCCAAACTCACTCTATTTAACTCGAACATTCATCATGTCTACATGGATGCCGGTGGCTGCAGCATCTTCTTCTGGGTCCGAGCGGTCATTGCACATTGTAGTTCCATTGCCTGCATCTCAGGACTGGTAAATAGTCTGTCCTAAACCTTGATTCAATACTATGAATGCTGACCATGTGCACAGATCCTGAAATGGAAGACCCTGGTGATGCAATTCTCATAAGAGGCTTATCAGAAATTCATACTGTAAGTTGCAGTGAACACAATAGCGTTATGATAGAGCATTCAATAAACCAGTGCCAGTCTATGCAGAATTGGTTATGTCAGGGTGAAAGAAGGATGTGGAAACACAAAGGAAAATGCTATTTAAGTGAATAAAGATTACTTTGTGAGCATGCCATATGTTTATTGTATATTGTTTACTTACAGAATAATTATATAAAGCAACCTATTCATTGTTGTGGTATTTATAGAGTATCTCTAGTCCCTGTTGCCTTAATTAACTCCTGTTTCATAGGTATGGAAAGGTCTCTACTGAGACATCTTGGCAATGATTAGGTGTATTTACTATATCAAACAAAATCCTACATGCAAGCTGTGGACACACATAAAAAAGACAAGGGTAGGAGAGTTTGTCACTTGGGTGGTGCACCAAAAAAGAATTAATGAGAGACTTAAAATGTACCTTTTATTAGGGTTATAGATTTAAAGAAAAGGGGCTACGAAATATAACAGACTACATGAAACATAAAACATAGACATAGTGAATACAGTGCATGTTAAAAATGCACGTGCGGTGTCTCTTAGCACTTAGGGGCCCATTTATCAAACTATATTTGTGGTTAAATCCCCGAAAACGCACGTTTTCAGGGTTTAGCCGCAAATATTAACTATCTCCTAAATGTATCAAAGGGGGACCGCAGCAGGGATCTCCGATCCCTGCTGCGATCCTCCCTGCAGCGCCGCCGGCCGCATTCCCCATAGGTTTCTATGGGGGATGCAAAGCTGCCCGATGTATTAACATTGGGCAGCCCGGCATCGCAGCTCTGGGCTATCGCCATTCTGATATGGCGATAGCCCATTTTAGCCTATGGCTACACATCGCACTGCCCGAGCAGGGCAGTGCGGTCAGAGAGGTCGGCCGGGGTCAGCGCATAACCGCGCATGCGCTGACCTCCCGGCTTCCGGGTCAGGGCTTCGCAGGGACGGGCTCCTATCGGAGCCCTGTCCCTGCGCCCTTAAAAATAATACATTGCCCCGATATGATCGCATTTTACAATGCGATCCTGGGCAGTAATATTCCGCCCCTTATACATTAATTTTAAGTAATGGTGTGTCTGTCCCTTTAATATTGGCCCTTATGGCTCATAAATATTGCGGGAATCCTATTGTACCAGTAATTGTGATCAAGTAATCTATTGTACGCGTATACCAATAAATTTTGAAGATCATTCATTTGTATCTGTGTACAGTTTTTATTATGTGCAATTTTTATCCCGGTCTCGTCAGTTCGCTGTTATATTCATAGATATTATTCTGTCTCAGTCTCCACTGAAGTATTTCTAAACAATATGCATACAAATCAAAGAGGCTTTTGGATATATGTGTACTTGTATACTGTATATTCAGGAATTGGATAGAGTGTTATGTATCATACATTCTGTAGTTTTGAAGTTCAAGAGTTGATACATATGTTTCAGTAATTTGACACAGGGCACTCTCTCTCCAATTGTGAGAATATTTCTTTACATAGTAGTCACTGACTATATTATACTGATGTCAAGTAGACAAATTTTCAGGGTTGTGCCTTCTTATATTGTTAGCCATAGCGACAGCGTCTTTGACATGTGTCATGCAGGTATCACACGTGTACGGTGCCCAGTGGTGTAGTCTGTGAGGACTAAAGTTTACCACGCATTCATATAAAAAAGTGTGTAGCAAGCACCGGTCTCAGTATTTCTAGTAGGGAATATTTAATATGACCTTAGTAAGGTACTACAGATCCCCGTAGGATATGGAAGTCTTGAAGAGGCTGTTGGATATATACCGTACTGCACGTTGGTCAGGGGCGAATTTAGGGATGAGGGCGCCCCTAGGCACAACAATAATGTTTACTAAGTAGGACAGTTTATAGGGGCAGTATCTGCATGTCCTATCCATTTATACTCTATTTAAGATGGAATATAGTACAGTAAAGTGGATATTTTGCAGTTATTGGTACATTTTGGGCTGACAGTACTAACACAGGCATCCAAGTGCCGCCCCCAAACATGTGCCGCCCCTAGGCCGGTGCCTCACGTGCCTAATGGGAAATTCGGCTCTGACGTTGGTGTTGCCCAATATAAGCAGGGCTTATCAGGTGCTTAGTGTAATATAAGGCTGTTGATTGTGCACCATATAGTACCTAGTAGCATTCAGATTTGCAGGGCTAGCAGCGTGTGCCGCTTGTATTGCGGCACACCGTTAACTAGCTCACTGGGACTGACAATGTGGACATACATATACAATTCTATTTGAACTGTTGCAGGGATCTATAAACCCGCAGTGTATTAGCGGGAATTGCACATATAATAGACACACATTAAGAGTACATTAGAGTCCTTAAAAGGACTAATATTCGACATATAAGTTGGATTCTCAATGAGAGCGACCGCACGGCTATGGTGGCCACAGAAAAATTATTTGATTGATTCTGCAACATAATTTTGTAGGTCACTGCTCCGTCAAGGCAAAATGAATGAGAAAAACACATTAATACCCCTTTCACATCTTACCTCTGACCTCGGTGTGAAAGTACCACAGCTTTTAACCCGGGTTGGCCAACCTGGCAATTCAACCCGGGTTATAAGAATGGTTCTCTCCAGCCGCATGCGAGGTAATGTGTTCACGCAAATGCCTCACATGTTATCAAGGGGATGCGGGCAGCACTGGTGGCAGGAAGGGGGCAGCAATCGGCTTGGTGATGGTAAACATCTGCTGCTTAGCGAGCGGTAGTGAATCAGGTCCTAAATGCATGATGAAAGGGGACATAGACACTCAATAAACCCAGAAACTTACACATTCTCAGTATAGTTGCCATATATTAAAACAGGTATAGTCCATAGGGTTGACCACAGGAAGGTCTACATACATTGGGTTGACCACTAAAGGTCTTAGGTCAACACCCCAAAAGGGTTGACATGGGTCTAGGTCGACAGGATCATTAGGTCGACACAATCATTAGGTTGACATGGGAAAGTTTGACAGTCAAAAGATCAACAAGGACCCTTCTACACATCCCACCACCTTGACATCACCTCCCCCCGCCCAGCCAGGGCTACAGTACACGCCCACCATCCACCATTACTCCACAGCCACCATTACTCCCGCACCCTCCCCTCTGCCCCCTCCCGTGATTCGCGGCACCCCCACAACCCGTGATTCACGGACCCCCACAACCCCCCCCTCCCGCAATTCACTAACTCCCACAACTCCCCTCCCACAATTTGCAGACCCCCCTTCCAGCGATTCAAGGCCCCCCCGCGCCGCCTCCCGCAGTTTGCAGATCCATGCACCCTGCCCTCCCGCAATTTGCAGACCCCCCTGCAAATTCCGGCAATTCCCCCCCCCCCCCCAGCAGACCCCCGATCCTGCATTTCACATACCCCTGTGAGAATGGGGGATCCTGTACCGCCACAAGCAGGTGCCGCCCCTAGGTGGGAAATCCATCTGCTGACGTCAGCTGCCCACTCCCCGCACCCACATCACCGGCCAATTTGCATGGGAATGCCCATGAAATGCATTTTTTAATGAGTGCAGTAATATTTAGGATTTTTATGTATATCTGAGATAAAGATAAGTCTCCACATGCCATAATAGGAAACGGCCACTAATATAAAGGTAGGTGAAGATTTCATAGGATTATTTGTTGTCTTGCTTCCTTAGCGCCTGTTCTTGTGGGCTAATGGCATTTTATTATTTATTACAAGTTATTTACAAAGTTCACACATATTACGCATTGTTTTTCAGAGTGCATCCATTATTGCAGGGGTGGCCAACCTGTGGCTCTAGAGCCGCATGCGGCTCTTCCCCTGTTAAAGTGCGGCTCCTGCCCACCGTCTGTCCCCGTCTCCATCAACCGCTGCCGGTTCCTCGAATCTCTTCTCCTTCTGAGGGGAGGAGAGCGCTCATCGCTTATCTGTCCTACCCCTCACTGTGCATCCTTGTGACTGGGTCATCCGCCAATCAGAGCTCGCGGGCCGGCAGCCAATTAGGAGCCGGCCCGCGAGCTTTGATTGGTGGACGGCCCAGTCACAGGGAAGTGAGGGGGGGGAGGAGACGCGCAGTATGCTGTGCTCTCCTCCCCTCGGTGACATGACAGGACTGCAGGGGGACACCAGACTGTCCTCTCCCTGCCCGGCAGCAGCAACAACAATGGTGAGTCCTGCTGCTGGGAAATTAGCACTGTGGGGGCATAGCAGTTTGTGGCACTGTGGGGGCATAGCAGTTTGTGGCACTGTGGGGGCATAGCAGTTTGTGGCACTGTGGGGGCATAGCAGTTTGTGGCACTGTGGGGGCATAGCAGATTGGGGCACTGTGGGGGCATACCAGCTTTTTGGCACTGTGGGGGCATAGCAGTTTGTGGCACCGTTGGGCATACCCAGCACCAGGGGGGCATACCTCGCACCGTGGGAGCATATGTGTATGTGGCACTATTGGTGGCATATGTATATATGGCACTGCACTATTGGAGGCATATGTGTATCACACCCACCCAAGGGGTCCAAATAGACCATGCCCCTTTTTTGGCACGCGCGTCGAAGGCGCGCGCATGTTGTTGGCTCTTTAGCTTGACCACAGATATTTTTCGGCTCTTTACCTCTGACCGGTTGGCCACCCCTGCATTATTGGGTCATTCCATGGTAAAAAACGTTACATTTTGACCAAAAAGATTTTTTTTGAGCATGTGTTTTGAATATTTTGTGCAAAGTTAATGTTGTTTGTGTGGTACATGATATGCTTTCATTTTGATGCAAAGCTTGCCATGAAAATTGGTAACAAACGTTACACGAAAAGGACATTTTCATGGAATGACCCATGACATATCTGTTCCCCAGTGGAGCTTACAAACTATGTTCCCTACATGTACTGTGCATGAAAACACTCAAGCTGGTGTTCATTTTTTTGGGAGACAATTAACCTATTAGTATATTTTTGAATTGTGGTAGGAAACGGAAGTACCCGAAAGACACTCAATATACAATTATTTTCACCCCATTTCTAAGTGATCTGACTAGATTGCTTAGAAATGAAGCACGGATCACTCTCTGTATATAGCCCCACGATTCGCAGTTTCAAGTGTCGCTATCTCCCGCAGAGATCCTGCTGTCTATCCTGCTAGATCCCAATGCTTTACCTATAAACAATAGGCAAAGCCCCCATTGCACAGATTGCGGGTGTGTTGCGATCAGGCACTGGAGGGCCCTAGGCGGGGGCGCCGCCGCCACTTCACTCCACGGGGGTTGCCGGAGTGGAGTGGCGGGGGAGAGTGAGGGAAAAGCACCCCGGGTGGGGGCGGTTAGAGATGCGGCGATAGCCACAGCTCAGGGTGGGCTCCAGGGGGGTCAGTGGAGTGCGGGCGCTATCCAGGGGCGGGGGTATGGCTCACTCTGCTCCAGTCCCAGCTGCTTTCTTCCTGCTCTCCTCGGCACCGCCGGGAGCTCTGTTGCTGCTGCTCACTACCGGACTCCAGTGGCCCGGCGCCCTAGGCAAATGCCTAAAGCTGCCTAGTGGTGGCGCCAGCCCTGGTTGCGATGTGTGCTGAGCGATCCTGCTTAAGCACATTGATCAGCAAGAGCAGCCGGGTTGCCAAGTGTGTATGGGGCATTAAGGACATGGTTGTAATCAAACCCATGACTTCAGTGTTGTGCTCCCCATGGGTTAAAGTGAGGGGGAGCAGTGTGGAACTGAGTACCACTGTAAATGCATGCTGTGCATCCTGGGAGATGATGTCATGCCTCATGGTGAATAAAGATCTGTGTTACATCCATGCTGCAGGTGTGCTCGTGATTCTGCTGCTATACACATCTACAACCACCGCCTGGAATTGTAGGACATAGTAATTCTCACAGAAAAGCAGGCCCCACTACCCATGTCACTAGATGATGCTGGTGGCTATAGTTTCACTAACGAGCTGGAGCCACATCCAGACCTGATGGCGCTATGCTTCTCCTCGACCAGTGGTCCCCCCTACTGGTACTCAATGGTTCATGAATTCGACCACGTCTCCAAGACCACTTTAAGTCCTGGTGCTCCCTATATAATCACATACTGTGAAGCAGTAATGGTAACATTACACCGTCTGTACATTTTACAATGTTTTTTAGTGAAATCCATATTTTTCTTCATATTATATACAGAAGAATGGCATGCAATAAAAATAGTTCTGATGTCCTGTCACGATTGGGATGAATATATGCCATAAATGTGGTAGTCTTGGAAAAAAATGGTCAGTGTCTGTCAGGTGGCAGGGAAGATGGGCGTTTGCAGTCTGGGGGAAATGTAACACATTGCATTTTGCCAAATTGCTGTTTTTCATCGGTTTATACACAATATTGTAACCCTCAGTAATGGGTAACGATATCCTATTAGCGAAGTGCCTCCACCTAAACTTGTTTATAGTGTAGCTTAGGAAATCACTATTGATTTATTATGGTATTTTGACTGACTCTACCTTTCTCTCTTTTTACAGCTTATAAGGATCTAAGTCCCACAGATGCAGCGTCAAAGTAAGTATGCTAATGTTTAATAACATCTAAATTCATATACGCATATTATATATTGTACATACACATTAGGAGCATTACAAGGATTCAGATAACATAAGTTACAAATACAATTACCTACTTACACTCTAATTACCTACTTATACTCTAACTATTCACTTCCCTGCTCTGGGCGCCTAAGCCCTCTTTCCCCCCTAGTTATTACACTCCCCAATAATATTCAATTCCCCATAACATAGCCTTATACTTGTAATCGAATATCCTATTCTCTATAAGTTATATCTGGCCAGATATATAATACTCAATTACACAGTTCTAAGTATGAGCTCTTATGTTGGCGCGCGTTGGGGCCCGTGTCCAGTATTGCAAATGACTATTCTGACTTTAGTTAAATAGACAAAGTCATAGGGAGGATAGTTCCAGAGTAGTCACCACTATAGATAGGTAGGATAGGGGTTAACAGTTTATCCGTGTGGGCATATAATGTAGATGGGAGAAATATAACATGTGTATCATAGGCTCTCACCGGTTAAGTGTCCAGTCTCTCTCTCTGAGTTCGTGGCCAGGCTGCGAAGGGTTAACAGTCAGCTGTTTCTTCAGCGGTGTTTCTCAGCGCTGCACTGTGATTGGGCGCACCCCTGTCCGCTCCGTCAGCTTTGTTGCCTTCTGACCCTGAGCTATTCGGGGCAGTGCGCGCACCTGACAGTCACGGAGTGGCGCCGCTGCGCTGTCTTCCTCCGGCGGCTTTGGCACTAGAACAGCACACTCCAGCCACTCGCCGCTGTCTGCTTATAGTAACGCCGCTCTGCTCGGTCCTTCTCCGGCTGGGGCGCGTGGGTGATGCAGCTGAGCTCCGGCCTCTCGCTTCCGTTGGACTCCGCTTCCCCCACGATGGAAGGGTAAGCTTACCAGCCTCAGGTCTAAGCGGCTCCCAGTCCCTCGCCTACAGGGAAGTTCCGCTAGAGACCTGGCCGCTGTCGCCGCTGCTGCCTGCTTCTTCTGCCGCTATTCACCCTTTCTGTGCCAGCTGCTGCGCTGTCACTCGTTGCTCTCTGTCTCCGCTGCCACTGTGCTGCCGCTGTCACTCCTTTAGTACAGGTGAGGTGAGCCAATACATTAGTCCTTGCTCCGCTGTTTCTCCCTCTTTTATACCCGCTGTCCCCGTCCAGTATCTCCTCGTGTTTCCTCAACTGGCATCCTCTCTTTCACGAGTCAGTACGTCCCTGACTGACTCGTGCATTATGTACCAGGCAACTAGCAACTCCAACGCTCTCACATCTCACAATAACGCGCTCACATTGTATTACACAAGTTAATACTTATATTTCTGTAACAATGAACATAAGGTTACATTCTCTTCCCCTGGTGATTAGGTGAGCTTGCTTCTAGATCACCATCTTTATTTATGTATTCTATGCAGATAGTAAATAAGGCCATGCATAAGGCCATGCATAAGTGGCCAAGGGATAAACTACGGCAGGTATCACACTAGGTTCCCCTAATTTATCATATGTGAGGATTGAAGGTGGCTTGCGCACCCTCTGTGGTCTCATATTTATGGTGGCATTATCAGGACTACCTTGTTCCTGACCCATACCATCTCTAAGTTGTTGTTCTCCAACCACATCGCTACCACTCACTTCCAAATCTTTATACTTCGAGGTATCCTCCCAGGATTTATTGACGGTATTACCAATACCAGAATCAACTTCCTCTTTATAATAATGCCCAGGACATTCATCATTCACCTCCTCTTCTCTTTCCCCATCAACAGCATGAGTTGAGCCATTATAGTCAGTTATATGTCTATCTTGTCTTTCCTGAGTATCCTTTCTCAGGTGAAGTCCTTCCATCCTGACTTCTTTACCAATAGGTAACAAGTGCTGTCTATGATAAGTTAATATCTTTCCTTCCCCCTCCTCAGGTTTTATTTTATATACTGGCAGATCATATAACTTTTCAACTATTATAAACGGGTCTTCCCTCCATCTATTGGAGATTTTTACACCTCTGGGGGTCCCAAACTTCCTCAGCAACACCCTGTCCCCAGGACTGAGCTCCTGTTCCCTTACTTTACTATCATACATCCTCTTATTTTTCAGCCCCAACTTCTTTGCAGTTTCTGAGGCTAACTGGTATGCCTCCTGTAACTCTCCCCTTAACCTCTCTATATACTTGTTGTGAGGCATTTCTGAGCCATTCCTACTTTCTGGGTTTACATTCAGGCTTACATCTATAGGGAGCTTAGCTTCCCTCCCAAACATGAGAAAGTAAGGGGAATACCTGGTCGATTCATTTATAGTACAATTGTAAGCATGCACCAATCGTTCTACATGTTTTTTCCAGTGCCTTTTATTTAGTGGGTTGAGTGTCCCCAGCATATTCAACAAAGTCCTATTAAACCGTTCTGGCTGTGGGTCCCCTTGGGGGTGATATGGGGTAGTTTTGGACTTTACAATCCCACACAATAAACAGATTTCTCTAATCAGTCGACTTTCAAATTCCCTACCTCGGTCTGAATGCAACCTATTGGGTAGACCGTAATGGACAAAAAACTTACTCCATAAAGTATTGGCTACAGTCATCGCTTTCTGATTAGGAGTCACATACGCCTGAGCGTAACGAGTGAAATGGTCAGTTACCACTAATATGTGACATTTTTTTCCATCCCCTACATCTAGTGTCAGGAAGTCCATACACACAATATCCATGGGTCCACTACTTTTGAAAGACACCATGGGGGCATGTTGGGTAGTCACGGTTTTCCTTACTACACAACTTCCACAGTTGCGGCAGTAATCTTCTACATCCCTTCTCATCCCTGGCCAGTAAAATCTTTGGGACACCAGCCCTAAAGTCTTTTCAACACCCAGATGTCCATGGTCGTCATGTAAAGTCTGTAATGCCATGGGTCTAAATCTTTCAGGCAGGACTAATTGGTAGCTAATTTCTCCTTTGGTTCTCTCTATTTTTCTATAAAGTACCCCATTCTTTATCTCTAACCACTTCTCTTGTCTTTTTAGGAGTTTGGCCTTTTCCGAGAATGGTAGCGAGGTGGTTCTTCTAGGTGAGTGTTTTTTTTCTAGTATCAGATAATATACGTCTCTAATGTTATGGTCAGCCAGTTGCGCTCTCTTCATCTGCACTGGCCGAATCAGGGGCAACCCCTCCATCTCTAATCGCCCCAACCAGCAATAGGATAGGGGTAAAGCCTTTGGGGTAGCACCTAGGGAATTTATAGCACCAGTACCACTTAAGTACTCACTCGCGAGTATATCTTTTTGATTTCGTATTTGCCGACACATCCCTTTTATGTCCCCCATAGGGATCTCCACCCAGTTTTCATCTTCACTTGTCGGCTCTGGACGCCCTGGTATTCTGGACAGCGCATCGGCGTCAATATTACTCACTCCTGGTCTGTATTTAATAGAAAAGTTATACAGTGCTAAGGCTGCTAGCCACCTATGCCCGGTCGCGTCTAACTTTGCAGTAGTGAGGATATATGTTAGGGGGTAATTATCAGTGTGAATCTCAAATTGCACCCCATATAAGTACTCATGGAACTTCTCTACCACACACCATTTTAAGGCTAGGAATTCCAATTTGTGGGTAGGGTAATTTTTCTCACTGCCTGTTAACCCCCTACTGGCGAAAGAAACCGGTCTGTTCTTTTTACTGGTTGGGCAATTCTGGTATAATACTCCCCCTATCCCTTCTTGGGAAGCATCAACGTGGAGTATATATGGATCATTAGGGTTCGCATATGCGAGCACGGGGGTGTGGGTGAGTTTTTCTTTCAGCTGAACAAAAGACGCCTCGCACTGTTGTGTCCACCTTTCCCCAAACAACTCCTCGGGCCTATACAACCTCTGTTCTTTATTTTTACTTTTCCAATTAGGGTTCTTTTTCTGGTTGGGAGGTGGATATCCCTTTGTTAATTCAGTGAGGGGCTTTGCTAATTGCGAGTAACTTGGGACGAATCGCCGATAGTATCCGCAAAACCCCAGAAAAGACCTCAGTTGTCTGAGTTTAGTGGGTCTTGGCCAGGCTCTAACAGCTTCCACCTTTTCGGGATCGGTGGCTATCCCTTCTCGACTCACCACATGACCTAGGTACTTTACCGATGCTTGACACAGAATGCACTTGTCTATTGATAATTTCAGGCCTCCATCAATAAGCCGGTCAATCACTTTCAAAAGGCGGTCATTGTGCTCTGTCAAGGTCTTCCCAAAAACAAATATATCGTCAAGATACACCAGTACCTCCCGATAATTCATGTCGCCTATAGCTTTCTCCATTGTCCTTTGGAAAGTAGCTGGTGCTCCTTTAATCCCCTGAGGCATTTTCAAAAATTCGAAAAAACCCAAAGGACATATAAACGCTGTTTTCTCTTGATCCTCTTTCCTCATAGGGATCTGATAAAACCCATTCCTTAAATCTAAAACAGAAAACCAACCACTCCCCTGCAAGCAGTCTAGGGCTTCATCAATCCGGGGCACGGTGTATTGGTCGGTTACGGTGCGAGAATTCAAGGTTCTATAATCTACGCACATCCTTATCTTCCCCGTCTTTTTTCTAGCTACCACTATGGGGGAAGCGTACGGACTTCTGGACTCAACAATCATTTGATTTTCCAATAGTCCTTTAAGGTGTAATCTAACATCTTCAAAATCAGCGGGGGCTATCCTCCGAGAACGCTCCCTGAAAGGACTATTGTCGGTGAGATTGATCTGATGCTCCACCCCTATGGCTACCCCCAGGTCCCACTCTCCTTTAGAAAAACCCGACTCCTTTCCTTTTAATGCTTTTATGAGTACTTTCTTTTCTTCTCCGGTAATATCACTCCCGGTGAAACACGACTCAAATTGGCTTTGGTCTATTTCTCTTATAGCCACATTGAGTGACTTACTAAATTTATGACTGTCATCCCTATATGTCTGCGTCAGTGTCTTACTGTCCTCCTCCGCCAAACACCACTTAGACAATTCCCTATACAGTCTGGTATTGGTACCTATAATAATAGGCAGTTCATTGGCATCTCTTCCCATCTCTGGACATATAAGGGCGATGAAAGGGACTGTTAGATCATTCTCTCCGCCTCCTCCCAACTTTATCTCTACCTCCACATATCCTAAGTAAGGGTATTTTTCTACACTTAACCCCCATATAACTAATCCATTTAAAGGTCTGATAGGAACCTCGGGTATATACCTCTGATACCATGGTTCAAATATAATGGATACCTGCGATCCACTATCCAACAGTACCATACATCCCACTCCATTTATTTCTGCGGTTACCGATGGTATGGGTCCTAAGAGTCCTTCTGGGATCAAACTACTTCCATTCCACCAAATTTTCCCCATTACTTCTACTTCATTCCTGGGGGGAACTGAGAGGGGCTCACAGTCCTCCCCTATTCGTTTCCCTGATCCGATTCAGGGTTAGCCTGGCCACTATTGTCACTGTCAGTGGTTGTCGGGACATTCCTATTTCTACTAAACTGACCATTGATACACTCAAACGCCCGATGCCCTAGTCCGCCACATTCAAAACATCTCCTATTCACACCCCTATAACCTCTCCCCATGCCTCTGACAGTTAATTCTGAATCCCGTCTCACATTGTTATTTTGTACAGTTAACACTTGTTCTATCCTTTTGTTTTGATCTTCTATCAACTTCAATATTTTGTCCTCAAAAGCATCCTTCTCTATTATAGTAGGCTTTACCAATTTTACCTTTTTTACCGTCCTGTCTCTCATTTCTATCAATACTTCCTCCTGTTTAATCTCTTTGAGCAACTCGTTGAACGTGGGCGGGGTGTCTCTCAATACTGAACACCTTAATTTCTGTGCTACAAAGTCAGTTGTCTGAGCCCCTCGTAGCAATTGTCTTATTCTGCTCTTGTCTACATCTCCTCTTTCTATCCCACTCTTTTCAACTATCTTATACAACAACTTATCTAGTCTTATTACATAAGTGCTGAGTTTTTCCCCAGCTTCTTGAAAAGTATGATGAAACCTAGACAATAGTTCCCCTACATCTTCTAGTGTTCCATACGCATAGTCTAAAGCCTCTAAATATGTTTCAAGGGTGGCTTGTGGGTTGCTCCTCCTAGCGGCTTGTACCACCCCCATCGCTGGTCCCCTTAGACTTTCTACTATTCTCTGTCGTTTAATTTTATCAGGGCACTGCCATTCCTCCGCTTGCTGTACTGCAGCCTCCTTCCAAGCCTCGTATGTTTCTTCCCCAGCAGGAACGGGACTTATACCAGAGAATAATCTCAGTCTCCTATAACTCCCCTCATAATGCCATCTCTCCAACTGGGAAACCACTCTATCTATTATAGTCTCGAACTGGGTTCCCCTGGTACTAGCTTCAGCGTCTTCTGCGGCATCACCATCTCTATCTCCCCTAGGTCCCCTATCATTACTGTCTTCGGTAAATATGGGGAAGCTTGCCGTCTCCCCGTCTAGGTCAACATTTATCGGCCATATGACCTGCCACCTTCTTCCTGTTTCCTCATCAGCCACCACCATGGACGGGAGTAAACAGCTATCAAGGTCTTTTTCATTCTCAATAAGAAAAGCGACCACCTTCCCCATGTCTCCTCTCCACTTATCTATGATCTTAGGTCGTACTATTCCATACAACTTGTCAAGGCACGCAACGACATCTCGATCTAGAAATTCTGCGAAGTTTCCCCCTATAGCTAAACACCTCTTCACACTCCTTCCCTTCCTAATACACCACTCATATATGTCCTTTTCCGACAAAATGCCCCTATGCTCCATCTCAGCAGTGCCTCCACTTGTAACCCTCAGTAATGGGTAACGATATCCTATTAGCGAAGTGCCTCCACCTAAACTTGTTTATAGTGTAGCTTAGGAAATCACTATTGATTTATTATGGTATTTTGACTGACTCTACCTTTCTCTCTTTTTACAGCTTATAAGGATCTAAGTCCCACAGATGCAGCGTCAAAGTAAGTATGCTAATGTTTAATAACATCTAAATTCATATACGCATATTATATATTGTACATACACATTAGGAGCATTACAAGGATTCAGATAACATAAGTTACAAATACAATTACCTACTTACACTCTAATTACCTACTTATACTCTAACTATTCACTTCCCTGCTCTGGGCGCCTAAGCCCTCTTTCCCCCCTAGTTATTACACTCCCCAATAATATTCAATTCCCCATAACATAGCCTTATACTTGTAATCGAATATCCTATTCTCTATAAGTTATATCTGGCCAGATATATAATACTCAATTACACAGTTCTAAGTATGAGCTCTTATGTTGGCGCGCGTTGGGGCCCGTGTCCAGTATTGCAAATGACTATTCTGACTTTAGTTAAATAGACAAAGTCATAGGGAGGATAGTTCCAGAGTAGTCACCACTATAGATAGGTAGGATAGGGGTTAACAGTTTATCCGTGTGGGCATATAATGTAGATGGGAGAAATATAACATGTGTATCATAGGCTCTCACCGGTTAAGTGTCCAGTCTCTCTCTCTGAGTTCGTGGCCAGGCTGCGAAGGGTTAACAGTCAGCTGTTTCTTCAGCGGTGTTTCTCAGTGCTGCACTGTGATTGGGCGCACCCCTGTCCGCTCCGTCAGCTTTGTTGCCTTCTGACCCTGAGCTATTCGGGGCAGTGCGCGCACCTGACAGTCACGGAGTGGCGCCGCTGCGCTGTCTTCCTCCGGCGGCTTTGGCACTAGAACAGCACACTCCAGCCACTCGCCGCTGTCTGCTTATAGTAACGCCGCTCTGCTCGGTCCTTCTCCGGCTGGGGCGCGTGGGTGATGCAGCTGAGCTCCGGCCTCTCGCTTCCGCTGGACTCCGCTTCCCCCACGATGGAAGGGTAAGCTTACCAGCCTCAGGTCTAAGCGGCTCCCAGTCCCTCGCCTACAGGGAAGTTCCGCTAGAGACCTGGCCGCTGTCGCCGCTGCTGCCTGCTTCTTCTGCCGCTATTCACCCTTTCTGTGCCGGCTGCTGCGCTGTCACTCGTTGCTCTCTGTCTCTGTGTCACTGTGCTGCCGCTGTCACTCCTTTAGTACAGGTGAGGTGAGCCAATACATTAGTCCTTGCTCCGCTGTTTCTCCCTCTTTTATACCCGCTGTCCCCGACTCCCCGTCCAGTATCTCCTCGTGTTTCCTCAACTGGCATCCTCTCTTTCACGAGTCAGTACGTCCCTGACTGACTCGTGCATTATGTACCAGGCAACTAGCAACTCCAACGCTCTCACATCTCACAATAACGCGCTCACATTGTATTACACAAGTTAATACTTATATTTCTGTAACAATGAACATAAGGTTACAATATTTATTAGAAGAATTTTATTAAATAAAAACCTAGAATATTTGCAGTTTTGGCAATATGTTTGCCTGCGCCTCTTCACATTTATATCCTTCTACATAAACCTAGGTGTCTTGCAAAAGTATAAAGTATGCATGACCTTGATGTATGTTGTGCGCACTGGTGCAAACACAGGATGCTGTGAAGCATGCATCCAAATGAGATAAACTGCCTTGTTTGTTTCCATGGGGGAGGTCAACTGTATCTACCAGGCATGATATACTAAGATACAGCAGAATTTACTTTTTCTGGGTCATAGATAAGCTGGATCATGTGGGTAACTCTGGCTGCATTTATTTACATTTTCACCTACAAATATAAAGGCTCAAAGACACACACAGCTATTAACACTTAAACATAAACTAACACCCACAAAGTAGTAATAACTTACAGCATGCTAAATAATAGTCCCCAACAGCAGCAGCGGGGGAGCAGCCGAGTGCGCGTCTGTTGCTGGGAGAGATGAGGATCTGCTGCTGCCGCTGCCAGACAGAGGAGCGCCCCCTCCGTGCAGCCGGAAGCAGTCAGTGCCTGTTTAAGTGGGACACAGACCTGAAAGCTGTCTATCCCCGCAGTGCATGCCCATAGGCGGTTGCCCCACCTTCTTTGTTTGCGGTCCCCACAGACAAGGCCAGCCGGCTGGAAACAGCAGCTTCAGCGCAGACACATCAGCCACTGTACGGGAACCAGGAGGAGGAGAGGAGCCTGTATCCCCCGCTGCCTCTCTCCGCCGCCCTCTTCCCTGTCTCCCCAGCCGCCCGCATCGCGCTATGGCTGGTAGCAGCACCATGCCAGCCTGTGACAGGCGCAGCAGATGGGACTCGTCCTCCCCTTAGCAGGGAGACGGCACAGGGCTGCATGCGCGGCGGGTGTCTCCGGGTGTGAGCTCTGCTGCACAGTGTCCCCCGGCCGCCGCCACCTCTCACACCTGGGTGTCCCCTTTCACTTTGTTGTTTCCTGTTATTCCGGTATTTGCCGGCCAGTGTGTGTGGCATTACATTGCATGCATTGCTTCTCCTCCCTCCCTGCTACCCACACCCTGCTCCTGTCCCTCCCTGCCCTGTAGCTATAGTTTCCCCTGTGCCTGGCACCCCAGCCCGGCGGGAAGACCCCAGAGGACGCCCTCACAGGATCTATTTGGCAGCTGCAGGCAGGCGGCTATCACCGCACCATGGGATGCTGCGGGAGCACACAGGTAACCGGCTGTCACCCATTCCTCATCACTGTGAGGGGTCTCTCATCCCCCCCAGCAGTTAGCATGGAATGTCTGCTTATATAGTTATCTGTTTTACTACTCCTCATTCCATGTTTATGTTAGGTACAATAGCAGAATAGGAGTAAATATATGGTTATTAGGATACATTCCAGATGTATGTAATTGCACACTCCAGGTGACTACACCACACTCGTTCCAATGCTGTTTGCATGTGTCTAGTGGGCACAGTGCATATCTCTGTGTAGGTTGGTGCTGCAGCAGTACTCCCAAAATATATTTGCTATTGTTATCCAGGAGTGGGCTGCACATTGTATAGTATGCACCATGGCCTGTTATTCTGCATATCCAGGCCTGGGATTGCTTTTATTTATGTGTTAAATCACTGTAGTGCCTAAACCTGTTACTACCCTATTTAATAAGTATTCATTAATTATTAATGTAACTAATAGTAGTCCCTTCAGTCAACTTGCTTATTGTTAAACCTGTTCATGTTCTGCATTGCTATAATTTAGTACTATTTAACTTTTTTTATTTGACTATTCTAGAAAGTGCTACTTGTGTCTAGTCAGCATTGAGTATCAGAGAGATGATCCATTTGTTTCTACAGATTTTGTGGATAGGTCCATATGTATGGGATTGTGTCTGTAAGGTCACTCCTCTGAAATCAGGTCATGTAGGACTTACTGTGAGCCTACTGAGCCTCCCCAGGCAGAATACACATTCCCAGCTTATTCCCCAGTGGAAGTTGCTATACAATTATACTGCTACTATTCTGTTCTGTCAGCTGCAGAAATGTAGTACTGTCCTGCACACCCTTATGGTTCTATCATGCGAGCTGTCATTTATGCAGAGAGTATGGTAACATTAATTGGTTACTTTTACATAAAGTGATACCACTTTATGTAAAAAGGTGCATTTGTTAGCTGTTTACCACTCTTTGTGGCTCATATTGCCTTTGTCATTGGAGGGATGAAGATGAAAGTAATGATGGGCTGACCATAATGTGTATAAGGTATTTTAGGAAATGAGACACTTACAAATTCTATGCTGGCTTGCTTACCACATTTCTAGTGACCAGAGATGTGATTGGCTAAGATGATCTGGAGATTACAGGACTAATGTTAGCATATCTCCTCTACTGTAACAGGACTAATGTTACCTGTGTGTTACACTAATATTATGCAAACATGGCACTTGCTTTTATGGGCTTACTGATGTGTTACAGTAGTTAGAACAATATGTATTAATACAGCATGTATTTTTTTATAGAATAATCAAGAAAGGAGGTATACATAATTTTGTTAACTAGAAGGAATTGTGAAGTGACCTTCAATGGTTCTTATCTGCTGTCAAATTTTATGTTTTCTATGCAAACTTTTTATTGATATTTAAATTGTGGAATACAGAAATAAAAAGGGGGTAGCAAGGGAAAGTACCACAGATAATGTGCCAATTAGGAGGTAACCAAAACCCACAAACATACAGCAAGACAAATGCAGAAAACTGGGTACATATTAGCAATCATTAGGTGTTCAATTAAGACTGAACAGTTGAGGATTAACTGCACAATTAGAAAGAAGAGGCACTGGTGCTTTCTGTAGTATACCAGCAGAACCATTAGAGAAGATGTAGAGGAAGTTTCCACTTCCTAATTAAACTATATCTTAGCTGCTGCTTTCGCTAACGTGAAAATGTGGTCTGTGATAAAAATGTGTCCAAACAGATTTTAAGGAAGGAAAATCTAGGAGATACAAATGAAACGAGTTCCAGAGAAGGCAAAATATCAAGAAGAAGCACAGCTAGAGCAAACATTTCTAAATACATAGGGTGAGATTTAATAGGATGAGAGATTCAGAAAGTGAGAGATTTGGTAAGAAATCTCCAGTTTTTTTAAAGCAGCAATCATTTACACTGCAAAACCAGTTTGATTTTGCAGTGTAAATGATTGCTGCTTTAAAAAAACCTGGAGATTTCTCACCAAATCTCTCATTTTCTGAATCTCTCATCCTATTAAATCTCACCCATAGTAACAGTATTTGAGGTTGGAAAAAGACACAAGTCCATCAAGTTCAACATTTTTACAGTCCCTGTTAGTGTCTAGATGTGATATTCCCATTTGCATTGACTTTGTTTAATCTTTGCGCTAATGGTGATTATGGGTTGTACCCCTTAATGTTTTAGGCTTTCAATAAATGTCCAACCTTATTTTAGATGTATTGATTGTGTCTGCCCACACCACCTCTTCTGGAAGGCAGTTCCATACCTTTTACTTAACCTCACAAAAGGCTTTTCCGTCTAAGGCTGGGGTAGCCAACTCCAGTCCTTGAGAGCTACCAACAGTTAATGTTTTCCAGATCTCCTCACAGAATCACAAGTGAAGCATTTAGCTACAACTGTGGATCATTTATAATGTGTCAGCGAGTAATGAGTGCACCTGTGCAGCAGCTAGGTTGTCTGGAAAATGTTGACTGGTGGTAGCTCTAGAGCAGTGGTTCCCAACCCTGGTCCTCAAGTACCCCCAACAGTGCATGTTTTTCACACAGAATCACAGGTGACATAATTAGCTCCACCTGTGGATCTTTTAAAATGTGTCTGAATAATGAGTGCACCTGCTGGGTGACCTGAAAAACATGCACTGTTGGGGGTACTTGAGGACCAGAGTTGGGAACCAGTGCTCTAGAGGACTGGAGTTAGCTACCACTGGTCTAAGGGTGCATAATTTTCACTCTAGTCTGAGCGCATGCCCACCTGTCCTATTCTCTGACCTTAAAGCAGGCATGTCCAAACTATGGCCCTGCAGCTGTTGTAAAACTACAAGTCCCATCATGCCTTGCCACAGTTTTGCTATTAGGGAATGTTAAAACTATGGCAAGGCATGCTGGGATGTGTAGTTTCACAACAGCTGGAGGGCCGTAGTTTGGACATTTCTGCCTTAAAGCAAAGAAGGAGCCATATATTGTCCCCTGATATATTTGTTAATCATGTTTCCTCTTAAGTAAATATGGCCATACTGTTTGGCCTGCCCACCAGCAGTGATGGTGCTCATACATCTACAGATTGATTGTCAGATTGGGCTGATTGGAACAAAATCCTGGTAAGGGATGAGAGCAAATGACAGTTGACCATTTGCTTTGAAATGCTGGAAAACTGCCAAAAGCTGTCATTCAGATATTACCGGGTTTTTGTTCCAATCAGCCCAATCTGACAATTGATCTGTAGATGTATGGGCCCCATTAGTTACAGCAGTTACTTTGACATCATGTGGTTTCCCATTACAGGCACCTGAAGTTTTAATGAATTTTACACAGGTCATAGTCATCCTAAATAATGTATGATATGTTTTTCGTTTTATGGCTTTGATATAAAGCCATAACCCTTTAAATAGTATGGGGTAGATGTATTAACTTATGTCCAAAATGCCATTTATGTCAGCGCACGTTGTGCACTGATCCTACTTCTCCCCCATGTGTTAAAGTGGGCATATGTATGAAATTATCATTATCGGCACCCTCTATCTATAGGCTAGCATGCTGATGGGTGCGGCAATTTATGAACAGTCACTGCCAGTTCCGACAGCTGCAGCTATTGATTTTGACAGCTGATGGTGTCATGACAACAGCATGGTCAGCGCTATCCGTGGCTTCTGCGGCTGCCAACTTCGGACTGCATGTCAGATCTTGCATATGTCCGATGGAGCCAGCTGACAGAAGAGAGCAATAAGCCCTGTACACATGCTTAGATTTTCCCTGTTTTCGATTCGCTTTTGCTTATAGAAGCAAAATCGAATCCATATTGAATGGTTTTTAAGACACTTTCGATCTGCATTCGATTCGATGCACGCTCCCGTTTTCGCAAAATCGAATAGAAAAATCTACTGTGCAGCCAAGGAAATCTCGAATTTGATCCAGTAAATCGAATGAGTACATTGTGAAATCGAATCGAATGCAAAAGTTCAGATCTAATGCCAAATCGAATGGGATGATCTAATGCCAGATCTCAAATCTAAGCATGTGTACAGGGCTATAGGCTGATACTGTAGGGATTGCCTAAGGAAGAAGTTCTTGCTCCTCTACTTCAGCAAACAAGATATTTATACATCTCTGCTCTACTGCACTGCTTTGTAGTGAGGAATAGTAACATAGTAATTAAGGCTAAGAAAAAATTAGTCCATTGAGTTCAAACTATTTGACTTATAACTACTGACTTGGCTAAGACCTATCTATAGGATTCCCTTTGTGGCCAAAAATGTATCCAGTTTTGATCTAAATTCTGTAACGGTTGCTGTAACCACCCCCACCGGAATTGAGTTGCAGAATTTTACTGCTCTAACGGTGAAGAATCCTCTTCTTAATGCAGTGCAGAATTTCTTTTCCTCACGCCTCAGTACATGCCCACGTGTCCTAAGTATGGGCCTGTTAGTGAACAAATCATCAACTCCCAGTTCCATATGATTCCCAATCCTGTATTTGAACATACTAATCATATCACCTCTCAACCTCCGTTTCTCCAGTGAAAACATATTCAGTCTGGTTAACCTATCTTTGTATTCTAGTGATTCAATACCTTTTACTAGTTTAGTTGTACCTGCAGCACCCAGAACGGAACACAGTATTCCAAGTGTGCTCTCACCAATGCCTTGTAAAGAGGCAGTATCACATTGGCATCCCTTGAATCCATTCCCCTTTTAATGCATGCAAAGGCGAAGCAGGGAGCAGTACTATACCTGCACAATAGCCATTAGAAGATGAGTAGATTGTAGGGATGGACATGAGCAGCAACAATACTTAGGAACTGTAGCTGTGGTCTTCTGCTGTAGCCCATTCATTCAAGGTTTGATATGTTGTGTGCTCTTTTTGCATACCAGTGTTGTAGTACATGGCTATTTGTGTTTGTTACCTATGAGTTTGACCATACTCAGACCCTTTTTTCTTTTTTTTTAACAAGGCATTAAATGAGACTGTTGTGTGTGAAAATCCCATAAGATCAGCATTAACTGAGAACACCATGCCTTGCAGTAATAAAACAAAAACTGAACCTTTTGACCATATCTTTATGCTTTTATGCATTGAGTTGCTGTCATGTGATTGGTTAACAATATTTACATTAATATGCAGTTATACCTAATAATTTAGCCACTATGTATATGGAGTAGTAATAGCGACACATGATGTCAAGCTAGTGGACCACAAATTATTTTTGCATTGTTCTGCATTTTGAAGTAATTCAGGGTCTGTATTGTTGAGTGTATGAAAAGTGATTGGCTATAAATATGGGGGAAAGTAAAATCTCTAGATCGAGTGTAGGTTAAAAATGTATTTCCAGGCATAGCTGAATTCTTTTTTGATTTCTCATTAAGCCTTTCATCTTTGCAGATTTTCATTTACGTTGCAGCTACAGCAATTGTGATGCTGTACTAATTTCCAGAAATGTGTTACATTTTTCCTGGTTTATTTAATTTAGTGTATCCATCATTACATTTTTAAAGACAGAGGGCGAGATGTACTAAGCCTTGAAAAAGTGATAAAATGAAGTGATAATCTACTAACCAATCAGCTCCTACCTGTCTTTCTTTCAAACAGCCTGTGACATGGCAGCAAGTAGCAGAATTGACCACTATCATCACTTTTCAAGCTTAGTACATCTGGCCCTAAATGTTACATAATGGGTATTTACACATTCATAGCAGATATGTGGGTTTTTCCATTCATAAAAATGCAGATAAATGTATTTAAATGATTACGTTTGTTATAGTTTCCATTCAGAGTTATGCTCGCCACACATCAGACAAACTTTCCTCCAACCATCCAACTAGTTGCTTGGATGGAATAAAAATATGGCACTGGATGGGAGCAAAGGACAATCAGAAAATGGACAAAAACATTCAGCCAAATTGTTTAAACCAAACCGGTTCAGCTACAGTACCGTGTTTGAGCGACAGTTTTTGTCCTTTCCAGATTTTGGGAGCAAATTTCTGAAGTAAATATTGCATTTGCCCCCATCCAGTACCAGGTTTTTATATCATCCAAGCAACTAGTTGGATGGTTGGAGAAAAGTTTGAAATACAACCAAAAGACATCCAGGGTTAAATCCAATTGACTCTGCATGTGATGGGGGTGAGTTGCATTTGCAATTGTATGTAAATGCCAGTAATGGCATTGCCTCCTTTGCAACCATATCTCACCCCCATACTTAAGGATTTTTATACACAACCCTAGAGGGAAATCTGCCGAACCGAATGGGGAATTCAACTGTTTTGTGGATATCCATCAGAGTAATTGAATTGTTCCACCTTCCCTGGGTGCATGCCCAGAAGGTTTAGCAGCGCAAAAGTGACTAAACCTATCTAAAGTTCTGCTCCTGGAGGCCAAACTCCTGATGTATCACACGTTCGAGCGCGCATCTCAGGAGGCTGCAAGCTGAAGTGTCTCCCATTTTGGCAGTTCACACCCAAATGGAGCAACAATTAAATTGAATTGAATTCAACAATTGAATTGAATTTCAGCACCATCAAATGGTCATGGGTGAAATAATTAAATTGCACCAATGCATATATCTGCACTTACACACTCCTGTGAGTAAATTGTGGCTTATTGGATTGATCTCCAATTGACCTTATGTGAAAATATATATATATATTTTTTTATATATAATTTTTTTTGCTTAATAAAAATACTTTGAGATTATTTTGGAAACTCTAATGCCGGCAGTAAAGTTATGATTAGCAGTTAAACTGTCCCACTGCAGGCTCGCTTCACTCGCAACGCTTCGGGCTTGGTGGCTCGCTTCACTCTCACTCGCCACAACTTTACTACAGGTAATAGATGATGGCGTGGAATTGCTTATTTTCGGTGATAAAATAAACCTCGCTGTTCACCATCCTCTCGCCTTACAGTACTTAGGTTCCATAGCATAAGCGGTGGCCGCAAACATGAGTGAGTACCAAAATCAGATTCTACCTTGGGTACAAAAGTCTTCTAAGGTCTAAAAAAAACAAAAAAAACATGATCTCTGACTCCTGAAACAAATGAATCTCAACATGTAAGACCCTGGAGTTCTGGAATCTACTATTCGATTTCCACTAGATCAGGGGTGACCAAACTTTTTGCGACGAGGGCCCCTTGTGTGAGCCAGAGGATGGAGAGACAAAGCAGGAACTGCAAGGACAGGAGATGCTTGGGCTCCCGCTTCCGCCCTCCTCCACTTTGCATGTTACAGGAGCAAGCTTCCCCCTTGCTGCACCCCCTCCCCACACACTGCTGTCACTGTGATTTGCGGAGGAGGGTGATATACAATTGCAGCTGCAGGGGTTGGATGCATACTCACCCGAAAGATGCCAAACAAATCTCACTGTGGCGGCCGGCACCTCCTCACTGCTGCAGACAGCAAGGTAAAGGTACGCTCGACAGGGCCCCACCTTTAGTGCTCTGTGTCCCGCATCTGATGCTCCACCCGCTTCTGGCTGGAGGCGGCGGGCCGCTTGAAATTACAGCACAGGCTGCAATTGGCCCCCGGGCCGGACTTTGGACATGCCTGATGAACTGTGCAGGTTTTGTTTGACGCCACAAAACTCCCCTTGTTCCTTCATAAACTTCCCTAGATCTCGAGATAATCTGGTAATAATCCACACTATCTTCAGTAATATAATGTGTACATTTCTTAATCCCTGCCATGGCTTTCTTAAACTCTGCACATATGTCTTTTGAGTAAATCAACAGCTGCATCTCCATAACCCTAAGTGTTCCCCCATGCCAGCAGTTTTATTTGTTTAGTTTTCCGGTACTTGTGTATTATCTGGGCGCCCAATTTTTTTTCATCGGGTCGGGAAAATCGCGTCCATCGCATGCGACCAAATCGCACATGCGATCGACACGATTTTGCCATAGGAATCAATGTTAAATGGTTCCAAATGGTCCCTGACACCGATTTCACATTAGGGGCAATGTTAAATGCCCCCTCATTATTAACGCCACCCCACCATCAATGCCAACCGGAAGCGTGGCAAGCGGCGGCGGTATGCGTCCTCGGAATTTTTTCATACCCCCACTATCCACGTCAGCGTGAAGTTGATTTTATATAGTGTGGCGAGCCACCGAGCCCGAAGCGTGGCGAGCGGACGCGGAATATGAGCCCGAAGCATGGCGAACGCAGAGGATTACTTAACATGTGTTTCACGTGCGCTCACCACGCTTTGGGCTCGTATTCCGCGGGGCTCGCTTAGCTCGCCACGCTTCGGCCACTATAAAATATGGTGATGGTGGGGTGGCGTTAACAATGCAGGGGCATTTGGGCTAATACACCTAATGGGGGGACCCTGGGGGGCATTTAACATTGCCCCTAATGTGAAATCGGGTGTCAGGAACCATTTAACATTGATTCCTATGGCAAAATCGTGTCCATCGTATGTGCGATTTGGTTGCATGCGATGTGATTGACGCAATTTTACCGCAAAATCGCGTTGATCGCATTGCATGCCTTAAGTTAAGGCATGCAATTTTCAACATCGGGTGCCCAGATAATACACAAGTACCAGTTTTTCAGTTGGGATGCTGTATGTCTTGGGGGACATGCAGCATGCGGGACCCAATAGTTGCTGGCAGTGTTCATAGGCCAAATGCACTAAGCTTCAAAAGTGATAAAATGGAGAGTGATAAACAGCCAGCCAATCAGCGCCTACCTGCCATGTCCCATACTGTGTTTGGAAAATGTCAGGCAGGAGATGATTGGTTGATTGTTTATCACTCTCCATTTTATCACTTTTGATGCTTAGTGTATCTGGTCCCATGTCTGATAGCAATGCTTCTGTGAGCACTAAGAAGTGCCTGCTAACCAGAGCAGCTGATGGCATCTACAGTGGAACACAAGTCCTGGAAACAGCAAGTGCGGCACACATATGAATCAGCCTGGCAAGCAGGGTGAGGTGGGACCCGCTTCAATGTCCTGGCTGTCAACAACGTCCCCCCGATGGCTGCCCTGGTACCTCACAGCAAACTTTCTTTTGTACATTGTCTGCAGTCAAAATCCATTACTCTTTTGGAGTTTTCTCCAAGGGAAATCTCTTCTGTCATTGAAACATTAAGATTACATTAGTACAAGCTCAAATCCAGGACTTGATTAAAGCTAGGGGTACACCTGGGACGTGCAGTCATGGGAAGCAGTGCCTCCCCTATCATTAATGAGCAAAATAATAACATAATACAAAGCAAATACTTATAACACAGTGTTATAAGTGTATGCTTTTTATTATGATTTTAACCCGATTTTCTTTTTTTACTTATTTAATTGGCTTCGGAGGCACCAAGAGCGGTGCCTCCAATACAAAGTTAAGGGTCCAGAAACATTGGACAGGGCCCAGCACTGGGCTGTGAAAGCCCATTTACGAAAGCTGTAGAAACGGCACCTATAGAAGTGCCTCAGTGACAGGGACCTGCTTTCTGCCTATATGAAACACGCCCCTGTCACTGAGGCAGAGGTGATTGGGGAATCACCTCTGCCTCAGTGACTGGTGCGTGCTTTCATATAGGCAGAAAGCAAGTCCCTGTCACTGAGGCACCTCTACAGGTCCGCTGATTGCTCCTGCCGCCGGGGGCCAGTTTAACTGCCATCTGTCCGCTCCTTACTGCATGCTGGAGACATTGGTCTTGTCACTGCCAGTGAAGGGGACAGAGCCAGAGACAGGGGTAGTGAGTGGCGCAGCCACAGCCAGGTTTTGGTCTGGACAGAGAGGAGTGCTGCTGGGACAAACCAGCGGGCAGAGATCAGAGGGGAGCGGATGTAGCAGTCTGTCGTGCGGGAGATGGCGGGAGCACAGGGATGAGTCCCTTCCACCAGAAGAGTTACGGTTTATGCCCCCACTCCAGTGCCATAGCAGGTGCAGCAACCAACACACTGCGGAGGCAGTGGAGCTGCACAGCAAACCTAAGGTGGTGAGTGAGGGGTCAGGCAGTGTGACCAGGAGACTGGAGGAGAGAGGCGTCCGGCTGGAGCTGGCAACTTAAGACAGGTACCCTGTTCTACTTTGTCCCCAGCCAGACTGCGGCCATTAGGTTATAGCACAGCAGGGGCAGCAGACTGCCTCAATGTACTCCTTCAAAGTGGACCGTGACAGTTTTTTTCCACATTGTCATTAGCATACTCAGTAGTCAGCTTGCACCCAGATTGCGAACTAGAAGCCCTGCTGACACCAAGCCGCAACCAGATTGCACTTAATATGCAGTCTATAATAATTAGGCCCCATGGTGTCACAGATATGCTATCCTATAGGGTCTCAAAGCACATACTCTGAGCCAACCCTGCCAAGTCTACTGCAGCCCACAGGCGGATTTCATGTAGCCATGCCGCCTCCTTGCTACCTGTCATAGTGGCCACCGGGCCCTGCTATTTTATAATTCACACTTGCAGCAGCCGCTCTCTGCCCGGGCTTCGCTCATGTGCTGCCTGTTGGCTGCAGTAGACTTGGCGGGGCTGGTTCAGGGTATGTGCTGTGAGACCCTATAGTATGTGCTGGTGACACTATAGGATAGAATATCTGTGACACCATGGGGCCTAATTATTATAGATCACATATTAAGTGCAATATATTTCAACATCACATGTGATGTTGAAAGTCTTTATACAAGCATCATCCATGACTTCGGCATTGAGGCCATAAGATATTTTTTAAGCATGGACCGAGAGGCACCCCTCAATGACTTCATTATCAAGTTATTGAGATTTGTACTCGCTAAGATTATTTTGTTTGTGAGGACCGCTACTACCTCCAGGTACGGGGAACAGCGATGGGGAGCACTTGTGCCCCCACGTATGCCAACCTGTACCTGGGGTGGTGGGAACGCGAACACGTCTTCACCGAAACAAACGAGATTATATATATATATATATATATATATATATATATATATATATATATATATATATATATATATATATATATATATATATATATATTTTTACTCATTATATGAGAAGGAGAAAATAATCTTTTAATCAAATTCATGAGCATATTGAATAAGAACGATCTTAACCTGAGACTGACGAACAATATGAGTCAGAGTGTAGTGGAATACTTGGATTTACGGATTAATATCGAAACAGATGGTTCAATCACCACGGATCTATTCCGTAAAAGCACGGCCACAAACTCCTTACTGCATCAGAGCAGCGCACACTTTCCACCAGTAAAAAAAATGGTCTCCCTAAGGGAGAATTCCTGCGTACCAAGAGAAACTGCTCTAATAAGATCACTTATGATTTAAGGTCTGAGGAATTAAGCTCAAGACTACAACACAGGTGATACAGTAACCTCACCATAAGGAAGGCCAAGAAAGAGACAGATAGGACAGACAGAGAACTACTCCTTGTCCCTAAACTAAAAAAGGCGGATGCCGAAGAGAAGGTACGGTTTATAGGGACTTTTTGCCACGACTGGAGAGAAATCCAGGGGGTACTTAACAAGCATTTGGATGTATTGAGAACAGACAGAGCTCTTTGTGGCATCCTAGGTGAAAAGGTGGACATCAGCTGGAGACGAAGTCGCAATTTAAGAGACATACTTGTGCACAGCCACCTTGAAAAGCATACTAATCCTAAAATATCACAGAAGGGTTCCTACAAATGTGGTATGTGTAGAACATGCTCCCTTATGATCCAGACTCAATCCTATACTGATAACTAGAGACAGGATTATATGCATTTGCATATTTGCATATGCATTTGCATATTTTGCCCATTCTCACTGGTTATTGCATATTTAACCTAAAATCTAGTGATGGTGCATATTTTAGGCCCCGTCCCCTTTCCACCCGCGAGTCACAGCACTGCTTTGCCCTGCTGCTGCTGACCAGGCAGTGGTAGAGTGTGCAGGCTGGGGCAATATGTGCGCAGTGTGGGGAACCTTGGATGTACGCTATGTCTGACAGTGCTCTAGGCTGCCAATCCATGTTGATAAAAGTCAGTCAGGGCGGATGCCATTACGAAGCTCCTGAACCTTTGACTGCCCCTGGCCTGGGACTTTACACCAAGAGACAGACTTCTGCAGCAGAGGAGTCGGGCGGACGGGTTGTGACATCACGCGGCGCGGAGGAAATGCTGTGTCACAGTGAATATGCGGTGCAGGGAGGAAGCCTTCCACTGCGCCGCCCTCACACGCTAAGTTGACATTTGAACCATCGGCGCTGGAGATGAGGGTCCGTGTAGTTGATGCAAGAAGAGCTTTGGACACTGCAGTATGCTATAGCAGCCAGGAAGAAAAAAAATCCTGTGAACAGCACTAGACATCTGCAGATGTTGTGGGCCTATTTTTGAGGTTTATTTGCAACTAATTGTATGCTGATTTTTAAATAAATAAGTTAAAAAGTACTTTTTTTATTATTTAATGTAGCATATTTTAACACTTTTCATGCATATTTTAAATATTTTTCATGCATATTTGCATGCATATTTCAAGCTTTTTATGTTGCATATAATCCTGTCTCTACTGATAACTATAACAAAACCTGGACAATTGGCCAATACATCTCTTGTGACACGGCAGGAGTGATTTATCATCTTGAGTGCGCCTGGGGGAAACAGTACAGTGGGAAGACTAGAAGACCTCTCAAGAAGAGACTGTCCGAACATTTTATGAGCATCAAAAATGCCAAGAGACAGAGAAAATCTCAACTCTTACCCCAGTTGCCCGGCATTTTCTACGATTCCACCAGGGGAGCCCTAGGGGTCTGTGAGCTTTCCTGATGCTCAATGTGGAAATGGGCATACGGAAGGGAGATTGTGACAGCTCCTCAAACAGGAGACTCTACTTATTTTTCTCATGGGGACTATGTCTCCTGATGGCCTCAATGAAGAAAACAATTCTACTGTCTTTTTGTAAAGTCATAATTACATGATGAGGACATCCCGTAACACTCCTGTATAGCCTTGGAACCACAGAGATATTTTATATTCGCTAAGATCTTCTTAGAATTCCCCCTTAAGGATATCACACTAATGGGGTCATTTTGATTCACACACTATAGCACCAATGAGTCACAACCAGTACCAATGAGTTACAATGGGGTAATTTCGATTCGCACACTATAGTACTAATAAGTCACAACCAGGGAAGATAGTCCAACATGTTTCCATCAAAAGAACAGGCCATATCTCTGGGGAGTACATAGTACCACTACCTTTCAATTCAGGGAATATGGTTTATTGTAATACACACCCTGAATTACAGCTGACCACACTATATAACATGGGTCTTTTACATACCAATTCCTAAAAGATATTAACTTTAGGGTAGGTGGCACTTGTTACCAGACCAGTATATTCTATATACATTATATTTACTTCACTTTCATGTGTTCATGGATTATAGACATACTGCCCCTCAACTGATACACCAGCACCATTTTTCTACACGTGTTCATTGTCCAATGAGGACCATGCGTCACCAGAACATATATCTCACATTCGTTAATCACACTGGGCACCAGTTCTATTTAATATTTTTACCGTTTTTCTTTTTTCACGTTTTCTGAGCCCATATTAATAATGGCTCATTATGTTCACTCCACTTGTATCCATCAATTCCTCTACACTTTGGGCTAGATACCATCACATCGATATCCTTTCACTTGCACACATAACCCATCAGCATTGCACATCTATCACTTATTCTATAGGGACCACAGGCTTGTATCAATTAAGCTTTATATGCACAGATTCTCTCTTCTACATTCATGACAATGATGCTGTGGGGCGACATTTGTATATGATTGAGCAGGATCCACGGAATGACCCTTTTAGGACAGTAGTGAACATAAACTTATTCCTGTAGTGTATCAAACAACACTCTAGAAGACTTGTAATTAATAACACATTGTTTCACACTCCAACCCCTTTAGTAACACTCCATGACATCTAGAAACCTATGCAGGTAAGCATAATCCTTCTCCCATGGTCTTCTAGAAGACTTGCAATTAATAACACAGCTTGTGAATGTTATTTCAGGTATGGATACCATAAGTTCCCAAATCGGTACACCATTCCCATTTCTATACTGCCAATATCGCGTTTGATCCATACATGAATGATACAATTAGTATGGCCTCTCAGTGCAGGCAAACGATGTGCTCTTTTCCCATATTACCTTTTTGTTTCTTTTATAAAAACGGTAATTTATTTTATCTTTCCCAAACATGTACACATTCAAAGATAGACCATAACTTTTTGATTTCACATCCAAATCTATTTATGTGGACACACTCCGTTACGAGTAAGAATAACGATTATAGTAACCAATGGGAGAGCCAATACACTCCCATAATCATGAATGAGTGGATAGTATAAGAGCGGCTTCCGTGCGCCGGCACGGTTAGCCTTGAAAAAGTATATTGCGAAACGCGCGTCAGCATGTCTCGTTAGCGGCGGGTAGCTGGGTCATAGAATTGTATTGTGTATATTTAAATGTACCAGTGGTGTGCCTAACTACGAGCCGGAGCGCTATGCTGGTCACTGCCCAGTGACGGCATACACCACATAGCCGGCAACACATGTAGTAGGAGACAGAGAGGCTGTATCAAGCGCCTCCGTATGGGGAGTCAGCATACACTGCCCTCCCAATACTATATTTAATACGTACATCTGTCTACCTAACCTGCGCAATAGGAGGTGACGGGATGCTGTCCCCACCTAGTTTCCTCGTGTTATAACTTTTGTGATGCGGCAAAATTGGAGACGTTGTTTCTGACAATTGATTTAAACCGCTAGTCACAGATTGGGTATCTTAGTCATGGTACTACTTGCACCCAGTTCCTTATGGGAATATCGTTGCATATGTGATCTGGTAAAGCTAGGGACATGGTTCCCCATCACTGATTTATACTACCAATCCTTGATTGGATACCTTACTGATTTACTTTAAGGCACACACCGCACAACCTGCAGATTTTGTGATTGCAAGAAATCCCATGTGCTTACCCCCTCTACGTTAAGGAAAGTTTATTTCCTTTTTTAATTAGTCCGCAGTCAATTTATGTTTGTTTGATTTTACTTTCGCAGTGATTTTTAACATTGACTAATAAAAATTACATTTTAGATTTCCTTTTTTCCTTGTGCACCACAAAAAAGACTTTCTGTTGTTTCCCTGACTCCCCTTTCTTACTGTCTGGCAGTAGCACACATAATCTTATATGTAATACCAATTTAATATTGATAAGGAGGTAATGTGACCTTATTTGCTTAATCTCCAGTGCGATCAATCACCCCCCTTTCTTAAGTGCAATATAGTTGCGGCTGCAGACGGCAGCTCTTAAGCAGCCCATACACGCTGCTTTGTGGGCGTGCTTTCCGTGCTGTACTAGCACGGATCACATTGCATTGCATGTGCATCCGTTGTGCATGCAATGCGATGCAATGTGATGAAACCTAAGTACAAAAAGTTGCAAGCACATTCTTTTTGTACTTAGGTTTCATCACATTGCATGCACAACGGATGCACAACGGATGCACATGCAATGCAATGTGATCCGTGCTAGTACAGCACGCCCACAAAGCAGCGTGTATGGGCTGCTTCACACCTGCCCTACAGAGCCCGTTGGTGCTGGCTCCACCAAGCCAGCTCTTCACCAACCACTAATCTCACTGCACGTCTCTGGGGTACACCTGATAAAAGATTAAAAAAAAATTCTAAAAGGTAAAGAGATTCTATGAACATAAGATTTGTCTGTCTGATTTATTCAGATAATTATCCAAAATGCATGGATTCCCTTTCCATATTAACCCAACCTCACTGCTTTGGTAGTAGGAAAAAGTAACAATGATCCTTTCCTCATTACAAACAAGAGTTGCAGGGACCTGCAATGTTCATGTTATATCACAAATTAAATCCATTCAAAGCCCTAGCAGCGTATCTACACGCGACTTCCTAAGAATGCCTGCTGTGGGATAAATCCTAGCTGACTGTCTCTGGAAGACTCCATAGCTTATGGCAGATCATTATTTTTCACAGTGGTTTTATCATTCAAAGAGAGTGCATTATATATGTATTGAAGTCTGCAAATCTCATTGGCTTTTACTGGCCTGAAAACAATTTTAGAAAAATAGAGGCTTTAGAACGGTTTCTTGTTAAACATCAGTTTGGTTACAGTACTCTTTCCCTGGAAATGTATTTTACACTTTGCAGCATTTGTTTTTGCTTTTAATGTAAAGTTTGAAATGTGTTCTGCCTACTTCTTGCAGAAACTGCCCTTGTATCAGATTGTATACTTGCCATAGAAGAATACTATATACAATATGGGTGTGGGTTGGCACTGGCGAATTTGAAAATTTCTAGTCAACCATTATAAACGTACATATATAGTACCAACGTTCTTACCGCGCACAATAGTCAGCGGTGTCCGGTTGGTGGTGCTCCGAAAGAAAGTTCAGCAGAAAGACTGAAGAAGTATTTTGTCACAAGGGTGACGAAGGAAGAACAAAACGGTTTTTGGGGCACGCTTGTAAATTGTAATGAATGGAATGTATAGGACTAGTTTTCCAATAAAAGTTACATTTTAATACATTCCATTCATTACATTTTACAAGCGTGCCCCAAAAACCGTTTTGTTCTTCCTTCGTCACCCTTGTGACAAAATACTTCTATAGAAGAATACTAGCAATGTATTTTTGTACAAACCCTGCATGTTTGTGTTTGCAAAATCTAAACGCGTGCAGCTGGAGTCAACTACAATCTGTTTTTTTTTTAATTTTATTTTTTTCTACATATAGCTTTGATTTGAAAAAAAAAAAATATAATATATATATATATATATATATATATATATATATATATATATATATATCATACATACATACATACATACATACATACATACATACATACAATATGGACCTCGTCTTGCGCTAAAAGATTCTGATATTAGCTGCTACTCCGATAAGGCTCCCCTGTTAGTGAGAGTCTAACAACAAATACAAGAAAAATAATTTATCGGAGAGCGCTGGACTTAGTACCACCTAGTCAATCATACAATAATTTGTTAAATGAGACACCAATCACATTTCAATTGACAATTCTTTGTCCCCTTCCCGAATAAAACGTGGAATCCGTTCAAGATAAAAGTCTTTATTGAAACCCAATGCATTTCGTCAGAACGACTTCTTTAGGTGTATGACAAATTTTATTAGGCCTGTGCGGCAACTAATATTTCATTCAGGACAACGGTAAAATCAGTAAGGCGATAAGGCTGGCTGACGATTATTGTCAGCCAGTGAAGGAGCTTGGAATTTTGCTACACTGTGGTGACTATTTGAGAGGCGATACTCTCTCTGGATTCCACCTTTTTCTCACAGGATCTATAAAGTTTAGCCGTATCCCTGTAAGTCCTGTATTTGAGGATCTCATCCGTACGGGAATTCCTAACACAACAGGCCGGTCTGGCCTTCCCCAAACCCATTACTTTATCGGCCATACGAGCCCTATTTTCTAGGATCTGATCCTTACTGAAGTTATCCAGCACACTTAGCCAAATTGGCTTCCCCCAAAATTCATCATTTTAGGGGTCCTGTGAGCCCTACACTCAAGGACTTCATCTTTACAGAAAATATCGAATACACTTAGCCAGATTGGCTTCCCCATAACTTATCGCCTTACTGATTTTACCGTTGTCCTGAATGAAATATTGGTTGCCGCACAGGCCTAATAAATCAATTTTTTGTCATACCCCTTAAGAAGTTGTTCTGACGAAACGCGTTGGGTTTCAATAAAGAACTTTTATCTTGAACAGATTTCACGTTTTATTCGGGAAGGGGACAAAGAATTGTCAATTGAAATGTGATTGGTGTCTCATTTAACAAATTATTGTATGATTGACTAGGTGGTACTAAGTCCAGCGCTCTCCGATAAATTCTTTTTCGTGTGTGTGTGTATGTGTGTATGTATGTGTATATATATATATATATATATATATATATATATATATATATATATATATATATATATATATATATTAGTGTATGTATATATCTCTCGATTTTATCTTTTTTTTTTTCGTAGACCTATTTAGTAGATATAGAATATGCAATTTATTCATCTAAAACTCATTAACTGCTGAATAATGAACCCAAAGTCAACCTACTAGTGCCTAAACTTAACTAACCTGTCCCGGCATACTTGCCTTCGGGACGCTAGGTGTTAAGATTCCGGTGTCTGCATCCTGATTCTTTCAGTGTTACTGCGCAAGTCTTCTACAGACAGTGGGGATGCCGGGATGATGACTGCATTCTGTTATGATTGTATTCTGTTTCATGATTTAAATGTAAAGAATACTTTTGTGTGGTTTTGTTTTTGTTTTCTCTTCCATTTTTGACTAGCTAACAAATCTACTCCATGCATTATTTTCTTTTCATTATCATACTTGCCAACTGGGCCTAATTTCTAGAAGCATTACCAGGTTTTTATGATTTGTCTCTGGAAATGTGTTCCTGTAGAAATAGCTCTATTGGCAGGACTCTGGCTATTTGCGCAGTGCTCCTGCTATGACTGTATGCTGACTGCAATTTTACAAAGAGGCTTGTAAGACCTACTGTATGTGGCCTATTTAATTAGCCGTGGTAATCTTAGACCCTATTTGATCCTCTGTTCTTTTTCAGATTTAGGATTGCATTATTTTTATATACTTATATAAAAACACTGTGTCCTATAGTTTGTGTCTATACTCCATACTGCACAAAAAAAGGTCTAGTATAATGCTCTTAGGTTTTGTCTTTTTTTTTTTTTTTTTTTTTTTATCTGCACAAATGGCAGTGTTCTCAAATTGGCAAGTAACAAAATGTTTATATTGCGCACCGCATAATATGATGCAATATTTCAGATTTTCTATAAAAGCAACATGGCATTACGCCTTCAAAGCAATTCCCCCATGCCTGCAGCCAAACAGATAAATCACAAAACCCTTTCAGTGATGCAGGCCAGTTTAATTATGGCACTGTGTAGCCTGTCAGACTAAGAAATGTATGAGAGCTGTAGCAACAAAATCATTATTAGAACGATGGTCGGACCACTGTGGGTTAAAAATGTACAGAGCCCTTTGCAATGTTTCATTCAAGAAGTGGTGATAAGTGTCAGGGACTTACTTGACATGAATTCCAGTTGACTACGAAATATGTTAGTGATAGACATGTTGTTTGGATGGTTAACCATTGTGCTGAGCACTACATGCTACTTTTCTCGTCTTCTATTGTATAGGCTTACCAGTTTCAGTAATACTTATCGGTTGAAGGCTTTGGGGGACATTTTAAGTCCGAGAGGGCCCTTTGACAGAAAGGGAGAGCTGTCAAACAGTAGGTAGCAGTCACAATGATTTACAAAGATGTTTATAGCAGCGTTCCCGTTTCCAAAGTCCTTTTCTTTGTACAGACCTGGTATACATGCTAAGCAGACAAATGGGCAGGTTTTGCTGCATCCGTCAAAGTATGACATGAAGCACATAGACCTACTGGTGGGGCTACAGGATGTTTGGCAGCTTGTTCTGCCAAACCCCCCCCCCCCCCCCCCCCCCCGTTTGGGTGCCCTATTTAAAAGCAAGTTGTTTATCATCCACTGTATTCACCTTGTGGAAGATGATTCTTCTCATATGTCCAAAGGCAGAGATATGTGATGTTTCATTTTAATTAGATATTAGAGATATATATATATGTAATTTATTAGGTACATCAAACACTTTATCACAGGAAAATAATTGGACTACAGTATGACATTATTATAAAGGTTTTAAATATGTAGACTACGTGTATAATACATGATATAACCTATAGATTTCACATATGTGGTAGGGGATATAGATTAATATTAAAATATAACTTTTATTGGATATCTAAGCTAAAATATCAGTACGTACAAGAGAAAAACTATACAATGATGTAATAACGTCCTGGTCACTATATTAAATTCAAGTGCGAAATAACAAGAATAGACTCACAATGGGCCTTATTTTGGTTCATTCTTTCTGACAAAATCCTTCTTAGATGGACAAAACCATGTGCACTGCAGGGGGGGGGGGGGCAGATGTAACATGTGCAGAGAGAATTAGATTTGGGTGAGTAATTTTGTTTCTGTGCAGGGAAAATACTGACTGCTTTATTTTTACACTGCAATATAGATCTCACTTTGAAGTAAAACCCCACCCAAATCTAATTCTCTCTGCACAAGTAACATCTGCCCCACCTGCAGTGCACATGGTTTTGCCCATCTAAGAAGGATTTTGTCAGAAAGAATGAACCAAAATAAGGCCCAATGTGTATTATCAGGAGAAAAATTCCTTCGAAACTAATTTCAATATAATTGTATAACATATGTGAGTATTTGACACCAGACACTGCAACCCCTGTCTGGATTATAATGCGGTGTAGTCCAAAGAGGATAGATAGATATACATGTATATGTACAATCGCCAATGAGAAAAAAGATTATAAGGGACAGTATAGAGTGCTCCGTCGACCAGACTGTGTGTTTCTACTGTGTGGTATCCTACAGCACCAGGTATTCCCTGTTGGTCTCCCACACAGGTACTGAACCGGCCTATCACTGCTTAGCTTCTGAGTTCAGAATGGAGTTCAGGCGTGCCAGTGATGTATGGCAGTAATTCTACCGGTTAGATGAGTGCACCTGGGTCTTTTGAACAGTAGTTCAGAAGTGCAGAAGCTACTGTTCAAAAGACCCAGGTGCACTCTCATCTAACCGGTAGAATTTCTGCCATACAACACTGGCACGCCTGAATTCTAGACCGAACTCAGAAGCTAAGCAGTGATAGGCCGGGTCAGTACCTGTGTGGGAGACCAACAGGGAATACCTGGTGCTGTAGGATACCAGACAGTAGAAACACCTCAGTCTGGTCGACAGAGCACTCTATACTGTACCTTACAATCTTTTTTTCTCATTGGCGATTGTACATATACATGTATATCTATCTAGTGTTCCCGCTAGGCTTATTTTACAGGGCGCTGCGCCCTGCCCCTTTAAAAGCCGCCGATTTCCGCCCTGCCCGTTTTTTGCCCGCTCTGTACAAGTTAATAGCTGCTGCCGTGCTAGTAGTCTCCTCCCACTGACAGTGTAAGCTTCTAGCGCGGCAGCGTGTGAAGTGGTCACTCCCCCCTCATCCTGACATGCCGCTCACCTCCTATGGTGAGAGGCTGTCAGCTATTCCATCAAGCATCCCTCCTCCCCATGCCACGCTGACATGCCGATCATCTCCTCTTATGTGAGCGGCTGTCAGCTATTACAGGGAGCATCTCTCCTCCCAGCGCACTGTCCCCCCTCACCCGACCTGCCCTGCATACCTCCGTCCTCTCAAAGTTTAGTGCAGTCGCAGCTCCCCCCCCCGCCCGCCCGCATAGCTGAGCGCTGTGGGTGTCAGCGCAGGAGCTGGTGTCAGTAACAGTCACTGCTCCTGCGCTGTTACCACTGTTAAAAAAATTAAAAAAACACAGCGCAGGAGCAGTAACTGTTACTGACACCAGCTCCTGTGCTGACAGTTGGGGGGGGGACACTTTGTGCGCACCACCAGAAGCCGCGATCGTAGCCCGGCGGGTGGACCATGCACGGAAAAAAAATCAGACATCATCTCTGCCTGTGCCGAATCAAGCCCCGCCCACCGGGCCCGGGAGGAAGGCACAGCAGGGACACCAACACCATCTCCCCCCCCCCCCCCCCCATCAAGCAGCCGGCGCCCCGCGCAGCTGAGCAGCAAGAATGGAGAGCAGCGGCACCAGCATGTTTGCCATGGACAGGGACTCTGCACGCACAGCCGGCCACCCCTTACACCTGGTAAGTGCAATCCCATCTGCACTTTATGCCTTGTGGGGTCTTGTAGAGAAGGCAGTCACCGGGCTAAGGAGCAGCCATGCACATTCTGACAACAGGGGGGCCTTATAATAGGTCGGGGGTGGGGGGGCGGCAAAAAATGTAGTGCCTATGGGCGGTCAGGCAATTAAATCCGGCCCTGGTTTGGGGGGTGGGTTTGTCACGGACGGTGCGCTGAGAGGAGAGCCCTACAACTTAGCACACCGCCACCGCGGTGGAGCCGTGACAGGCACTGCCCTGTTTGCTGCTGCTCTTTCCCATCCCTGTCTTCCCACCGGCGGGTAGGCAGTAGCAGCCGGAATATAGTCACATGCGCGGCGCTTGCTCCTCCCACCTGCAAAGAAGGGACAGGAGCGCAATGTCACATGAAAAGCACATGACTTCACTTCATCACCTCACCCTCCTCTCTCCTTCCATCACCTTACCCCCTCATATGTGATGTAGGATATGGAGGCATAATGTGTGATGTAGGGGATTGAGGCATGATATGTGATATAGGTGATGGAGGAATAGGCAGGTATTCAATGCCACTGCGAGCGCCCGACGAGGGGGTTAAACAGCGAGGAAAACCAGTGATCCTCGCTTTTTAACCGCTGCGCCGGCCGGTTGCACTATTCAACGTTATGGGGAAATCCTCGCCATCACAGGATGGCGAGGATTCCCCTAAACAGCGAGACCTGCAGCTAATGCAGCAAACTCGCTGTAATTAGCCGCAAGTCTCGCAGCTTCTACAGCCACATACGCCGATTCCCCCTCACTCAAAGAACGGAGAGAGGGGGAATTGGCGTATGAGGGGGGTTAGTTGAATACTGACAGGGTGAGCGGTGACAGCGAGCATAAAGCCCTGCTTGCTGTCACCGCTCCCCCACGGCATGTGTGATGTAGATGCTGGAGGCATGATATGTGATGTAAGGGATGGAGGCATAATGTGTGATGTAGGCATAAGGTGTGATTTAGGTGACCGAGGCATGATGTGTGATGTAGGGGATGGAGGCATAAGGTGTGATGTAGGGGATGGAGGCATAAGGTGTGATGTAGGGGATGGAGGCATAAGGTGTGATGTAGGGGATGGAGGCATAAGGTGTGATGTAGGGGATGTGGGATAAATGTGCTGATGGTGTGACGCTCTCAGGTGTCACAAGATGGTTATATAGCATAAATGTGCTGATGGTGTGACGCTCTCAGGTGTCACAAGATGGTTATATAGCATAAATGTGCTGATGGCGTGACGCTCCGGTGTCACAAGATGGTTTATATAGCATAAATGTGCCGATGGTGTGACGCTCCGATGTCACAAGGTGGTTATATAGCATAAATGTGCTGATGGTTTGACGCTCTCAGGTGTCACAAGATGGTTATATAGCATAAATGTGCTGATGGCGTGACGCTCCGGTGTCACAAGATGGTTTATATAGCATAAATGTGCCGATGGTGTGACGCTCCGATGTCACAAGATGGTTTATATAGCATAAATGTGCTGATGGTGTGACGCTCAGGTGTCACAAGATGGATTATATAGCATAAATGTGCTGATGGTGTGACGCTCTGGTGTCACAAGATGGATTATATAGCATAAATGTGCTGATGGTGTGACGCTCTGGTGTCACAAGATGGTTATATAGCATAAATGTGCTGATGGTGTGACGCTCCGGTGTCACAAGATGGTTATATAGCATAAATGTGCTGATGGTTTGACGCTCTCAGGTGTCACAAGATGGTTATATACTGTAGCATAAATGTGCTGATGGTGTGACGCTCAGGTGTCACAAGATGGTTATATAGCATAAATGTGATGATGGTCTGACGCTCCGGTGTCACAAGATGGTTATATAGCATAAATGTGATGATGGTGTGACGCTCTCAGGTGTCACAAGATGGGTTATATAGCATAAATGTGCTGATGGTGTGACGCTCTCAGGTGTCACAAGATGGGTTATATAGCATGAATGTGCTGATGGTGCACATACTTTTTAACTAGATTGCATCTAGTTCAAAATGCATGCTGCATTAGCACATTGCATACATTTTTAAGTAGATGTGATCTAGTTCAAAATGCATGGAGCACATTGCTCCATGTATGGGCACCTTAACATGAATGTTAGTAGGAGGAAAGGAAATTACTCTCTTTTGCTGGGGGCACTGCTCGCGGGCTCGCTGCGCTCGCCACGCTTCGGGTTGGCGTCTATCGTGGGGTGGGGTTTACGTCGTTAAATTTGGGGGTCTAGGGAATATTTTACATTGAATCCAATGTAAAATCAGGTCCCAGGGACCCGATTTACATTTCATTCAATCAAAAAATCGGGTCGGTCGCGTCGATCGCATCGCATGCGATGCGATCGACCCGATTTTTCCGACACGACCACCCCGATGTAAATCGGTGTGGCCGTGCTAGGAAACAAGTACCGAAAAATGGACACACCTAGATACTAAACTAACATACAAAAAACATTGAACATATAATAAAGATGTGTAACACTGATCTACGTGTGTCCATTTTTCTTATAAAATTGTCTATATAAATTAAAAGCTAAGTTTTAAAACTTTTTTTCAAAAGCAGTGCCCCCAGCAAAAGAGTACTTTCCTTTCCTCCTACTTGCATGTTTATCTACTCTCAGGGGAGCACCTCCACCTGCCATTAAAGTATACATACTTAGGCACCCTATCACTATATTGTGGACTTGGAATATTTATAAATATTCAACTACTTTAATTCGTGTTGTTGCTTGTGCACCGGTATTTCCCCCAATCCCCCTCCCCCCCCAATAACTTAACATGAATGTTGTCTGATTCCGTGTGGCATAATGTTTATGGGGCAAGTAAAAGGGGATCTACTATGTGTTACATAATGTACATAAGAGGTACACTCAAGGACACGTCCCATTTTAGGTGATCACGCCCCCTTTTTCTGGAGCCTTCGGCGCGCACATAACCCCAACCTTCATTTTGCCCTTTAAAATTAAAATGTGCCTTCCTGACTGAAAAATGTGCCCTCACGATTGAAAAATGTGCCCTCCCCGTGGTCAGCACCCTGCCCTAAAAAATTTCTAGAGTGAACACTATCTATCCTCTTTGGACTATACCGCATTATAATCCAGACAGGGGTTGCAGTGTCCGGTGTCAAATACTCACATATGTTCTACAATTATATTGAAATTTGTTTCAAAGGAATTTTTCTCCTGATAATACACATATTGTGAGTCTATTCTTGTTATTTTGCACTTGAATTTAATATAGTGACCAGGACGTTATTACGTTATTGTATAGTTTTTCTCTTGTACGTTCTGATATTTTAGCTAAGATATCCAATAAAAGTTAAATTTTAATATTAACCAACTTTTAATTTGATAAGCGTGCCCCAAAAAAAACTTTTTGGTTCTTCCTTGTTATCACTCTTGTGACCCAACCCCTTTCAGATTGCATGCTGAACTTTTTTGGGGAGCACCACCAACCAGACACCGAGATCCATTCTGAGTAAAATTGTTATCGTATTTACCGTATAGAGTACTTTATTGAATTATTACCTAATTTTCTTCGGTCAGTGCCAACCCCCACCCATATTGTATAGGGAATATAGATTGTAAGTTCCACTGGGGCAGGGTGTGAATGTTCAACTTTACAACTTGTTCAACTTTACTCAGTAAAGCGCTGCAGAATATGTATGCGCTGTATAAGAAACTGTTAATAAATATAAGGTATGTAATATAGAAGGCCAGGGGTGTAACTAGTCATTTATGGGCTGCATAGCAACTTGTGTAATTGCCCCATGTACCACCCAATGGCAAAAAAAAGCCTCTCCCTGCATGAAACAGACATGAAAGACAGACCCCCCCCCTTACTGTTGTGTGTATGTGTGCATGGAAACGCTATCGGCATTCCATCGTTTAACCATGTAATTTCAAATGATCGCCTTACAGCTTTTATTCTCCACTGTGTTACTGTAGTTAGTGCCAATAAAGCTAATGGCTTCTTACTCGCTGGCCAGTGTTTAAGAACTGTAATTGGACCCAATTGAGTAGATTAGTTGTTTCAATATTGAATGTAGCTAGCTAGTATTCTGTTTACTCTTTATACTGACAGCACATATTAGTGGTGTGAATGCCTAATATATGGTGTTGGCAAGCTGGTTCTGAAATTTTCTTTTAGCTGTATGCTGAATAAAATTGATTTGTGTAATTGATTATGGGAAACACTGCCTGATTATGCGATACGGCCCCCGTCCCCCCTTGTCGGGATTCCGACCGCCGGGAGATTTCATACTGATCCCCTGTGAGGAGAATATCTGTAATGGCATATCTATGCTGTCATCAAAAGAACATGGGCAGCTTCCTCTCTAACATGCATATGAACATTAGTCTTTTTTGTATATAGTATTGACTATGTTAAAGTTAAATCACACTCAGCCCTCCTCCATTACCACAGATGCTTATTCCTATATGTATAGAAGAGTTCCTATAAAAACACTGTAGCAACTGCCTGCACCACCTTCTGCTCTCATTGCAGCCCCCATCCTTCTGGGAATCGGGTGCTTGTCCCAGGAAAAGGGCGTAGTCGCCCTAGCATCACTAGATGAAGAGATGCAGCCATGAGGTGGTGATTGTAGCGACCCATGTGTTCATTGACAGTGGAGAACAGCTGCCAGGATCTGCATTCGCTAATACTCTTCAATCTCATCACAAAGCAAGTAGCAATTGCAAAAGCTGGCAACATTTCAAATTTGGCCCTAAATGTTGCTCACTGCCCATAGATAATAAAGTGGGCGAAAACAGTTACTTGTCATATAAGGGACCACAAGAACACTTAATTTGAAAATGCATGTATCCATAGGGATAACTTTGCCTTAAAAGAAAAGCAGGGAAATTACATTAATCTCATTTGAATGTGTACTTTTATTTTGTTTATTTATTTGCAAATCTTGAACCACTACATAATAGGGGTAAGGTGCGATCAGAGATTGCTAGACTATTTTTCATGGAGTCAGGGCGATTGATGCTATTTTAGGAAGTCTGCCTGACATTCAGGTAGAGTTGGCAACAGGGTGTATTTCGAGAATTCTGTTATATGTGTGTCTGGGAAATGAGAGGTCTGATTACATGGTCCTGTCATCCATCACTTCTGTACCATGTGCTTCAGAAATGTAAAATTACAGATTTTTTTTTTGTCCCAAAATATTTCTTGCATTAACCTCATTTCTAAAATAGATCACATGTAAACTATCTTTATTACATTTGTATGATTTGACTGCTCTTTTTTTCTAGAAATATGTTTTACTGCAAAAGCCACGACAAGATGCTAAACATTTTACATTGATAGAGTAAGGGGAGTATTCAATGGGCGGTATTCAATGACCTGAATCGTTGGTCACAGCGATTCAGATTTTACATTCGCCAGCCATTCACCGGTTTTTTTACGTCGATTCGCCAAGCGTAGGGATTCGTCGGGAGTCGCCGGGACTAGCTGTGTCACCCTATTCAACGTGGCTGAGAATCGCCGCCCCCAACGGCGATTCTCAGCCAATCCGGCGTTTCCCTAAACAGCTTCAGTACTGTAAGAAATTGCAGTGAAATGCAAGAAAAATGCAAATTACCCTGAAAAAACGATTCCAATACAGCAGACTGCAAAAGCTGTGTAATCTCCGCAAACGCCAAACTAAGGAGTGAGGTGGGGAGGAGAATCATGGGTAAGTGAGGTGCACCATGGGTAAGAACAGTGCTTTGTGGGAGAAAAAAAAAAATACCAGAAAAAATTAAATATATATTTGTATAGCACTTCTACGACCATCACATCACACAAGGGCAGCAAATAATAATACATTACACTTGCAGAGTTAAATTGAACACTTAAAACCAATTATTTCACAGGTTCCTATAAAAGTTCACCATAAAAAGATGACGAGGGACACTCGGTGAGGAACGGCGATATGAAACAAGAAATAAGAATCGCCAACCTCTCATTGAATACACTTTTGGCGATTCATGGTGATTCCCGTCGACTACCGGCGAATCCCCATGAAAATTCCTATAGACAAAAACCGGCGATTTGTAGAGAATAACATTTGGCGATTGGTGCTTCATTCACCGGTCGTCATCGGCGAATAGAGGTCGTTGAATAGGGTGATTCTCTTTTTCAGCTCCAAAAATCGCCGGCACACACGAAAAAAACACAGAATCGCCATAAAACTTGGCGATTCTGCCTCATTGAATACCGCCCAATCTATGCCGATATTTCCTGTCAAGGGAAATATCGGCACTTACCTATTCCGAGCTGCCGTTAACGACCGCATTGGCTTTGTTGGAAACGTCCGTGGATTGTTGCATTCATGGCCTTTTTCTGGCAATCTGCAGCAGTTTCCATCAATTTATGGATTTTCCGACCGTCAGATCGGATGAAAACGGCCCCGTATTCCGACTGTCGGGATGTTGTGACGGTTGTAATCCCGGATTAAATCCTCCCCCCTCCCCCTCCAGCATGACACTGGGTTTCAGACACTCCTTCTGAACTGTCTTGTTACTTGTCTACCTTTTTTTGGTTATCTTGGTTCACTGTTTCTGACAATTTCTTTCTTAAATGGACAAAATCATGTGCACTGCAGGGGGCGGATGTAACGTGCAGAGAGAATTAGATTTAGGTGGGGTTTTAATTCAAAGTGAGCTCTATATTGCAGTGTAAAAATAAAGCGGTCAGTATTTTCCCTGCACAGAAACAAAATAACTCTCCCAAATTGAATTCTCTCTGCACATGTTACATCTGCCCCGCTGCAGTGCACATGGTTTTGTCCATCTAAGAAGGAAATTGTCAGAGTGAAACAAAATAACCCCCTTTATCCCATTGAAGTAATGCTATCCTGAAACACAGTCTTGGGTACATTTGTGCCTGATGCACTCTGAACACCTACATCCACCCAACTCCTCCCTTTCGATTGCAAACTTCTGCATTCTTTTTAGGTTCTATGATCTTAGTTTGCATATACAGTACATTCTATGTATTTAGATATCAAATCCCTCTGAATGTTGGTAAATTAACTTCTTGTTTAACATTTTGTGTCTCATTTTCAGAATACTAAGCGGGACTGGAGGCCGTTGGAAGAACACAGTTGTACTGATATCCCATGGCTGCTGCTGTTTATCCTATTCTGTGTTGGAATGGTGAGTATCTCTTATACCTTAAGATTTCACATGGTATCTACTGCTTCATCACTTTCCATGTTTGCACACTCCCTGTTCTCATAATGATAATTTTCTTCATGAAAAGTCTACAGGCGGAATATGATTTTCCTAAACAAAATTATCAAATATGGAATTAAGGAGCAAAAGTCACTTGTATAGATTATCCGTTTTATGCCTATTTATCCACATTACAATTTAGATTTTTGCCTCTAAATTCACAAATTGAGCATTAAAGACCTTATTCCGAGGTGAACGTACTGCAGCTGCGCCTTTGCTAATTTTCAGGAGCATCTGGTGTTAAGCCACACCCACTGCCGGCATCTCGTATCCAATGTCTGCTTCGGAAGACATGGCACTGGATTACCAATTTGACAATCAGTTACAGCATCAGCCATCTGAAGTCAACACTCCCACAAAATGGTGGCTACACGTCTCTTTTTTTGGGGAGATGGACCTGGTTTCTTTCCCTAAGTAGCTGCGGCATCCAGGGCACTGCAATTGGGTTCACAGTGACATTGCAGCACATGCACCATGCAGCCCAGCCAAATGCACAGTCCTGAAAACATTTGTCCATTGTAACCAACTGAGGCCTAAAGCAGCCTCTAAAGTGATAATAGTGTTCTATTAGTTACATCGTACACTAATAGTGAATTAAAAGTGCTCAAGCATTGAAATCACTATTTGTGCAGAGCTTTAAGTTGTATCAGGCATTTTGTGGCTTATGGTGCAGAATGTATAGGTGTAAGCGGAGACAACTGTGTGGAATATCTAATGGACAGTAAATAGTGCAATAAGCCATTAACCATGCACATTTAAATTCATATTTTTCTATATGTGCAAATGGTATAAAATCACATTTGTCTTTTGATCTGGCAAATTGTAACCAATCATTGGCTAAATATGGATGTTTGATTATCATCTCTCTAGTTGAGGTAAGGGCTCTGATGTAGAAGAACTTAAGTGGCCTGCACAAACTGTTCATAAACAAAAGGAGTATTAAAAAGTGTACCTTGTGCTGGAGAATGTGTTTGCTACTCTTCCGTGGAGCACGCTCAGCAGACCTAGGTGACTGACATCTCTGTGTGGTTACTAGGGTACTTTTGGAATGCGAAGAGACATTGATAGTAGAACTGTGAAATGTGACCTAGTTACTGAAGATGTGTCTGGGCGGTCTGCTGATACTAAATATAACCGACCATCCACCTGGTTCTGGGGAAGGTGTTCGCTCTTGTGCCGCTTGAGCACCTTCTGGGTTATCTGCCCGTTCATAGTAGCTTTGTTCCTGGGATTTTGATTTGTCCTCATGCTCACTGCTGGACAAACAGCCAGAACATTTGTTATGCAGCCCACACACGCACCGATCCCGGCGTGCGTTGTGGGCTTAACTAGCACACATAGCATCGCATCGTATCGTATGTCTTGTGCATACGATGTGCATGCGATGCGATGCTATGCTAGAAAAAGCTAGTACAAAAAGTATGTGCAGCACATAATTTTTGTACTGTACGATGAGGTGCCGCGGGAGCGCGCACCCCATCGTACAGCATCGCACCGCCGGCAACGGTGCGTGTGTGGGCTCCTTTACCCATATCAACAGTAGTGTCCTTTTATATGGGATTTGGTTGGGCGCAGATCACCAACTGCCATTCGCAAGTACGTTTACCGCATTCTCAGTGAAATGTTTAATGGCCTATATAAAGGAGATTAATTTACCTATTGTAACCTTAAAATTACTTACATTTTACCATTCTTAGAATGACACTGTGTGTTATATATACATTTCTGGCTGCAGGACCAAATGATAAGCTTCTAATGATCATCTTATTGGATTTAATGTTCCAGTAAATGGGAAGAAAGAAAGGCTCATGCCACGTATATTTATATGTTGTTGTTGTTTTTTTCTGGTGATCATGAAGTTATAATTATCCTGCCAATTACTTTAGGGCAGCATGAAGAGCTTTCAGATTTTGTTTCTGTTTGCTGCTCAGAAGACAAGTAATTAGCTTTCACAAAAAAATTCCTTTCATTTAGAAGTTGGCGTGTTAACGTGTTTTGACAATACAAAAACACATTTTCAGAAGGCTGCAAAGCAGACTTTATACAAGCTGAACAGTGAGCCCAGTGTCTGTTCTAAAAGAACAGGTTTTACACTTCTGACAGGCTTTTCTATATTTAACTGTTAAATTCAGCAGCATCTTTCAATCTAGTTAACCTCTGGCTTTGTAAATTAGTCTCGTTTTTCTCTGATTACTGAAAGATTCATGAGAGGATTTTTACATGATGCAGAAATGTCAGGAGATGGTCTCAACACAGGGAGCTTCAGTGAGCCCATTATACTGGTGTAATACATTTTTGGGCAATTGGATGAATTTTGAAAGCTGTCTGGGAGATTTATAAATGTAATACTAGTATGTCACTTTTTGAAAAATTTAATAGCTTTGCCTCTTTTGAACCTAAAATAAACACATTTATAAATGGCTTGAGTGAAAAATATTTGTAGGTATTCTATGGGCAGTGGTGATAGTCTGCTTAAGGAAAGTGTAGCTTTTAGAATAAACCCTTTTTTTTTTTGTTACTGCAGTTTATAAAAATGATAAATTAGAAATAAAGGTGCCCATACACAGTACAATTGCCAGGTGTGATGAGATGCATGCTCCCGCTCACATCTCCTCATCGCACAGCTCAAAACGTATGTACTGCATATACTTTTTGTACTAGATTGCATATCCTTACATTGCAAAACATGTGCAATGTGATGCGCTCCCTCATTGTTCCAATGGTTCATCACAGGTTATGATTGGGTTTGCAATCTGCTGTCAACATCCATATATTTTTTTGTTTTTGTTTGTTTTTTGTTTTTTTTCATGGGATTTTGAACAATGCTGTAAAACCATCTTAAAATTGTCACAATGGGTTACAGTGACAGAAATCCCACTGCCATGCCTGGACACACTAGATCACATGACCTTGCATTTTTTCCCCAACACACACACACTTCCCAGGGTAACCGCATTCCTGAACTATTTCCAACTGTCACCTAAACCACATCGCACAACTGCTCCAAAGCTATAAAAACTAGCATGCTTCACAGAGAGCAAGATGCACCATGCTTAAATCCTTGATAAACAACCAGCCAATCAGCTTGTAACAGCCATGTTACAGACTGGGTTTGAAAAATGACAGTTAGGAGTGGAGTGACTGGTAATTTAGGAGCTGGTTGGCTGGTACATCTGGCCCACAGACTCGATCATATATTGTATGTATGTAACATAGTAGGGTATAGGACCGGCACTTCCCACGATGAAATAAACAATCCTGTGTTCCTTTGTTCAAATACATACATCACTGGGTTTCCATTCCATAGCAAGAATCCGGAAACATGGCACTTTAGTTTCAATATGGTTTATTAAACCTCAACGGCTCGTTTCGGGCCGTAACCCCTTTCTCTTGAATGGAAACCCAGTGATGTATGTATGTATGTATGCATGTAGGTTTTAGAAAGTGATTTTCGGGGCCGATCCCTTTGTCTCCCTTCATACTTAACCAAAACTGGTAAATGAGGTACCATTTTAAAAATAAAGTTCTCCGCTTCCATTTTTAATGACATCCACATGTTTTTCAGGGCTTTCACTGATTTTGGTGAAAAGTGCAAAACCCCAGAAAAAATCCGGGACAACAGTGCAGTGGAAACAGGGTCTAAGCCAGATACGACCTGGCAAAATTCCGGGTAAAAAAAATTCCTGGACAGACCCAGAATTTTTGGTAGAAAAGAGGTATTCGAGGGTAGCGCCAGTGTGTTTCTTTTTGGGCAAGTGGAAGTGGTGCTTGGCCATGACACCATACCTCCCAGTGTAACACTGGCATGGTGGAGAAACAGCTTCCAGTAGATTCACATGTAGGGAATCACTGGCTTCTTCTCCTTCAAGGGCTTAAAACCACTGGATGAGTGATGCTGTTGTTTTACGGTACCCCTAATCCATTGGCACCTATGGTAGCATGGTTATTGCTTTTATAAAACTTTTTTATCAATAAATTCCTAGCCTTTTTGGATTTTGTGGTTTGCATCTCAGTTTTTTTATATTTTTTTTTAATTCACCATGAGATGTATATTCTCAAAATGCCTGGCGAAATATATGCTACAATGTGAAAATATAGTAGCCTGTATCTACTTATTTTTTCTACATCAATTAATAGAATATTTATTTTCCATGCATAACATTTGTTAAAGCAAACATTTCTGGAAAAAGATGTCTAGTAACAGGAGTATTATGCTCATATCTCTTTATGTAATAAATGCAATTGCAGAAAAATGTTTACAGAGGTTTTAAAAATTGATGATCGTTCACAACTGGAAAATGCATTGGAGTCTGAATCGCATCTTAATGAAATGCAAGGTTACTGCTCACTTTTGAGTATTAATGGGTGTGAAATGGAACAAAGCAAAGTGGCATGAGCCTATCTGTTACTAGAAGACAGGATTTGGCAACACATACCTAGCACACACTGCCAGCATCATTTGAAGACAAGATCGGGAAGTTATTGATGTTGCTTAGCATCTGTAAAGCTGGCAGATCCTGATAAGTTGTAAAGGCAGAAAAGCTTTCTCCCTGCTGGTTTTTTTTTTTTAATACAACCCTAAATGTTATGAGGGAAATCTTTATTTAATTTCTTTTGAATCTGTCATTTATGTTACCACGGTCAATAACTTCAGTGATTTTGTCCACTGCTATTTGTACACCCTAAAATTATTTAAAGGTTAAAATTGATGTGAGCGGTTTTCAATGGTCATCATGTGCTCTTTTATAGATTCTAAGGTAAGATATCAAACATCTAAACCACTGCAGCTCTGTCAGTCTGATTCCGTGATTTGTTGCAGAGAAAAGTTAGGCTGCCAGGCCAAGCCCCCAAGATTAGGTTTCCTTTTCCCATGGAATTAATAGACATATTGGAGGCCTATTTCTCTGCCAAGTCCTTTTAGCTTCTCCTGCCTTGTATGGGTGGCCTTTGTGTTATTGTTCTGCATTAATGACTTTAGCATTACCTGATGAGGTTTGACTCCAAATGCTGTCTCCTAATCAGTGACTGAAGCCACATTCTGCACTGTAACATTACGTGCAGGACCAGGCTTCTGTCCTAGTGTAGGAGCCAGCATTGCAGCCAGAGCTCCCTGACAAATAGTGACAAACAAGGGATTAGACTGCAAGGCTTTGCCCCATACCTGAGAGGCTACACCCCCAACCTGCAAGACTATGCAACGGGTGTCACCAAAGGTAGGGATACCACTGTTACTGCCACCCTTATGAAGTCAAGGAGCCTTCTCCAGAGAGATACAGACTCAAGGCAGCATCATATAATATTTGTCCAGACTAACCACTAGAACCAACCTGAGGCGGATGCTTTCAGTGTAAGGATCATGTGCCCAGAAATGAAGAAGAGCTCCTGGCTCTTTGAAGGTGGTCCTAAATATATTGTTTCCTTGTGCTTTCTGCAGAAGCTGGAGTGAGAAGACCAACATAACATAATTATTAATATTGTTAATAATCCTTCTCATAGCTAAAATGGTAGCCAGATTGATAGATCACCTTCAAGGCTAGCCACATCCAGAATTAGAAGCAAAATAGTAGAGTATTTATTTGCCATGACTCAAATGTTTGTTTTGCAGATCTTTGATAAAGCCTTTGTACAGACAGGTTGAATCTGTATTTTAGAGCTCTACATATGTAGGTACAATACAAATTTCTATGTAATCTACAAAGCCTGTTCAGTCTGTATAACATCACTTTCGGTGTTCAGGATCAATTTAATTGAAATTCCACTCAGATTTTTTCGCATGCCAGGTATTGCTATCCCGCTCCAGGCTGGTAATAAACAAAACCAGTGTCGTGCTGCATTTGTAATGTAGCCCATACACTTAAGAGATATTGCATACAATCATTTGATTTCGAGCGCATCTGTTCGATAAATCGAATGATTGTATGCACATTTTATGTAACATGTGACTCGATGCGCCGACCCACGAGTCGAATCTTTTGTTGATAGATATTATGTGCTACACATAATATCTATCAAATTGCAGGGGTGATCGCACGTCGTTTTTAACCACATGCAATCCTTCCAATGCAAGCGACGGACAGAGGAGGCGCTTTCGGCGAGCATCTGGGAGTGGGGGCCAGCGGGAGCACTGGTGGCGTCTGTCGGAATAGCAGGGGTTAGCTGCGGTGGCAGAATTTGACAAAAAAAAAAGTTTAAAACACTCTGCTCGCTCAGCCATTCAGAGGCTGCCTGAATGTGAGGCCTCTGATTTGGCTAAGAGCTCTCTCAGCCAATCAGAGGGCCGTCTAGTGTTTTTTGCTTAAATTTTTTTTTAAATTAATTCTGCCACCAGCACTCTTTCACTGCACTAGGCTACTCAGGATGCCACCAGCTCTCCCTCTTGCCCCCTCTACACAAACCAGCCTTAACTGCTTCAGATTTATGAAGCATCAGGTGCCATCCTAGGCCACCCATGATGTTGTATGTTTTTTATGTTCTTGGAATTGTCATGTCGGACAGTGTTGACTAGTGCAATATGTATTGGAAATTAAAAAATAAATGGAAAATGTTGGGGGTAACCCCCAACAGTTCATCTAACAGACTTGTCCCTGTTGCGTCTATAAAATTTATATTTTGCAGTGATGTTCTAATCAAAATAATTATTGTCCACCCAAAGCATAGTCTTTTTCATGTAGTCTCGATTTCAGATGTTCCCAAACATGGTACTCAAGGCACCCCAACGGTCCAGGTATTAAGTATAGCAATGGTTCAACACAGATGGTTAAAATCAAATTGACTGAGATGCTAATTAAATCACTTAAGGCCAAGCATAGATATAATTAAAACCTGGACCATAGGGATGGATTGAGCACAGCGTTTGGTAAACTGTCCTCTATCTATCTTATCTATCTATCTCATCAGTATTACTCAGTGTCTCTGAATGCCTTTATGACATTTCATCTTGGACATCATGCTACCTCCGTACTCCGCATTTCTAAAACAGAATTAATTATATTCCCACCAGCCAAGAGTAGTTACCAACCTGACCTCTTTATCACTGTTGAGAACACTACAATCAATCCTACCCTACAAGCTACCTGCCCGTGTCATCCTTGACTCTGACCTGTCCTTCATTCCTCACATTCAATCTGTCTTTAAATAGTGTTGCATTCATCGAAAGAACACATCCAAAATGTAACCTTCTCTCGCACAAGACACTGCCAAATCTCTAATCCATTCACTCATTATCTCACGCATTGGTTATTACAATAGTCTCCTTACAGTTTTCCTAAGAAAAGACTGATTGGGTCGAAATCTGCTCATATTGTTTGATGTTTCACAGGTGTATTATTTTTCTAATTTCATTAAAAAGAAGGCCATGTTATGGCCAGAAAAAAAGGTAGTGCAGTATTTACCATATTGAGTCATTTAGATCAGCAACACCTTTCTTTCTAGCATGAAAAAAAGGATTAAGTAAATAAGAAATAAAACTGTTAAAGCAGCACCCAGTGACAGGCTATGCCAGGCTGAGCTGGTTACACGATCACAAGGAAACCTATAGCTTGGGGAAGAATCTGTCATGACATGACACCGCTCCAGCTCATTATTACTGAACTGCCACCAAAAAAACAACAACAAATGTCTATAGGACATCACTTAGGATGTCTAAGGTGTCCATACACTAGTACGATTTGTGCAGATTTCACCTGATCACCTTATCTCGGACCGACAGAACGGGCTGAGAAATCGGCCCAATCAGATGTTTGACATCCCATTCGACCCGATGCGCGATCCCATGTGCATTGGGTTGGACCCTGGATATTAACTACCTGCACATATAACCTATTGGATTCGACCCATCAGCGCCATATCGCGGGTGCTTTTTAGCACCCACAATGTATTGGGTGCAGGGGCAGACAGTGGTCAGCAGCAGGTGTGGGAAGCGGCAGCAGTATTTTAAAAAAAATACTTTCAATAGACTGGCCGGCTGCTGATTGGCTTTGAGAATTCTCTCAGCCAATCAACAGCCGGCCAGTCTTTTGAAAGTATTTTTTTTTTTAAATTCTTCTGCTGCTGCTTCCTGACTGGAACCTGCCTCTACAGGTGCTGCCCATACATGCTGCTGCCCACCCTGTCGCTCACCGCTGTTTGCCCCCTGAACATAGGTGCCCCTTGCTGCCCTCCCCACCACTCTCCTGGCTCTCATGCCACCCACTGCTGCTGCAGCTCCGCAGTAGTTTTTGCAATAAATCATACATTTTTTACTTTTATAAAAGCACTGTAATTAGGAGAATGATGGCAAGGTAAAGATAAAGAACTCCCTTGAGCTGCCGGATGAGCTCAAGGGAATTTGGGACAACTCAGAACAAGTCAGACTAGTTTATGGGTGCCTTAAAGCTTCAAAATGGTCAGAATTTCTAATATGGTTTCTGTTCTACATTCCAAAGTGCTATTGAGAAGTAGATTAAGGAGACTCTTTTATTTGTATAGTTGCCATGTTTTCAGATGCAGAATTGGACAAGCTGACTTTCTCTGCAACTTGTGCAGATCTGCATTTATGTGTTTTGCACTTGACCACCTGTTTTGTATGCCTCCTCAGTTCACTGCTATCATTTGCACCCATATGCCGTTTACCCTTCCTCCACCTCCTTTACGTCTATGTAACCTAAATCCAAATGCTTCAGTATTTGTTATGTTATTTATATAGGGCACACAAATTCTGCAGTGCTTAAATGCTTAAGCCTTAATTGGTCCCTTGGTTATGTTTATAATATGTAAATTGCTAATTATTCTTGTGGAAAACAAAACAAATAAACAAATTAAGGGGCTGATGTAGAGTTGCACAAAAGTTAATTTTGCAGATTTTCAGCTATGCATTCTCTGTAGCTAAGCACAGGCAACTATCCGCATCCACTGTTGACAAAGTTGTCTCTCAGTCATTTATTGTGCCCATACACTTATTTATTTACAGTTTCTTATATAGCGAAGCAGATTCTGTTGCGCTTTACAATAGTAGACAGTAGTAAAACAAACTAGGAAACCACAGGCAGACCTGGTCGTAGGAGGGCCCAGCTGCAAGCTTACAATCTACAGGCAAATCAGAGGGAAACACAAGGACCGGCACCAGTAATAGCATAGCAGTCACACCAAGTGGCAAGCTATATAATACATAAGTGCCTCCGAGGGTTGTGTGTGTGTGTGTGGTACTTAAATATGATAGGCTTGCCTGAATAGGTGAGTTTTCAGGAACGCTTAAAACTTTGGAGACTATAGGAGAGTCTTATTGTGCATTGGAAGGCATTCCATAGGGTGGGGGCAGCCCAATGAAATTCCTGTAAAAGTGAATGGGAGATAGTAATCCGTGAATAAGGAAGATGCAGAATGGAGTGGTCGAGTTGAGAAGTATTTTGAGATAAGTAAAGAGATGTACATTGGTGCAGTATGGTTAATAGTGTTATATGTGAGCAGAAGTGTTTTATATTGAATACGGTAAAATACAGGCAACCAATGGAGGGACTGGCAGAGCGGATCAGCAGACAATGAGCGTCTTGCTAGGAAGATCAGCCTAGCAGCAGCATTTAAAATGGATTGCAGTGGCGAGAGTCTGTTCTTGGGAAGACCAGTAAGGAAACTATTGCAATTGTCAATGCAGGATATAATAACTGCAAGGATACACTATTACAATAGGGCCCTTTTTCACATGATTTTAACCTGTTGGTGTAACGTGGTCGGTGCGTACGGTGATGGTGGGCAGAGCCCTCAGCCGGGACCGCTGTTTAGGACGGCCACGGCAAACCCTACACTATCTCTATTTGCCTTCTCGAGCAAGTGACCGTAGACTGCAGTGTGCTAGGCTTCTCCTGTAGTCGCTGCGTTCGAAGGAGCGAGTTAAGCCCGCTCCAACCCTGATGCAACCAGGTTTTAGGATGTTACAAGTCTACGGCGTCCGTCAGAGATAGGACCAAGAGGAAATACTAACAGGCGCTAACTGGACAAAACACCCTGGCTAACGGCACCAGGCCAAGGACGGGGTGTGTGACCTAGTCACAAGCACCGAACATACTAAGAAAGGGGTGCCACCAAACAAATACATGCCAAAGCAAATGGTGGATACATTTAAACAACCGGTACTCCAAAACAGGTGTGAACCCACAACCATGGGCCTCTCCAAAGCACTGAGAGCAGGACTAAGATAAGAACTATAAAAAGGATAAAGGGCAGCCTGCCCACAGAAATAAAGAAGAACAGGAACCAGGCTCCACTGGAGCACTTACGTGACCAGACTGTACACACAGGCAGCACAGGATGGAATTGCGCACGCCAGGAGTTACTTGGCAGGACTGGACGGCAATACACTGACCAGGACGGAACCTGATCAAGACTGGTCCAGGACAGGATCGAGAAAGGACTGTGACTGGACAGGACAGGACTGGGCGCAGACTGCACCAGGACAGTAACTGGACGATGACTGGACCAAGACTGTAGCAGGACGAGACTCTAACAGGACCAGGACATGAAGGGACCGGGACAGCAGAGGGCAGCAAACACTCTGCATGAAACAATATCACCGCTGGGCGGAAGTGCCCGGGCCGCCCTTCTCAGGGTGCTGGGACTCTGCATGCGAGGCTTCATGCGATACCTTGGCTTAGTGCATGGGGGGCCTTTACAGCTGAAGGTCCAATACTGAGTGATGACATTGCAATCACACAAACATGAAGTTGAGTGAGATTGAGTTGTGCCTATGCCAAGATCTGCCTGATTTCATATTGATTTCTAGCACCACCAAGGAATGCTTTTCAGAAAGTCCTTTTTGGACATGATATTATTGCTAGCTCCTGCAGGAATACGGTTACACACTATGGCATAGAAACATCTCTTCAGTGTGCAATGGGAATTGTGATGACTATATATAATCATCATTTTTCCTACATCACTGGATTCAAGTAATAAGCAGCAGCCCAATGGCTGGTGCCCTGTGCTTCTGCAGAATCAATGAAGTCACTGATTGCTATGTAATTGGGATATTTCTGTAGCATCAGTATTCTATTGAATGAACATTGTGTATATTAAACCCCTTTTCAAGGCTATTTCATTGATCAATAAAAAACAGATTTAGAATGTATTTTTTCTCTACAAGTAATCCTTTTTAAAGTTTGATTTCCAAGTAAATGTTTCTTTTCGTTGAGTTTTTTATTTTACTTGTGTACTTTAAATTCATGGAACAATAAAACCAGAGAGGGAGTAGGATATTCAGCTACTGACTGGTGGGCTATCCTATTAGCAGCTGCTAATAGGTTTGGGAGGGGCTATTTAAATATCTCTGATAACACAAATTCCTAGACTTGGAAATCCCAATAATATCCAAGTCTAGTCTTGTAATTAAGCAATTTTTTTTTTTTTTTTAAATAGGCCGAAGAATTAAGGCAGCTCATTGGATACTATATTGCTACCAGGGAATAATGCAGATTTAGATCTGTTGTACAAATAACATTTAAAAAATTGGTGTTTTTATTGTTAATGTGTTTTTGTTTCTGGGGTTAATCAGACCTGATCAGGTAGATGCCGCCCCAGTAGAGAGAAATTCTGCCTTGCGAATTTATGTGCTTGCTGTGTGACTGTATGTGTACAGCTGGTGAAGATTTTGTCCAAAACCCTTCGTTCTAGGTTCACCACATTTACAGTGGTCACAAATCGCAAGTAGCCGGAGACTTACTCGGCGGCTGCGATGAATACATGCTTATCCGGCAATGCTTGAGCATTCCTGCATTTTTCCTTAACCTACCACTAAACTGCCGGTTACCACCCCCAGATACGCATGTACTTGGTGCATAAGTGGTGTATTTAATTGGTTACATTATTAAGAATACATTTTTCATGTTTTGCACCACACCAGTAGACTGTATACACAAGCTGTGAAGGAGGTTATTGCCAGCACAATGACTAGGCTTCTGTGTTTTTAAATATATAAATAAATGTATAAACGTTAAAATTCCCATAGGGAGAGGGTATGCAGCCCTCCAGGGTTGTTGGTTGCACTGGTCTCCATTCACAGAATTTAAAGCTCTAGTGAGCATGAGAGGGGTCTTCATATCCCTGGTATTCCTATCAGGGGAACTGTAGCCACCCCTTAGTGACCCCAAGCAGCATCTAAAAACAGAGCATCTGCCAGAGAGTCTTAATAACACTGGAGCCCAGTTCTGGCAGCCAGGGCACCTATGAAACATCGTGGCCATTGGGCCTTATTCTGGTTCACTCTGAGGCAAATTCCTTCTCAAATGGACAAAACCATGTGCGCTGCAGGGGGGCAGATATAACACGTGCATAGGTAATTAGATTTGGGTGTTATTTTATTTCTGTGCAGGGAAAATACTGACTGCTTTGTTTCTACGCTGCAATATAGATCTCACTTTAAAGAAAACCCCACCCAAATCTAATTCTCTCTGCACAAGCTACATCTGCCCCACCTCCAGTGCACATGGTTTTGTCCATTTGAGAATGAATTTGCCTCAGAGTGAACCAGAAGTCCATTTTCGGCCTAATTTGAATCCTAATGCAGAGCTTCCCGAAGGTGTTTTAGGGGTGTTTGAGGGGAGGACAGACATACAGCCTGGGTAATGTGCAAGCTGTATGCCTCAACTTGGCTTGGTAAGGAGATGGGCTGAAAACCCCTGGCTATAGTGTGTGCCTGAGCTAAAGGGAATTATACTTCCTTAACCCCTGTCGGGATTCCCTACATTTGGATGCCAGCATCAGTATTCTGACTGTTGGCCTCCCCACTGCCGGTGATCCGTATGTATTCCATTAATACTCGTACTGTGCTATTAGGAGATAGCAATATTTCGTGATGAAAGTGATGTCTCTTCTGTGAGTTACACACACTATCACAGATCTATCAAATACTAGTAACATCCTCTCCTGGGCATCCTAATGCTGTATACAGCTCATGTAGGCATTATGATGTGTTGGTTCATAAATAATAACAAGTTGTGATGTTTTGTCAATAATAATCACTGTAGTCTTTTATAGAATAATATGGTTTACAGATACAACACTCTTTAAATATTTTTTTTTTTTTTTTTAATATAGGGGTTTATATGTGGCTTTTCAATTGCCACCGGAGCTGCATCTCGATTGATTTATGGCTATGACAGCTATGGAAATATTTGTGGGCAGAAAAATGCCAAGATAGAGGGCTTTGAAAACAGTGGCCTAGATCACACGAACCACAAGTAAGTGAAATGTCTACTGGCCGGTGATTTTGGTTTTGGTATAAGCTAGAATAAATGAATGCCAGCATCTTGTCATAATGACCAGATACTATTACTAAATGCAGTATGAGTTACATAAGTTTTATTACTAATGTTCAGATATTAACATAGATGTTTCTTCACGCTCATACTTCCAACATCAACACGCTGGGATTTATTTAGAGCTGAACCTAAAGATGAGATTGTACACGTTGTTTATTTTCAGTTGTACTGTACATAGCTATATACATGCAACCTAAAATCAAGGTCAAAGATAGTCATCATTATCAGTTTATGGGGTGAAGATGGGGGACTACACAGATGGAGACAGCCTCATCTAGCCGTCTCTGGATAGCCATGGTGAGCCTCGCTGAGCCCAAGGCCTATTGTTCTCACCTGCAATACAATACATAGAACAGTACAGTAGGGGATTAGCAGAGTAATCCCATTGCTCACTTAATCCTATCAAAAAGATAGATGAGGATTATAATCCTAATATGAGGTGCTACCATGCTGAGACTTGTAGTTCTGCACAGAAATAAAAAGAAAAATTCTGGTGTACTAACTAAAAACTGAGAATCAGAACAATTGCAATAAATTCTGCTGACCTAATTTTTAAGAGTGCCAATGAATTTACACCCAAATGTACAAAAGATTCTGTTAGCAAACTGGTGTCTTATGTGCTACCATGTGTCGGAATTTGGTTTAGAAAGTTTTAATTTTATTTTTTTTTATTGCAAAAAATAACAAATCTTTTCATAGCTACAGAAATCTTTCTCTTATCCAGTTGTCATTTCTATACTGATTGTGTTAAATTCCAATCTCCCTGCTCCTTCCCACAGGAGTTTTGGTGTTTTGTCATTTATTTATGCAGTGCCTTCAGCACTATGCTGTTGCAAGAAAAAAGCTGCCTCCCATTATTTCCCTATTTATCAGGGGAGAAGTTTGTGTAGCTTAGTTTATCCTGTATGCTAGCAGTAAGGCAAGTCAAGCTTAACACTGCTCTGTGTTCCTTCCCATGAGCACTTGTTTCGAACCTCATGCCTCCATTGATGGTTCTGATTCATATGGAATTGATAGGCCCTACTGTGAATAGACAACTGGCACTATAATTCAAGATTTGAAAAGTCATTTAATCATTCTTTAACACTGTAACAAATGTGAGGCTCACGATTTTCTTTTTCTGACATGCAACTTTAGGTATGTTTTTTTCCTGGACCCTTGCAAGCTGGACTTAATAAACCGAAAGATAAAGTCTGTAGCGTTGTGTGTATCGGAGTGTCCGCAAGAAGAACTGAAGACACTTGCTGATGTGAAAAAATTTGCTGATGTTAATGGTAAGTTCGCAAGACAATGTAACCGATAAAGACATATGTATCATTATTCTATAGTGTGTGTGTGTGTGTGTGTGTGTGTGTGTGTGTGTGTGTGTGTGTGTGTGTGTGTGTGTAATAAAAAAAAAAAAATATATATATATATATATATATATATATATATATATATATATATATATATATATATATATATATATATATTATAAAAATTATGATGATAAGCTCTCTAGTGATTCGCGCAAACCCCCAACTTTAGTAGTGATAAGCCAGTGGCTTTTAATAAAAATAAAATCTGGTATACCACATACTGAAAAGCGACAGTTGCAGAAACATATATTTCTTAAAATTTCTTAATTCAAATGCTGGGACACACATGGCTTTTTTTACTATGCACAATTGACATTTCTGTTCCATATGGAATAAATAAAAATAGACAACTGTATATTAGGATATTTATGTCAACACTGGACAAATTCCAAGAGCTACTGTGGCAGTTGCCAAATATAAATTAATCACTAATAGAATCTAATATATGCTGCTGCCTAGGGCCATAAGGAGGGCGGTGCGGCGGTCACACAGGGCATTGTGCCATGGAGGAGACACCTGCGCTAACCCCATATCTGGAAAGCAGTGTTTCTTTGCTGCAATTCCAGCTGGCAAGTCCTTTGGATATTCTGGCCATGCACCCTGCTGGCTGTGCAGCCACTCTGAACGTCCTTAGGAGTCTCAGAGCTATACAGAACTAAAGGACTCAGGACGGTCGACATTGCCTGTACCGAGCAAGCTGCTGCATAGATAGGAGCCTGCTACCGCCGACTACATTGATTATCCCATTGGTTTGCAAACCACTCCTTAAGGCACATTGACTGTCCATGTTTTAAGAATGTCTATGCCTGAGCATAGATGTTATGTCAAAATGCTGCACTAATTAATTCAGCTGTGCTCAAACAAATGGATGTACAGTAAAGCATGGACTGTTAAGTTAACTGTGTGGGAACTACTGGATTAGCCTAATTAGACCTAATCAACTGAGGGTGACTTTGTTACTCTCCTCCCTGCTAAAACCATGTAATTGCTAAACCTGTGTAAACAATAGACCAGACTTTAAAATAATAATGGTGGTGATGCTGGTGGTCAGAATACAGATGCTGACATCCCAAAAGAGGTTATAATCGGGGGTCCAGTAGCATAGTAACATAGTATTTTACAGCATATAAGAGCAAGTTGGCCCCTCTAGTCTACCCCTTTTTTAATCGTATTGTTACCCTTAAACCCCATTTGATCCTTATGTCTTTCTAAAGCTATCCTGATGTCTACCCCATGCAGTTTAAGTTGCTCTACACTCTTAGCCTCTGCCAAAACTGATGGGAGGCTATTCAACTTGTCAACTACCCTTTCTGTAAATAAATCTTTCCTCAGATTTCCTCTGAACCTCCCCCCCTCCCTCCCTCCCGTGTCGGTGCATGTCTTTGTATAATTTGAAGAGTGTTTCTCTCCTGGACCTTGTTAAGACAAAATCCGATCCTCATTTGGGATTGACACATACCACCCTACAACCTAGCTATAAGCGGTCTAAAAGTATCAGAGACATGTTGGTAAAGTCTGATGCATCTCCACAAAATGTGAGTAGACCCTCCAAGAGAGTAGGCTGCATAAGATGTGTGTGTACCACATGTAGCTTTTTGATCCCAGGTGCCTCGTTCAATCACCCACACACGGGCCGACCTATACCCATAAGGTTTTTGTTAACCTGTAATACTCCATATACGATATATCAAATAATTTGCCCATGCGGGCTATCGTATATCGGAAAAACAGAACGTCCGTTCAAAGAACGGATGACCGCTCATAGGTCATCCATTCGTAAAGCTCTATTAAAGGGGACCAGCGATCAACCAGTATCTAGAAATTTTGCCCAAGCAGCACATAGCCTATCATCGCTCAAATATCGCATGATAGACCATGTCCCACCCTCCATACGAGGGGGAAATCGGAATCTACAACTGTTGAGGTGTGAAGCCTGCTGGATTGCGAAATTGGGAACCATAGCACCCCGCGGTTTAAATGAACACTCAGGTATCAATGTTTTAATCTAAATACTTAGCGTGTTACAGCTCTGGTTCGTATTCTCCTGCCTGCTAGGCTTCCACAGATATGTCCTTAGGTTGTAAATTGATGTGTATATGTATATCACAATAATTGTATCCACTATACACTGGGTCTAATGTCACTCGATTAGACTAGGGCTCATTTCAGTGCGACAATATGACAACTGGGTCGCACGCCTATTGGACCAGTCTACATGTTCTATATACACAATCCTTCTTGATATTTTTGCTAGTATGTATTTTTTATTATGCATTTTTCATTATGTATTTTTCTAATTGGCTATTGCACTAATGTTTTGATATATTCTGCATGCCGTTTTTTACTTCGTGTTGCACTGTATGTAGCACGATGAAGGGGTTAAACAAGCTTACCTTAGGTTTCCTTGGTAACACAGAAAGACCGAAGGGTGGGCGTGTCTTAACACACTGTTACGTGGGGGGTGGTCTTAGTGAGTATCCCTCCAGCGTAATGTACACCTGGGGGTATTTAAGAGATTAGATGTGTGGTTTGCATTGAGTCTGATAATGCTGTTGCATTGAAACGTTGCTGTTCACTCAATAAAGAAAACTTGTTGTTCACAAGAGCCTGGAGTGCCGCGTCCATCCCTGCCGAAGTGTATGTATATGTGTGTATATATATATATATGTGTGTGTGTGTGTGTGTGTGTGCATTTAAATACCCCTGTGTACCTAGCGGTGGGGAGGAGCAACCCGTGCCGCCCCCTCCGCAGCAGCGTGTGTAGATCGCACCTGTCGCCAACGTCCTCCAATTAATCAGAGGACGCCGGCCCGTCCCCCATCTGCGTGCACCTTTAATACAATATGTATAAAATACAATTAGCTATTTGCAGTGAACAGATAGCAGCATTTGAGTGAAAATTGTGCATCACATATATACATCATACATACATATAGTAAAACAACTGTTTAAAATACAGATATGTGAAAAAATCGATCTGCTTCCAACAACATAGATATCCCGTATTTATTAATAAAGTGCAAAAAATATTTGTGCCTCTATAGACCAACAACTGTATTCGTGCAAAAATTTAACCTCCAATGAGACTTTCACTCAGAGGGATGGGTGCCTCCATAATACCAATAGTGATCGTGCCGGAGATTAATAGATCTCCTGGAATGGTGTAGTAAACGTCGTCATGAAAAATGAAGTGCAGTTTAATCAAGAGTGTTAACCCATCATGCACAGGATAACTCAATCATGTCTAAGACCTGGATTGCACCGATCCCCTCTGTATGTGGTACAAGTCCTATAATAGGACATTGATCCCTGAGTGTTCATTCAGGCCCTTGGGGGCTATGGTATCTAGTTTGGCTATCCACCGGGCTTCGCATTGTAATAGCTGTAAGCCCCGGTTGCCGCCCCGTATTGATAGTGGAACATGGTCTATCATCCTGTATTTAAGTGATGACAGACCATGTTTAGCCTGTAAAAAATGTCTAGAGACCGGTTGGTCGCTAGTACCTTTTTCGATGGCTTTACGGATGGAGGATCTGTGTGCCGCCATCCGTTCTTTGAACGGCCGTTCTGTTTTGCCTATATAAGATAACCCACACGGACAGATTATTTGATACTGTGAATGGTGTATTACACGTAAGTAGGTGTTTAATCGAGATTAATCTGCCCGTGTGGGGATGGTTGAACGTGGACCCCGGTATGAGGAAACTGCATGTGGTACACAAACATCTAAAACAAAGTGTGTGTGTGTGTGTGTGTACAGGTTGAGTATACCCTATCCGTGCATCCCCTATTTTTTTTTTTTAACCCCCCTAATCCTCTTTTCATACTTACCAAGTCCTAGGGCGTCCACAGCAGGCCTCCGGCATCTTCTCCAGGGTCTCCAGCGGCCCCAGGAATGCATTGCGCGAGTGTGCGCGCGCGCCGGTGACGGCACCGGTGCGCGCGCACACTCGCGCAATGCATTCCTGGGACCGCTGGAGACCAGGAGAAGATGCCGGAGGCCTGCTGTGGACGCCCGGGGACTGTGCGGACGCCGAGGGACCACCGGACACCATCAGGGGACAGGTAAGTATGGCTAAAAAAAAGTTATTCCAAAAACCGGAAAATTCCCCTATCCGGAATGCTCGTGGTCCCGAGCATTTCGGATAGGGGATACTCAACCTGTATGTATGTGTGTGTGTGTGTGTGTGTATGTATGTATATGTATGTATATATATATATATATATATATATATATATATATATATATATATATATATATATATATATATATATATATATATATATATATATATATATATATATATATATATATATATAGTTTCTGCCAGTGCCGGACGGGATCCCGACTGTCAAAACACTGACGGCCTCCTGCTATTTTCCCTCCCCGTAGAGGGAGAATAGAATAGGTGGCTTGCATAGCGAGCCCGCATGGGGCTTAGTTACGCTCACCATGCTGTCTGAGTCCGGCCAGTTGGGATCCCGACGTCGGGCTAATGACTGTTGGGATCCCTACTGTCGGACCCCTGTACCACACCCATTTTTGTAATTAATTTTTTACACTCTCTAATGTATTTATATCCTTCTGTAGATATGGCCTCCAGACCTTACCTTTTTCCTGTCCCCCATCCAAACACTTTTTTTCTTTCTTTTTTGTTCTTCTTTCTCTTTTTTTTTCTTTCTTTCTCCTTTTTTTTTCTTTCTTTCTCCTTTTTTTTTCTTTCTTTCTCTTTTTTTTTTTCTTTCTTTCTCTTTTTTTTCTTTCTTTCTCTTTTTTTTCTTTCTTTCTCTTTTTTTTCTTTCTTTCTTTCTTTCTCTCTCTGTCTTCTTTCTCTGTCTGTCTCTCTGTCTTTCTCTCTTTGTCTTTCTTTCTCTGTCTGTCTCTTTCTTTCTCTCTCTTTGTCTGTATTTCTTTCTCTCTGTCCTTTCTGTCTGTCTGTTTCTCTCTCTCGCGCTCTCTCTCTCTCTCTCTCTCTCTCTCTCTCTCTCTCTCTCTCTCTTTTTCTCTCTCTGTGTCTTTTTTTTCTCTCTCTCTCTGTCTCTTTTTCTCATATAATCTATCTATCTTTTTCATATATCTCTATATATCAACAACAAAAATTACTTTGAGGTGGGATAGAGATAAAAAAGCAGCAATCCTATATGTCCTCTCTGTTAGTAGAGGAAAAGCTAAATGGATACAAAAAGATATTGGGGGGTCTATTTAATGCCGTGGGCTAGCGGTGACAGCGAGCAGGGCTTCCTGCTCGCTATCACCGCTCGCCCTGTCAGTATTCAACTCACTCCCCTCATACGCCAATTCCCCCTCACTCCGTTTTTTGAGCGAGGGAGAATCGGCTAGACTCGCGGCTAAATACAGCGGGTTCCCTGCAGTAGCTGTGGGTCTTGCTGTTTGGGGGAATCCTCGCCATCCTGTGAGGGCGAGGATTCCACATACTACCCATTGAGGTGTGCTATTGGTGATTCTCCTATGTCATGTAAATACAGCTTTACTGAACATAAATAAAACAATCCATTGTTAAATATTTATATATACAGGTTGAATATCCAGTATCCAAAATGCTCGGGACCAGGAGAATTTTGGATAACGGATTATTCCGTATTTCGGAATATTTTAATATTTCAATGATGTATTTTGAAGTATCTTGCATGTATGCTGTATAAACACATAATATACACACAAATATATTTTATTACCACATAAAATACACACAAATATATTTTAATTGTTCAAAAAACAAGGTTTCAAAACGTGAAACAAAATTTGTGTACTATCTCAGCACTGAATTTGAATGCCAAGCAATCATTGTCTTGCACATATATAGTGCCAGTTACATATCATGTCCCCAGTGATGCTGTTACAAATGTCCCCAGTGAGTTTTTAGCAAAAAAAAATTTTTTTTTCACTTTCTGGAATGTCCGTATTTCGGAATAATTCGGATAACGGATACTCGGATACGGGATACTCGACCTGTGTATATATATACACACACATACACATATTGGTGATTTATTTTTATCGTCCAAAAATGGACTTGCGATTAGGTGAAATATTTGAAATCAGGGAGAAGTCCTCGATCCCATGTGTTTTTGCCAGTCCGTCTGCTGCTTATTGGGTGTTAAACTTTGCGGACCTCAGGCATGCGAAGCATAATACTGGATCCCATCGGCAGGGTTGCCACAACCATTTTGTTTGGGGCGGGAAGAAATAATTTCATATTGTCACTACTAAATTGTTGACTGCTGGACCCTCCACACCAGCTACCTGATTCCACAGATGGGGAAAGTGCAGCATGAAAAACTTTCAGGAAATAATGACATGGGGATCCTAATATTTCAGGTGATTTCCACAAAATGTTTACTATAAATATGCCAAACTTAAACTTTAATTGTAACAAGTGAGTGACTATATGGAAGACCGGATCCACCGATGGCTCACACTATGGCTGAGGCTGTGCATGGAATGTGATAAGGGTACATTTACAGCTGCACTTGGTTGAAAATAGGGCAAGGGCAGAAGGTGCTATGATGGGAGGGGAGGAACATTGGAGGTGAGACGGAGACACAGGGGGAGTAGGGGCCTGGAGGCAGGTAGGGATGGAGTAGATGGAGCAGCTGAAAAGGCATTGGGGGGTATGCAATGTGCTGCCGCTATTTCCGACAGGGGAAATGGCACGGCTCCCTATTCAGTGCTGTCTTTAGTGACAGCATTGATGCGGGATCACAGCAGAATAGGCCCGACTTTAGAAGCTGTCGGGCAAGTTCTGCCGATACCGGCTGTGGATTGATGCAATCCCGGCCGCAGATCGTCGATGGCAGTTTTCCCGGCCACGCCCCCTTTGCGCTAAACGGCAGACGGGACATTGAATCCCGCTTGTAGTTCTGCAGTCGATCAGACTGCAAACAGGCCAGGATCACGGCTGTTGGGAGGGATCGACACCCATGATCCTGGATTGCATACCCCCCATTATCTCCATCCTGACACTGCCTGTAATAAGTGAAGTTGCTCGCCACACTGAATGCAACATTCCAGTACTTTGAATGGTGCTTCTAAAATATATGTAGCGCGTCCCTGCCCATAGCACCTATGGTTACAGCAGGTATCGTGTCTCAAGGACACCAGATAATAGGATAGCAGATTGTGTTTTGTTCTAGTGGCCCCTGTATATTCCCTAATTGCTGTTATGATATGCAGCCCTTTTTGTAATACAGAACTTAACCAGTGTTGCATGCTTTAACCCCTTCCCGACATTTGACGTACATGTACGTCATGGTCGGGAAGGACTTCCCGACATTTGACGTACATGTACGTCATGACTTCTAACTGTCACTGCGTCTAGAGACGCAGTGACAGTTAGGTGATGTCTGCTGTCCCTGACAGCAGACATCCCCCCTCGCCGCCCAGGGGGGGCAGGGGTGCCCCCCCCGGTCGGCGATCGCTGTGATTGGCTGTTCAAATCTGAACAGCCATTCACAGCGTTTCCTGTGTTACCGGCGGCTAAGCCGCTCGGTAACACAGGGATCGGTGGTGATCGGTGCTGTCAAGTACAGCACCGATCACCACCGATGTGCAGCCCCCCGTCGAAACCGCCGGGCACTCACCCGGCAGCAGCAGCAGCTCCCCCGGCTCCCCCGGAGCGTCTGGAGCGCACGCAGCGCTGCCCTCCTCCCCCCTCCCCCCCGCAGCAGCAGCAGCAGCAGCATCAAGCTGCAGAAAAAGTAAAAAATGAAATATATGCACTGAAAAATATATTTTTATATATATATATATATATATATATATATATATATATATATGTGTGTGTGTGTATATATATGTATGTATATATATATATATATATATATATATATATATATATATATATATACACATATATATATATGTGTGTGTGTGTGTGTATATACCGCACCGATTACCACCGATCGCCAGCCCCCCTCCCACCCGGCAGCCCCCCTCCCTCCCACCCACCCGGCTGCCGCAGCGCCAGCACCCCTCCCACCCCCCGCCAGCCGCAGCGCCAGCCCCCCTCCCAAAGCTGGTGACTAAAATGGGGTCACTTGTGGGGGGGTTCCACTGTATTGGTGCTTCGGGGGTCTTGCTAATGCGACATAGCACCCACCATTCATTCCACCACCAAAAATCACTCCTTCCCTTCTGAGTCCTGCCATGCACCCAACTGGTATTTTTTGGTCACACGTGAGGCATTGCCGTACTCAGGAGAAATTGGGGCACAGATTTTGGGGTGCTTTGTGTCCTTCATTCCTTGTGAAAATAAAAAATTTTGAGCCAGAACTGCATTTTTCTGTAAAAAATTACATTTTTTTTTACACAAAAATGCAGATCTGGCTCAAAATTTTTCATTTTCACAAGGAATGAAGGAGACAAAGCACCCCAAAATCTGTGCCCCAATTTCTCCCGAGTACGGCAATGCCTCATGTGTGACCAAAAAATACCAGTTGGGTGCATGGCAGGACTCAGAAGGGAAGGAGTGATTTTTGGATTTTGCAGCACAGATTCTGGTTGAATGACCCCCGAAACACCCATACAGTGGAACCCCCCACAAGTGACCCCATTTTGCAAACTACACCCTTCAGGGAATTCATCAAGGGGTATAGTGTACATTTCAAACCCCCCGGGGTTTCACCAATTTTGATACAACTGAGCTGTGAAAATGAAAAATTAATTTTTTTCATTTTCACTGCCCAGTTGTACCACAATTGGTGAAACCCCTGGGGGTTTGAAATGTACACTATACCCCTAGATGAATTCCCTGAAGGGTGTAGTTTGCAAAATGGGGTCACTTGTGGGGGGGTACCTAACTTTTAGCATCTTATGGTGCCTAGAAACCTACATTGTGCCTAAAAAATAATCTCATAAAAAGGAGGCTCCAAAATCAAGTAGGTGCTCCTTCTATTATGAAGCCTGTGGTTTGGTCACCGTGCACACTAGGGCCACATATAGGATATTTATGAAAACCAAAGAATTGGGGGAATCAATTTTTAGTCACATTTCTCTAGTAAAATCTACTGTGTTCCTTAGAAAAATGTATTAAAATTGCAAATCTGCAAAAAAAATGAAATTTTGAAATTTCACCTACACTTTCTTTTAATTCCTGTGAAACACCTAAAGGGTTAACAAACTTCCAAAATGCTGTTTTGAATACTGTGAGGGGTGCAGTTTTTGAAATGGCATAATTTATGGGGGTGTCTCACATACAAGTCACTCAAAGTCACATCATAACTGACCTGGTCCCTAAAAAAATCAGAGTTTGAAATTTTCTTGAAAATTTGAGAATTTGCTATTCATATTTGAAGCCTCCTAGTGTCCAAAAAAATGAAAAGGAGGTTGAAATAATGATTGCAACATAAAGTAGACATATGGTCTTTGTTAGTTATTAACTATTTTGAGTGGTATGTTTATTTGTCTCACAAGCAGAAAATGTGACATTTTGCAAATTGCAAAATTTTCCATTTTTTCACGACATTTTGGTATTTTTCACAAAAAAACACAGACTGTATCGACCCAAATTTACCACTAACTTGAAGTACAATGTGTCACGAGAAAACAATCTCAAAATCACTGGGATAAGTAAAAGCAAAAAAAAGTTATCCCCACTTAAGTGAAACATGTCAGATTTGAAAAAAATGGCTCTGTCAGGAACGCAAAAACTGGCTCTGTCAGGAAGGGGTTAAGGTAGGACAAATCATAAGCCCCAATTTCGTTCAAATAGAGTGAAATGAAGGCTAGGCAGATGGGCATAATCATTTTCTAGATCAGCGGTGGGGAACCTCCGGGCCGCGGGACGTATACGGCCCCCGGAGACTGTCTTTGTGACTCGCCCAACGGCTGTACAGCGAGTCAAGTACAGTGGAAATCTCGGGAGAGCTACCGACCTCTTGCGAGATTTACCCTGTATGAGACTCCCTGCACAGCCGCCGGACCACACAGACTAGCGACTGGTAAACTGCGGCAGCCGCCAGAGCGTGGGACGGCTGCTGCAGGACGATTTGTAATTTAAATAATAATTTTTTTTTGGCCCCCGAGGCATTGTGCCTCAATGCAAATGGCACTTGGACCCCAAAAGGTTTCCCCACCCCTGTTCTAGATGGTAATGTAGCTTTAAAATAAAATGTATACTTAACTGGTGCAGTAAGCATTTAATAACATGGTGAAAACAGTCATAATGTGATTAAACATAGCAACACATCCAATATCTGCTTTTTTTTGTCAGTATCATGTAGCCAGAGTAATAAGTACTCAAATAAAAAAAAAAAAAATTAAAAGCCAGCACTTCCAAAGAACAACAGATATAAACATTTAACAGCACATTAGTGGCAATTTGAGGCCATTGTAGTTCTGAGTTGCACCTCTACCAAACCACATGCTTCGGATTTTATTTAAAAACATTGTCTATTGTGAAGTCTTAACAAAATAACAGGAGTAATGATGAATTCATCGATGACTACAATATAGAACCATTGTATAAATGTATACCTTCTACCCGTGTTCATAAAAAATGTAATTGAACGTATTGTCACAATAAACGCAATGTACATTTTTTTTACTCCCACAGGATCACAACTTTGTGATTATGCACTGCCCCCTAACCAGTACACTACGGATAACAGAGCATCGTATTTGTGCCCAAAGCTTCCAGTGCCAGAAAGGTAGGTAACCAAGGTATCTCCTTTACCATGTAGGAAGAGTGGAAACTTCCCTGACATTAAGCAACTGGTTCAGTTCTACAAATTTTGTTACCATTCTGCACTGAATCCTCATTTCCCAGTTAAAGAAATAAAAAAATAAAAAGTGTGTGAGGAAAGCTGTTTGGTAAGGTTACTTAGTGAAATATATATATTTATATTCTCTATATCCATGTTACTGTTCAAATTATCAGGGTGACCCCAAACTTTTGATGTTGTACATAAGAACTGCAAATGAGTTGCAAAATTAATAGAACATATAGTCAAGTCATTGGCAAGGTTGGAAATGAATTTTATTTGAAATAATAATTTTGTCCTTCAAACTTTGCGTTTGTCAAAGAATGCTCCTTTTGCAGCAATTACAGCATTGCAGACCTTTGGTATCAGGGGCGGATTGGGAACTAAAAGTGGCCCTGGAAAATTTCTGAAAGTGGCCTCATGTGGGCGGCAACAAATCAATAAAGGGCGGAGCCAATATAACACTAGGCGGGATTATTACATCACTATACTTAGATAAATTGTTGACAGGCAAAACTAATGCCACACCCCGTAATGCACATTACACATCATGTCAGGGCTTTACACATTTTTGTAAAGCAGGGACAACTGGGATAGTGCGCGCCGCAGGCCCTCGCCAAAATTTCACACCATAATGCCAATCACACGTCACACACCCATTACATAGTATACCACATGCAACAATGGCCTGCCAGGCTTGCTGGTTCCGGGCCCCCGGCCCGCCCAACTAACAACTACACTACGGCACTATGGCTAGTGCCGTACAAGAACCGATGTTAGTGATACCGATGATTTTAATGCTAGTCCACAAAGCAACTTACTGCAGACTTTTTTTTAACCGTAATCCTGTATTAAAATATACATCGCTCTCATACATACTCCTCCACTCTCATACATACATACATACATACATACATTCATACATACACCAATCTCATACATAAACCGCTGTCTTACATACAACACCGCCACTCTCATACATACATACACCACTGTTTTACATACAACACCGCAACTCTCATACATACATACACCGTTCTAATACATACATGCATGCATACACTGTTCCTATTGATCCCATCCCTCCCTCATGCTATTGCACAGTTAGTTGATGCCACAGCCATTGGACTGCTGAGAGTAATCTTCTGCTGCTGTGAGCGGACTCGGAGCAGGACTCAGGGGAGCAGGAGCCACGACTGAGGACTCCAACTGCTGCGCAACACAGGCTTCTTCCGTTCTGATCCTCCCACCCTGCCCCAGCACAGTTTGCGCCTCTTGTAATGTGCGCAGTGACGTCATGACGTCCCAACGCACATACAATCACACTCAGAGTGAGACTGTCACTCCAGAGTCCGCTGCCCCGCCTCCTCCCAGTGCACTCCCCGGCGAACAGTGCCCTGCCTGCTACTGGATGCGGCCTCTCACCAAGCGGCTACTGTCCTGCCTCCTCTCCAGGCCATGTATGTTATATAAAATAAAATGAGTTCCAGGCCATTGCCGATCAGCAGCCGTCCACGCCGCATGCAGCAGCGCTATCCACTGCACTGGCCCCTCCAGAGGCGGAACAAGCGAATTGTGGGCCCAGGTTCAAAAATATGGTTTGGGCCCCCAAACACACACACAAAAAACACATTGTGGCTTGTTTTGTTTACTTCAAATTTAAAGCCCATTACACACTAGTGCCCTTTACACATTCACATACTGTAATGCTCATTACACATTCACACACCATGATGCCCATTACACATTATACCGCACACTGTAATGCTATTACACATTGGCCCTTATTCAGATCTGATCGCAGTACACATTTGTTCTCAAAATGGGCAAACCCATGTGCACTGCAGGTGGGGCAGATGTAACATGTGCAGAGATTGTTGGTTTTGTGTGAGTTATTTTGTTTCTGTGCACGGTAAATACTGGCTGCTGTATTTTTACACTGCAATTTAGATTTCAGTTTCAACATACCCCACCCAAATCTAACTCTCTCTGCACATGTTACATCTGCCCCACCTGCAGTGCACATGGTTTTGGCCATTTTGAGAACAAATGTGTACTGCGATTAGATCCGAATAAGGGCCATTATACCACACACAAGAATGCCCCTTACATACAATACAACATGCCATAATGCCCATTACACATTATACCATACACTGTAATGCTCATCACATATTATGCCACATAAGTGCCACTTACCTACATGCTCATTACTAGGGGCTACATATGCAATGTCAGGGGTTGCATGCTTGTTGCCAGGATATACATCCTCATTCCCAGGGGATTACATGATTGCTGTCAGGGGATTTATACTCCTTGCCATGGGGGGGGGGGGGTTACATGCTTGTTGCCCAGGGGGATTACCGCTCTGGGGTCTGAGCTCGGTGTTCTGTGGGGGGGACTGGATATAGGAGGGTGGTGGCTGTTGCTCAGTGCCTGAAGACAGACTGACTCCACAAAGGCACATGGGAGTAGAAGTTGCTGCGGCTCGCCATACGCTGCAGCCCTTCTCTATGACCAGCAGACATTTTTGGAAGGGGCAGCCCAAGGCCGTAACTAGAACTTTTTCGGGCCCCATAGCAAGGTTTTGAAGGGGCCCCCATCTGCAGAGACAGGATATATAGGGCATATAGGTATTTTGCACTCTCCTCTGACTCTAACACCCACATTAATGATAATTGGCCCAGGCCCTATCAAAGGAAAACATTTTGGAATATACAGTATGAGTGAGGAACCTTTGGCACTCCAGCTGTTGTTGAACTACACATTCCAGCATGCCTTGCAACAGTTTTAATAGCAAAACTGACATGTTGTTAAGTGTATTTCAACAACAGCTGGAGTGACAAAAGTTCCTCGTCCCATATTATTGAATATGCCACTTCCAAGAACGTATTTAAAAAATGGTAAATAAATGAAATAAAAATATTGGGACGTACAGCACACTTATTTATTATCACTAATTTAGTGCTGCAGTACATCAGAGCAGACACTGATGCTGTGTACTGCTGCAGCGCTGCTTACTAACAAGGTATAGGCAGTGGCAAACACATGATTTTAAAAGGGGGGTTTCCAAATAATTGGTTACAGACCAATGAAAAAAAATATTGAGCAGAATAAACGTCCAATATACAATTTATTGTGTAACAATAAATAATATAAAATAACATTTGGGCATATACTTATACACGTAACGCACACAGTAGTAACAACGCTTATACACATAACACCCGCAGTAGTAACGATACTTATACATGCAATGCCCACAGTAGAAACTACGCTTATACACATAACGCCAGCAGTAGTAACGATACTTATACACATAACGCCAGCAGTAGTAACGATACTTATACACATAATGCCCGCAGTAGTAACGATACTTGTACACATAATGCCCGCAATAGTAACGATACTTGTACACATAATGCCCACAGTAGTAACCACGCTTATACACATAACACCCGCAGTAGTAACGATACTTATACATGCAATGCCCACAGTAGAAACTACGCTTATACACATAACGCCAGCAGTAGTAACGATACTTATACACATAACGCCAGCAGTAGTAACGATACTTATACACATAATGCCCGCAGTAGTAACGATACTTGTACACATAATGCCCGCAATAGTAACGATACTTGTACACATAATGCCCACAGTAGTAACCACGCTTATACACATAACACCCGCAGTAGTAACGATACTTATACATGCAATGCCCACAGTAGAAACTACGCTTATACACATAACGCCAGCAGTAGTAACGATACTTATACACATAACGCCAGCAGTAGTAACGATATTTATACACATAATGCCCGCAGTAGTAACGATACTTGTACACATAATGCCCGCAATAGTAACGATACTTGTACACATAATGCCCACAGTAGTAACCACGCTTATACACATAACGCCAGCAGTAGTAACGATACTTATACACGTAATGCCCACAGTAGTAACAACGCTTATACACATAACACCCGCAGTAGTAATGATACTTATACATGCAATGCCCACAGTAGAAACTACGCTTATACACATAATGCCCGCAGTAGTAACGATACTTGTATACATAATGCCCGCAATAGTAACGATACTTATACACATAATGCCTACAGTAGTAACAACGCTTATACACAGAACACCCGCAATAGTAATGAAACTTATACACATAACGCAAGCAGTAGTAACGATACTTATACACATAACGCCCACAGTAGTAACGATACTTATACACATAATGCCCACAGTAGTAACGATACTTATACACATAACGCCCACAGTAGTAACGATACTTATACACGCAATGCCCACAGTAGTAATGATACTTATACACATAACACCCGCAGTAGTAACGATACTTATACAAATAACGCCTGCAGTAGTAACGATACTTATACACATAATGCCCACAGTAGTAACGATACTTATACACATAACACCCGCAGTAGTAACACTACTTATACACATAATGCCCGCAGTAGTAACACTACTTATACACATAATGCCCGCAGTAGTAATGACGCCTATACATGTAATGCCCACAGTGTGGCTGGGTGGTGGGTGAAGGAACTTGCACGGCAGGAGGGTAGAGTGGGCGGTCGGCTGAGTAGGGTGCTGTGTAGGCGGCTGAATGCATCATCGCCGCAGCCATGCTTTGGGGCCCCTGAGAATGCAGGTGCCTGGGTCAGCTGTACCCTTTGACCCTCCCTGTCGCCGGGCCTGAGTACATCCCTCACCCCCATAGGCAGACATGTCACATAATCAAGATCCGGGTATGGGTAAAATCCGGAATCGGATAAGACACCGGAATGCCGGACTGGACATCAAACTCTGCTTTCCGGAGCTTGTAGTATCCGGTCTGGGGGTGTCCTGTCCGGTGGTGCTCCATCTGATGAGGCTGCTCTCGCACCTGTCACCTGGGAGAGGAGAGGGGGGAGAATACAGCCTCACCGCATGGTCTGGGGGTGTAATAAAAACTGGAACGGTCCAGACCACAGGGGAGGCTGTAATCTCCCCTTCCCCATGTCCCTGGTGTGAGCAATCACAGGCATCCCCCCGGACAAGACACCCCCCGCATGGGACACCCCTCGGACCAGACACTATAAGCTCCGGAATGCAGAGTTTGATGTCTGGTCCGGCGTTCCGGTGTCTTATCCGGGTCCGGTTTTTACTTAGTCCCTCAAGATCCCCCTCCAGCACAGCCCCCCACAAATATGCAGACTCATATATTCACATGCCCCAGGCCCTCCAGCACAGCCCCCCACCCCATAGGCAGACATGTCACATACCCCTCCAGCACAGCCCCTATAGACAGACATGTCACATCCCTCCAGCACAGCTCATTCTCCCCCCACCCCATAGGCAGACATTTTAGACATATTCAGAATCTGAACATGTCTGATATGTCTGCCTCTGGGGGGGGGGGGGGTCTGAATATGTCACATGTCTGCCTATGGGGGAGCTGAGTTGTCACAGTGAGCCTGTCTGTCCTAATGCAGTCACAGACCCCCTTCCCCCCCATATGCAGGCATGGAACATATACACACAGAATCTCTCTCTCCCCTCCCTCCCTGCCCCCCCCCACCCCACCCCCGGCGCCCCCCACCACCAGTGTGCTTTGATCATTCCCTAACAGGGTTGCCAACCAGTGTTGGCATCCCCAGAGCCCACAGTGTGACTTACATGTTTTTTTCTGAATGCTGCAGCCCGGCCACAGCGCTGCTGCTCCTCGTCTCTCTCTTCCCTCTCAGGCTGACGTCATCAGTCTGAGAGGTGCTCCCCCTGCCTGTCAGTGGCTGTATCTGCAGCTCAATGCAAGCTCACTGTTACTCCGCTCTGTTATCGGAAACAGCATTCGATATATCGGGCGGGGGGAGGCTGGCAACTATCTATGACGAACGGCAGCCACCCACCAATGAGGATGTCGGGCCACACCCTGTGCGAGGCCTCCTGCCGCTGAGCGGCTGAGCAGCCCCGGCCTCAGTCCTAGGCTGTCACTCTTCATTCGTGACTGTGTGAGTGTGCGCATGCGTATGCGCACCTTTCAGCAGCGGCGGCCTCTCTGTAGTGTCGGCCTCCCGGGAAAGTTCCCGGTAGATACAATGGCCAATCCGCCCCTGTTTGGTATTCAAAGTTAATTTGTTGAGGTAATCTGAAGATATTTCACCCCACTCTTCTTCAAGCACCTCCCACAAGTTGGATTGGCTTGATGAGCACTTGTTGCGTACCATACGGTCCAGCTGCTCTGACAACTCAGTGGGGTTGAGATCTGGTGACTGTGCTGGCCACTCCATTAGACAGAATACAAGCTTTCTGCTTATTACCTAAATCAGTGGTTCCCAAACTGTGTGCCTAGGCTCCCTGGGGTGCCTCAGGACACTTGCAGGGGTGCCTTGTATTAGTGAGCTAGAGGCAATTGAAATTATTGTACTTATATGGTAGTTGGGCGCCCACTAAGCTATTTGCTTAGTTTTACGCGTCCCCTCGCGGGGCTCACCGCGCTTCGGGCTCGGTGGTTCACTGCCCTCGCCACACTATATAAAATCAACTCCATTCCGACATGGATAGTGGGGGTATGCACGTAGTAACTATATTGGCGCCCAACTAACATATATAAGTACTGAAAATTATTTATAGTAATTGTAAAAGGTAAAAACATTGCTGGTGGGCTACCAATAATAAAATATGTGGACAAACAGAAGCTAATCCTGTCCCTCACCCATAAATAAACCCATGTATGACATACAAATCATTTTACAGAATAAGAAACTTTTAGACTAGGGGTGACGTGAATAAAATTCTGATGTTCTAGGGTGCCGTGATTTTAAAGTTTGGGAACCACTGCCCTAAATAGTTCTTGTGTGCTTTGGATCATTGTACTGTTGAAGGAGGAAATTGGTTCCTATCGAGCGCTGTTCACAGGGTAGGGCATGGTGTCCAAAATGGAATGATAGCCTTCCTTATACAAAAAGCCTTCACCTTGTACAAGTTCCCCACTTTTTCACTTGTTCCGAGTTGCACAAATGTTCTTTTTTGTGATCCAAACACCTCATACTTCGACCCAATGTATGTGTTCTTTTGCCCATATTAATCTTTTTTCTTTTTATTGGCCAGTCTCAGATATGGCTTTTTCTTTGCCATTCTGCTTATAAGGCCAGCATCCCAGAGTCACCTCTTCACTGTAGACGTTGACACTGGCATTTTTAAGGGTGCCATTCAATTAAGCTGCCAGTTTAGGACCTGTGAGGACCATTTCTCAAACTAGAGACTCTAATATACTTGTCTTCTTGCACAGTTGTGCGCCGGGGACTCCCACTTCTGGTTACAGCCTGTTTGTGCTGTTTTATGAAGGGAGTAGTACACATCATTGTAGGAAATGTTCAGACGTTGAGTTTCAAATGGAAGTTCTCCTTTTCTCGCCATTTTGAGAGTATAATCGAACCCAAAAATGTGATGCTCAAAGGAAGGCCAAGATTTTATATCTTCTCTAATGAGCAAACCCATTTTCAGCTGTGCTAACATAATTGCAGAAGTATTTTCTAATCATGCATTAGTCTAATAACGCAATTAGCAGACCCAATGTATCATTACAACACTGGAGCAATGATTGCAGGAAATGGACCTCTATACACCTATGTAGATATTCGTGTAAAAACCAGACGTTTTCTCAATATAGTCATTTACCATATTAACAATGTATAGAGTATTTTTGATCAATTTAATGTTATCTTCATTTAAAAAAAAAAAAATCTTTAAAAACTAAGGACATTACTAAGTGACCCCAAACCTTTGATCAGTATATTTTGCATAATTTGTAATTTCTAGGTAAAAAATTTAAAATCAATAAAGACCTCTTAGAAAGAGAATTCTAAGTGTGAGTGTGCATCTCTGTACTGCCCCATATCTATACATATAATAAAACTGTATATGTTGTATCTGTATATAGATTTTTTTCTTTTTATAGAAATATACTTCTAGGGACTGTGAATGAACTATGCAGGTGGAAAATAAAAATCTGAATTTTCGTCTGTATTTATTCTATTTTGCATCACATAAAAACTAACTGGGTGAATTTGGGTTTTCACTATTTTATAGCTTAGTGACCTAGAAAGAAACTAGAAGGAAAATAACAGAAAAAATAACTATACATTCAGTGCATCTTAAATCCACCGAGCAATAACAAACATCCATGCGAGTGAATTTGCAGCATAAACTCAAGTTGGTTTATAAATTCATATTTATTAGTTACGAAAGACCTGAGAAATATCTTTGTGCTTTGTAAGCAGACTGAAGGGTGCCGGATGACCGCCAACAGTCTGTTTAGTACACAGACATCAGAATCCCAAATGTTTACATGCAGGACGGTTTGGATCCCGACAGGGGTTATTCTCCCTCATGGGGGTCATGACAAGTATCGGTAGTCTGTATACTGACCATCAGATTCCCGACTGTCGGGCAGCTATACCACACCCAGTTTGAACACCGGATGTATTCTATATAAAAAAGTGTCCTTCGAAGAAACAAATCCTTATTCGGTATTTACAGATTTTACTGGAATTGTTGCCCAGGTGCTTAACAGTAGAAACAAAACTAAAGAACCATGTCCTATTAATGAGTTTGTGTCTAATACCTTACTCAAATATATTTGGTAAGATAACTTCACTTTGTATTGTAATACATACCCTGGTCCGGATGTAATTATGCCCAACTTCTTTGGCCATGCGGGATTCTGGCTGAAGTCGGATGTTTTTTTTTGTTTTGTTTTGTTTTTTTGTTTTTTAAAGGCACAGTCCTTCACAAGGCTTTGTTTTTTTTTAAGCACCAAGTTCGGCCAGCATAACGCATGGACACCAAACTCTGGCATCATTACATCCTGTTCCCAGTCTGTAAACTGCTGATGCCCCAAAAACACAGCTATAGCCAAATCAGAACAGGAATTTCCTTATGTTCTGCTTCAAAATGTTTCTCTCTGGGTGCCCACCTGTAAATCTTAATGAAGCAAAAAAATGACCTGGTTCATCTTTAAGGTGCACATACAGAGACCTGAGCGACGTGTTTAGTCTTTTAATACTTTTCAAAGTTGTGCTCTTGGCCTCAATGACTAGCTGTATCCCTTTGAGTGCCAACATTGCTGTGAGAGGTGCAAAATATTTGCTAAAAATCCCAGCCTACCTCCCAGCGACTGTTTTTATTGGGTGCAATATTTAACTACACTTCATTTAATTCACTTTAGATCATTTGGAGGCAATTATTAAAGTTATTTATATTCCTCGATAACAGCCCTGGCATTTTTAGCTGATATTTTGCACATCTCTCACAGCAACGTTGGCACTCAAAGGGTTAATACACACTCTTTGCCTTTGAAATACAAGTTATTCACATGCTACTGTATTTCCTCTCTTCATTGTTGCTATATCATTTTACTAATCATAGGGCATAACACACACAGACTTGGGCAACCTGTTGCTCCTCCTGTGTTGCTGGACAGCGATTTCCCGTAATCTGCAATAACTAAAGAACCACAGGTTGCCTTTGCAATAAAACATGTTGTGTTTCGTTTGATAACATAGTTATCTCATGCATTTTAAGCATAATTGTAAGTATTTAGCACATTTAGAGGTGTCGCCTTAACACCCGAGATGGGACTGGGGCATCTATTCATAACATGAGGTGTGGTTAAATCTCAGGTCCCCTATTCCATCACTTCAGGTGGTGCTGGATTGCCCCTGAGCAGTGCTGTGTGTGTAGTGCTGGCTACAGGAGAAAGGAGCCCAGTGCTGCAGGTATTGTTGCAGTGCAGCATTAGACTCCTGTCACTGAGCAGGAGCCGTCATTTTGGTATCATCCCTCGACGGTTGACACCTGTGTGTGGGCACCCCCAACTAGTGACACCACTAAGTAAGTTTACTCTCTATCTTGAGATTTTAAAAGAAGATAAACAAATATTTGTAAGTCTCTAATCGTGAAATTAGTACACACCATCTTTAGGTACATAATTGTTATAGACAATCACATCAATAAACAAGATCACAAATAGCTAAATACAAAGAATGGGGTAAATCTGTAGAAGTTAAAAGTAAAAAAAATAAACATTTATAGGAAACATTGATTTTTTTTTTTTTTTTTAGTTACTATTTCTAATAAATGAGGAAATGAGAGACTGAAAAAAAATAAAAATGTTCATTTAGGATCTGAATTAATCTAAATACTGAAATAATAATAGTTTATACTGACAGTGAAAATGAACTGTAATTTCATCATGACAAAAGGGAGTTGAATATTAGAGGATGCAGGATGAGCTGGGTAAAGGAACTCCAGCATTTGGACAGCCATATAATAGAAAAATGAAAGCTGACATTACCAATTTTCTTATTTAGTAAATAAATAATAAAAGAAGTTCCTTTGAAATGTTATAGTGAAATGAAAATGGGTACTAAATTACGCAGTAAACAATGGCCAGAAAGTCACTAAGTTGCCTTGAAATGAACTGGGCTGAAAATAGATTTTTTTTTTAGATTATGCACCCATCTCTCCCAAATTTGTATTCCCTCCATTGTTGGAATCTTGTAATGAAGTGATTAGGTGAGCAATAGTGAATATATGTGAACGTGTTCTTCAAAAGGCCTCATGAAGGTTTTTTTTTTTTTTAATTCAATAAATAAGTAAACCCACAATTGATTTGATTACTAGCATTTTAATTTTTGGGTGGAGTAATTATGGGGCAGATGTATTAAGCCTGGTGAAGAGATAAACTGGAGATAAAGTGTAAAGAGATAATGCACCAGCCTATCAGATCCCAACTGTCATATTTCAAATACAGCTGATTGGCTGGTGCGTTATCTCTTCCATGTTCTCTCCAGTTTATCTCCAGTTTATCTCTTCTCCAGGCTTAATACATCTGCCCCTATATCCCTTGTGATACATTTAATAAATACAAGAGAATGGAACAACAATGGTGTAAAAGTGCCAGTTGGCCATTAAAAACAATTGGTTCTATTTTTAACTGCATGTGTTGAATGACCACAAAAAAAGCCAAGAGTGATGTTATGAGCAGGGTGTCATATACTGCGTTCAGACTGCAAATGCAGGGTCGCACCGGGACTTTGAAACGGTTCAGTCCCAGTGTGACCCTGCATGTGCAGTCCCTTCAGATCGCATTAGCGAACTGGCAATATTGCTAGTTCCCTGACATCATGTGGCTGGGGCGGCTGAACATCATCAGGGGTGGGGGATGAGGCAGCGCTTACTGCTGGCACTGCTCAAAGCGCTGCCTCCTCCATAGTGTGAATGGGAAACAGGCCGCTCCACCTGATTAACCGGTTCACACTGCACCGCAACGAACCGGTAAGAACCTTTCTTTGTTCCTGGTTCGTATTGCCGTGTTACTAACCCCCTTTCACATCGCACTAATTACCAGGTCGAACCGGCAGGAAGCCAGCATGAACCAAGTCATTTTGTGTGATGTGAAAGGGGAATTATTGTCTAATAAATACATTTTATTATGCTTTAGTGATTAAAACATGCCTTGTGACAAAGGACAGTTAGACTCTCTAAATGAAATTGTGTAAAAAGGAGGATGTCAAGTCATGTATGTTCCAGGACAGGGATGAGGAGCCCTCTCAGCTGTTATTGAACTACACATCCCAGTGTGCCCTGCTACAGTTTTGCTATTTGGCCCTGCTAAAAGTGTTGCAGGGTCTGCTGGAATGTGTAGTTCAATAACAGATGGAGGACCAAAGGTTCCCCAGCCCCGGTTTAGGAGGTCATTGAGACATTTTGGTACTTGTGAGTTATCCGGGCTGCCGATTTCTAAATCGGGTCGGATCGGGCACATCGCATCGCATGCGACCATCGGATGCGATGACCCGATTTTTCCATAGGAATCAATGTTAAAATGGACTGAGTCCATTTTAACATGGAATTCAATGGGAAAAAGGGGTCCTTTTCATACCCCTACTATTCAAGTGGGCATGGAGTTGGATATAAACCTGTGGCGAGCGTAGCGAGCCACCGAGCCCGAAGCGTGGCGAGCGGACACAGAATACCGTCCCCTCGCGGGGCTCGCTTCGCTCGCCACGCTTCGGTCTCGGTGGCTCGCTACGCTCGCCACAGGTTTATATCCAACTCCATGCCCACTTGGATAGTAGGGGTATGAAAAGGACCCCTTTTTCCCATTGAATTCCATGTTAAAATGGACTCAGTCCATTTTAACATTGATTCCTATGGAAAAATCGGGTCATCGCATCCGATGGTCGCATGCGATGCGATATCGCATCGCATCTGATTGTATGCCTTAACTTAAGGCATACAATCAAAAAATCGGCAGCCCAGATAACTCACAAGTACCGACATTTTTTTATATTTCAAACACTTTGGGATAAGCAAGTGTTAATCATTTCCAGGTGTTGCAGGTACAGTTGTGATTGTATCTATCTGTGTTGGTTTATTTTCAGTTTTTAACATTGTAGACAAGTTGAGTTGAATTATCAAGTAGGTTTTCTTAACAGTGGTAAACTTGTCCTGTACATGGCAACCAAAGTTTGTGAAATCGTGTCTGGTATAACAGGGATTTGTTTTCTTTGATAAAAAATAAGCCTTGCTATATGCATTTTTTAAGTTTAATTGCTTCCTTGTGTTGCATTTGAAAAGAAATTGGAAAAAAAATCAGTTTTAATGTATTAATGGGGTAGTGGAATGGCCCTCCATCAGTTGGTGCTTGGTCATAAAATTGGAATCTTGATCTATTCCTACCCTAATGTTTAGTCCCTTTATAATATAAAGTAGAAATTGACCACAACATTTGAACTTTCTTGACCAGCATAGCATGTCAATGTTTGAAAAGTGGGGTCCTCTCTACACAGAAAAACGATAGAATGAAGATTATAGTTCCGGAGAGGTTATTTCTGGTGAAATCGAGCACTGTATTACTATAAAAAATTTTAAGGAATTTCCTTTACACCGTAATCACAGTGGTTGTTTTACTCAATATTGACTGTTGAATTGCAGTATTTTTTTATATGCACAATTAGATGTTAGCAGTCATTATTTTATGCTTTCTGAATACAGTAACATTTGTCCTCTGGTCATGACATTAATAGCAAGTACAGCCTACTAGCTAGAGCTGTTGTCGTGCCTGCAAATGTAGCTGCCCTGCATGTGGGTGTGCTTGATTTGGCATCACTTCGCTTTATGATCGCTGAAGGGCAAAATCTGCTTGAAAACCCTGGACACATTTGTATATATTATATTCAAAACCATATGTGTGCCTGTTATGTAAGTGAGCAATCCGCAATGCATATAACTTCATAGAAGCTGGAGTTTACTTAGTTTTACATTATAATGCAGGTTTTTGGTACCTGGAAGTTTTATAAGTTGTTTTAGCTTTTCCGTAATAAAATTCTTAGTTTTTCTATATAATAATAAAATGGGCTCTTCGTCCCCATGCAACAGAGTTTTGTGAAATCATTGCCCACCATCCGCATTCCATTTTTTTTTAAAGAAACCAGTTAGTAGTAGTTAAACCAGTTAGTAGTAGTTATCACACTTCTCTATTATTGGTTAAATAATTTTATCTAAACATAGTATTATTTGTACAGGAGGATTTACTGCAATAATACATGAGCTATTTTGCCATGCACAATAAAGGTAAGTAGACAATGTAAAAGAAAAATAACAAGCATGAGCTTTATGACTTGGTGAAATTTTGTAGAAGAACAAATTGATGCATGGAAGATACTGGGAAGCAAGTCTCATTTCTTATTGTATAATTATTTTTATATGACTCCAACCATTTATGGTCAACCACCAGTTCCTCTAAATTGCACTCCTCCCTTTTTGTGACTGTTTTAGTCTTGGCTTTCACATCCATTCGGTCCCATTGACAACATTATCGACTGCCACCCGCCATTTTCCTCCCCTAATTTCCTTCCTTATTGCTTTGAATAGAGATCATAGACTATTGACCACAATATCTTGATATTATTACAGTCAGGAATGTGGCTTCCATTCACCTTTTCCATTTGTGTGTTGATGTGACGTTTTTTTTATTTTATATTTCGGTAGGAGTAATTTTTTTTTTCTTTTTTGTTTTTTTTTCTCCTTGTGTCACCAGTGCACCTATTCCATTCTTCCATCGCTGTGCTCCTGTGAACATTTCCTGCTATGCCAAGTTTGCAGAAGCCCTGATCACTTTTGTCAGTGACAATAGTGTCCTACACAGGCTGATTAGTGGAGTAATGACCAGCAAAGAAATTATTATTGGACTTTGCTTTTTGTCACTAGGTAACGGTTTTTCTAATTATTAGACTTAATTGTGTAGCTCTGTTTTTAGGAGACTTAACAAATTTATTTGTTACTTCATGGGCTATTCTGAAGTGGGATATGTGAAAATGTGCAATTTTTTTTTTGTTTGTTTTATTCACTAAGCACTTTGTTGCATTCTTAAGCATGTTTACAGATCATTTCAAAATCACTGCAATTCTCCCAGATTGTGTGCACAATTTCCATGTTATCAGTTCGGTAACTATTTTATATATTTAGTTTTGTTTTAAGAAAAAGTTATGTCCTCGCACACCAACTTTCATTAGCTGTCTCTTATAGATCACTTTCTTTTTTTCAACAGTGCCTTTTTCTATACCACATGTTATGCTAGTTGTGTCTTATTTGCATGTATTGCATTTTGCGTTTTATACATCTCATTGCATGTTTTAAGAGGAAACTCAGACTGGGTGTGTCAATAACAGTCCGCCTCAGCGCTTTTTGGGGGGTTTATCAGTTTAACATTTAGCATGGATGAGTGCTAAGGCTACCTTTTTTATGCCCTGTTTGATATGTATTTGTGACAAAATATTAAAATTGTGTTCAGATGCTAGCTTCCTGTTAGCTTGCGCTGATCTAGTAGGCTTGAAGAGCACTTTAAACATTCACATTTGTGTGAGGTGAAACTATCTAATTTCTAAGCTGAACATTTACGAGAATGTTTTCTACTGTATATTATTCTTACTTTGTCCCTAAACCAAGTCAGGCGATTTCTCAATACCTGTCTCAAAGCGAGTTTTTGGCTTGCATTTCTTCACAGGCCAATTAAATAGTGTTAATTATAGTAAATAAAATGCTTGTTTTGAAGATAACATTTTAGAATGTGAGCGTGTGTTTGACAATTTTTTTTTAGATATATATATATATATATATATATATATATATATATATATATATATATATATATATATATATATATATATATATATATATATATATAATCACACGAGTGACCCAAAGCGCACCTATTAGATACAAGCAGCTTCTCTATAGAAATCCTCCCTGTTGGTGGGAAACACAAAAGTACAAAATGGAAAAGAATAGAGAGCGCTAATGGTACCACCACCTTATTGAGTCACACCTTATAATGTTGAATGAAGAATGTGATATGCAGAACAACAGGAATTAATTAAAATCTTTGGTACTTGTGTATTTTGGCGGCGCCCCCGATGTCCGTTGTACGATGAACGCATCGCATCGTATGCCATGCACCCGATGGCATACGATGCGACGCGATTTTGACCCCTTTACGATCAAAAATCGTATAAGCACCCTAAAGGGTGCTTTTGAGCACCCTAATAGGTGCTTACAATGTTAAATGCACCCCCACGCCACCCCCCCACTATAAACGTGAACCCGAAGCGTGGCGAGCGCAGCGGTACGCGTCCTACGACCTTTTCATACCCCCACTATCCACGTCGGCGTGGAGTTGAGAATAGAATAGTGTGGCGAGCGCTGCGAGCCACCAAGCCCGAAGCGTGGCGAGCGCAGCGAGCCCCGTGAGGGGACGCGGATACCTTCACAGGTAAACGCGTCCCTTCGCGGGCTTCACCGGTATCCGCGTCCCCTCGCGGGGCTCGCTGCGATCGCCACGCTTCAGGCTTGGTGGCTCGCTGCGCTCACCACACTATTCTATTCTCAACACCACGCCGACGTGGATAGTGGGGGTATGAAAAGGTCGTAGGACGCGTACCGCCGCCCCTCGCGGGCTCGCTGCGCTCGCCACGCTTCGGGTTCACGTTTATAGTGTGGGGGTGCATTTAACATTGTAAGCACCCATTAGGGTGCTTATACAATGTTTAATCGCATCGCATCGTATGGCATCGTATGCCATGTACAATGGCATACAATTTCAAAATTGTATGCCATCGTGCACCGTCGTACGATATCGCGTCGCATCGCATACCATCGTATGCGTTATGGTATGCGATGCGATGGGCGCCGCCAAAATACACAAGTACCAAATCTTTTTTAATTTTTATTAAAAATGCTTAAAAAATATTTTAAAATCCATGACTGTTTGTTCGGCTCAAGAATGGTGGTAGAGATCAAAACGCAGCATCCAAATGCTTTTTCTAAAAAATATATATATATTTTTTTTAAACTGCTCTGTATTCTGCTAGCAAAGAAAATCTCTCTTGCGGTGTAAGTGGAACATTAGCTCTGAATGATGTCCTGCAGGCACCAATGTCATTAGACAAAAAAATGCCATAAACTTCAGAACTACTGGTATTCTTGGCTGCAATCCAACTCTAGTCAGTAGAAAGGGTTTTCCCTATTGGGTATAGTTATTTGGTGCCTTCAGATGTATTATTAATAAAACAATATGGCATGTGCAGTGGAATCCCAACATGAAGTCCTGCAAAGTCAACTCGATTTTTACTTTGGAATATAAGTAGTCTTTTTTTGATTTCTGTCAAAGTGAAGCTACGTTTTTGATTTTAGGGCAGGGGCATTTTAGCTTGTCACAAGTGTTTATTATAATATGCTTAGTACACTCAGTTTTACGATGTTTTTTGTGCCTTAAATAATACGTACTACTTGTTTTCAAGCCTTCGTTAAAGTTAAATAAGGATAGCTAGTGAGATCTGCATCCATAGGACCTATGGTTGAGGCCTAGGGTGTCAGGTTCAGGGACTTATAAAACACAGAGCATTACTCACGCAGTATATTTTGGTTTCCTTAAGGCATGCTTTTACTTTAGCTAGCTGCAGACAAGACTGAGCATTGTGTGGTGTGTGTGTGTGGCTCTGGCCTAGTAGGCTGGGTGCTAGTTATAGGTAATTGTGGTGGGTCCCTGGTGATTACTTAAGTACTGTTATTGGCAAGGGAGTATTAAATAAAAATGATTTTAGTGCAAAAATATATTTCACAATAGCCCTTAGAGTTATTTCTACAATACTGTCTGCTTCAAACCACGGTCACATTGACCACCAATTTCCTTTTGTAAGGCCACTGTTTGTACACAAGGATCCTAGCTAGAGCTCTTCACCATAGCCTTTGTTACTGGAGTCTAAAATAATCATAACCTATCAATTTCACATATACTGTGCGTGTGTGTGTCAGATTCTATATATTACCTTCTAGAAGGTGCTAAATAGGTACAGGTTGAGTATCCCTTATCCAAATATCTGGCATCCAAATTACTGTATTCTGAAAACCATTTTTTCAGGAATGTACTTTTGTTTTGCTAAAAAGCACTACTTGGGACATATGTAACTGGCACTACTGGGGACATCTAACTGGCACTACTGGGGACATGATCTGTAACTGGCACTACTGGGGACATGATCTGTAACTGGGACTAAATATGAGCAAGAAAATTATTGCTTGGCATTCAAATTCAGTGCCTGAGATAGTACACAAACTTTGTTATATGTTTTGAAACCTTATTTATGCACAAATAAAATATATTTTTTTGTATTTCATGTATTTGATCTGTTAATACAACATAAATGCAAGATACCTCATTTAAATATGGAATAATCCATTACCAAAATGTTTCGGGTTCCGAGCATTTTGGATGGGGGATACTCAACCGGTAGTAGAATTTGGTTGCTATGCACAACATCCCATGTTAAATAGAACTCTTAGTAAATATAATCCTTTTATACCATAGCCTCAACCCTGGTTATTGCCGCGCCACTGTGGGTCGGGCTTGGTGTAAATGGGGCCCTAAAAAATATCCCAGGTCCTGCTACCCAGCAATCTAACCCAGGAAATTCTTAGGGTCAGAAACGGGCCATAACCAGAGTTGGGGGCAGTGTAAACGGGTAACCTGGGTCATCCAACCAGGGACTTTTTCCCACCAATGAAGGGAGCCCATCCTCCCAACCGTCTGTACTATGTAGACAGCAGTGGAGCCGGGGAGGTGGTGAATGGATGCCTGTGTGCAGTATCCATTCACCTTATGGACGGAGGCTGGGGGCAGCCCAGAAGCTTTCCCAGTGCTTGGAAATGGATGTCCTCTCCAAGTGCTGCACCAGGGCCCACCTTTGCCAGCGTCACCTGCCCAGCATTATGCCGGTGGGGACAACGAACAATTTCGCATCCTGGTTGGAGCCGAGTCCAAAAACCCAGGTGTAACCCAGCATCTTTGGTGTAAAAGTGGTATAAGTATCTAGTATTATAGCTGGAAGGATTAGGCACAGTTGTATGTGGATAAGGTAATTTAATTTATATTGCTATGATTTTTACTGACAAACTACCTTTTATGATTTTGAATGTCCCCTACTAGAGTTGGCATTATTCTTTCAGCTGCTTCTGTGTGTTACAAAGTTTCATTGCTTTTTATTACAAGGTATTTTAAGTAAGGTAGAACAGAAGGTCATTACTATTCTTTAAAAGCTTGGGCAAAGTTGTCTTTGTGGAATAAAATGGTATTTGTGCATTTCTCAATTACAGAGTAGTTTTTGCTTGATTGCATCTTCACACACAATGACATTTATTTCCCCGCTTGTATACACTGGGCATTGAGCATTTCATATTAAAGCCATGAGGTAAAATCAATACTGTAGTTGCATGCCAGTAGTAATGTCTGATACAAGAGGCCACCTAGAACACCTACTGACATTGTCATCTGTATACTGATAAACTATCATTTGCAGTATCCGTACATCCCTAGATCAGGCCAGTAAGCCTAAACATTGCAATTTATAGCATCATATAGCTGCTGATGAGTTCAGAATTCAGATAGAGGGACATCTATTATTATGCTTCTCAGCAGTAGCATGTCTCTTTAGTTTATTATCTTAATGTTGCCTTTGTTTTGCTAACATACCAGTCTGTGACTGTATGCTAATTGTACTTTTAATACCTTTGATGAGTTAGGTCCTTTTTGTAGAGGTCTTCTGCATTTATATTATCGTGGAACTATTAGGGGCATCTGAATGAGTAATATTTTACACAAAATGTATATGCAAACTTTAAAGCTAAATATTTTGTTGATTTGTGTCATTTAATACAATAATATGTTATGTGTACACTGCAAATATAAACCTGAAGATAGACATTTTTGAGCTGTGGTCCAGCTATGGTATTTTTTATCTGTGGTTTAGGTACGGTAAATTAACCTTGACCTTTTAAAATAACCATTTATCTTCATAGTCCATTAGACACCTGAAGTACCTCACACACCTTTTGGACTATCATAACAGGAATCAATGCATGTCCCTAACCTAAAATATTAGTCATTTGGGCTATAGTGACATTATCTACGTAGTGCATTCCTGCGAAGTTGCTAAATTTTATCTGCTTGGTTGGTCTAGAACTTTGCTGGACATTTTTAGTATTTTCATTTTATGTGTTCTACAGCAAAATAAGTAAAAAATTTTGCGTCTAGGTTTTTTGATTTTTTTTTTTTTTTTCAGCTCAGTAATAGTCTTTTAGCATATATGAATATAAAATATTGAAGGTTAATGCAGAATTAATTCTTGACCTATCATATAGAATATAGTAAATGTTTTCTCTATTTTTCTTTTTTCTTTTTCAGTGCTTTCAATGATTTTAATGGTTATTATCAGGTACATCTCTAGAGTACTTGTTTGGATCTTAACCATCTTAGTCATATTGGGATCACTCGGTAAGTAATACTGATCACATCACTCTCGTCACAAAATTTGATGCTACTTGTATAAAGATTATGAAAGTGTAATATATGCTAATGTAACCAACTTTCTAGAGTAATACACATGATATTGTGGTCTGTAACAATAAGTTTGTTTTTAGGAACATAAGATTTCTTGATTATCCAAAAATGTGTGGCTGCATAGAAAAGAAACTGAACTTCTGTACTCAACGGAGACATTTTTGTTGGAATTTTACTTCACGATGCACTCTGTGTAAATATTCATGCTAATTGCATATATTTCAGTACTTGTTAAGCTAGCTGACAGGCATGAAATTCCTTCCCTTTTGACCAGCTAAACATAAAATCAATCAGAACTTCAAAACCGCTATTGCTATGTTTTTTAAATCAGTTGCGTCATACTGCACAAAGCATTCCTAGCGAAGTGCTCCCCAAGCAATAGTAGCTTAGGATTAGAAGAGTTTTCAACTCTGACTTCAAGGACAGACATATGTGGTGATTGAGTTGTTCCTAAACTTGAGAACCTAATCTGTCTCTGAGATGTGACGTGACGTGATTTGGACTTGTCCTAGTGTGATGCTGTAAGCTCACAATGCAGAATGGATGATCGAGAATATCATTAGCAAGCAGTTTCCATGCTCACTTAATGTGTCCCAGGTTACACCTACATTTCTTTTATTTAATAAATCATTTTGACAGAGTTCTTTATATTCTTATGATATCCAATGGGGTATATTTACAGATTTTGATTTAGTTTTTCATTCAATTTAAATAGACCTAAATCATATCATATTGATTTTTCACTCAAGTACCCACATTTAGAAATATTTAGATTTTTGCAATTGATTTAAAAATCAAATTCAATGTTGTTCGAAATTGAATACAAAAGCAAATACATTCTCCTTTCTTCATATTGGTCCAAATATATCACTTTCCCTTTTTTGAGATGTGCACAGATACTCAAGCTTTTCTTGATTTCTTTTCAACTTGATAAAAACCTCTAAATTCATGTAATTTGATTTGGACTTGACAACTATGCAAAATATTGATTATACTGCTGATTCATTGACATTGCAGCTGCGATTGTGCAAGTTCAGGATGTGCAAAATAAGTTTCAAAACCCAGCTTAAAAGTACAGAGATGCCCAGCAGAAGCACAGTACTCATCCCCAGCACACAGATCCTTTGACAATCTGCAGCTCCATTAAGTGAAAGGCCATGCAGCATGGCAGCCTGATCAGAGATACCAGATACATGTTGCTAGAGTACGGATTCACAGATGCACCCAGGGATACTCATGGTTTTTCCCCCCCACCACCACTTCAACATCAATGCCCACAAATGGTGCTGGAGTGTTAATCACTTTGCTGGAAAGTAGGGATGGGGGAACTGGGTTAGGGATTTTCCGCACTCTGTATGGTCCCCTGTGTATCACTTATGGGGATTCCAAAGTTATCGCCTTATTGTAGCGGCGCGGGTGCTATCCAGGCAAATATCAAGTACATAATAGAAGAAGAGAAAAGGTTTTGCTCTATGGATGCACACCATATAATTGAAAATAATCTGACACACTTTAAAACTTTATAATCTTTATTTAAACGTTTATTAAAACAAGTTTCCACAAATCCTGTGTCCACTCACTTGGGTGGATTTACAGGAATAAGATGCTCCCTCTAGCGGTGAAATTTTTGGAGAACTTAAAGGTTCACATACAATTGACATACAACATTAATTAAGTGCTTGTAGCACTTGTGCTTTGGAAAGAGAAGAAATCGTGCTTAATAGATTAAAATAGGCAAGGCAGTAGGGGATGGGGAATGTTTCATGTGTAGGTGTTGATCTGAAAATAGTTTTATTTTTTACTTTCTTTTTATCTCTGGTCTATATGTTTGTTCAACACTTTTTGTCATAAAGATACGTGGCTCCTACTTCCTCCTCTATATTCATAAATCTCACTGCAGCCGTAAATTTCATGTATTTTGTACCTAAATTGGTTTTATACACTGTATCAGTGTGATCAAACATGAAAAAAGGGCCTATATCGCCATCTGGTGGCCACTTTGGAAATTGCCCAAGTTTGTTTCTCTACTGCAGTACTAGGCATATATTTATGAGATAGATATATTTCTAATGGTGCTTCTCTTATTTTGTACTCTCTGCAGCCTGCTCACTGGGTCTGCAGTGTTTAGAGTTGAGACAGCACTAGCTGGGTTGAGGCCACCATACTACACATAGCACTCGTTTTACATTTGCAAGTATAATACACCAAACATCCCTACTCCCTGCCTAACATATTCTCAACAGCTGTTTCACAAATGCTTCATCAGGAGAAGCATTTGTGAAACAGCTGTTGAGAATATGTTAGGCAGGGAGTAGGGATGTTTGGTGTATTATACTTGCAAATGTAAAACGAGTGCTATGTGTAGTATGGTGGCCTCAACCCAGCTAGTGCTGTCTCAACTCTAAACACTGCAGACCCAGTGAGCAGGCTGCAGAGAGTACAAAATAAGAGAAGCACTATTAGAAATATATCTATCTCATAAATATATGCCTAGTACTGCAGTAGAGAAACAAACTTGGGCAATTTCCAAAGTGGCCACCAGATGGCGATATAGGCCCTTTTTTCATGTTTGATCACACTGATACAGTGTATAAAACCAATTTAGGTACAAAATACATGAAATTTACGGCTGCAGTGAGATTTATGAATATAGAGGAGGAAGTAGGAGCCACGTATCTTTATGACAAAAAGTGTTGAACAAACATATAGACCAGAGATAAAAAGAAAGTAAAAAATAAAACTATTTTCAGATCAACACCTACACATGAAACATTCCCCATCCCCTACTGCCTTGCCTATTTTAATCTATTAAGCACGATTTCTTCTCTTTCCAAAGCACAAGTGCTACAAGCACTTAATTAATGTTGTATGTCAATTGTATGTGAACCTTTAAGTTCTCCAAAAATTTCACCGCTAGAGGGAGCATCTTATTCCTGTAAATCCACCCAAGTGAGTGGACACAGGATTTGTGGAAACTTGTTTTAATAAACGTTTAAATAAAGATTATAAAGTTTTAAAGTGTGTCAGATTATTTTCAATTATATGGTGTGCATCCATAGAGCAAAACCTTTTCTTTTCTTCTATTGTGTTAATCACTTTGCAAGTGACATTGCTGTTAGACTTTGGTGCATGTGCTTAATTGCAAAACATGGGCAAAGCAACAGTCATATCTACTTTTCTTATAGGCATTCTAATGAAGGTTTAAAGAATAGAATGTTATCTAAAAGCTGAAATCACGTGTCTGCTATCACTCTATTTTGGAGATTTGTAGTCTGATTTTGTGTTGTGATTTGCAATTTGAATGTTAGTAAATCAGTTTTCGTCTACTGGAATCTATTGATGTTTAACCAATATTCAATTATAAATTGGATTTGGGTTCATATTCAATTTTACAAAAATCTCATAATCCAAAATCAAACATTGGTAAATATAACCCCCAAGTGTCTAATTATGTTATCAAGCCAGTCGTTCTTGAAAATAAGTAAACAATGCCTGGGCCATATTCCTCAGCTTTATTTTGATTGGGGGGGGGGGGGGGGCATTTTATGGGTAAACAAAGGTAATACTGTATCTACAGTATTTGTAACACACAGTTTTAGAACCATCACAAAAGTAGAATACCAATGCAGATGGAGTAGACAAGCTCCCTTACAATATAACTTTCTTCTAAAACAAGGTCTGGTTATTGTCAGTGGCCTTGTTACTGTGATAGTAAAATATTGCAATATGCAATTGTAGATGAGTAGTGTCCTACTTTAACTTCAGCCCATTGCTTGATAACAAAGAGTCCCGATGTGTCAAACCATTTTATTTTGTAATTGTCATGTTCAGTATATTTATATTTTATTTTAGAAGCAAATAGGGGGTATTTCTAGGGGCTAAAAGATTTATGATGTGTTCGAAAACTGATAAAAGCTAATTGGTTGGCATTTTATCTCTCTCCTTGCTCCCCGATAGTCTTCACAAACTAATGTTTTTTGGTACTTGTTTCCTAGCACGGCGCCCCCCAATTTTGTTCATAGTGCATCTTATACAATCGCATCGCATGCAATATAGCTGCATGTGATGCAATTCGATTTTTTTATTGTACAAGCACCCTGATGGGTGCTTACAATGTTAAATGCACCCCCATTGTCAATGCCACCCCCACTATCAACTCCAATCCGAAGAGTGGCGAGCGGCGGCGGTATGCATCCTCCAACCTTTTCATACCCCCACTATCCACGTCGGCGTGGAGTTGATTTTAGATAGTGTGGCTAACGCAGCGAGCCACCGAACCCAAAGCATGGCGAGCGCACACTGTTTACTTTACATGTATTCCGCGGTCCCTCTCAGTGCTCGCCCCGCTTCAGGCTCTGTGGCTCGCTACGCTCGCCACACTAGCTACAATTAACTCCATGCCGACGTGGATAGTGGGGGTATAAAAAGGTCAGAGGGCGCGTACCGTCACCACACTTCGGGTTAGCGTTGATAGTGGGGGTGGCGTTGACAATGAGGGTGCATTTAACATTGTAAGCACCCATCAGGGTGCTTGTACAATTAAAAATCGCATTGCATCGCATGCCATTTGCTGGCATGCAATGCTATGCGATATTTCATTGTACAAGCACTCCTGTTAATTTAACGGGAATATCGCATCGCACACCACGAAGTACGGTATGCGATGGGCGCCGTGCTAGGAAACAAGTACCGTTTTTTATACATCATGAAAGATGAATCACTAAATTTTTGGATGCAGCATTAAGAGTCTGTTAATGTGCGAACATGTAGTGATGTTTAATGCGATTTGCTGCTTAACCTGTGTTTTTTTGTATATGACCCCCTCTTATACAGGAGGTACAGGTGTTCTCTGGTGGATGTACGCTGATCACAGGAAGTCTTTCAATGAAAATCTTCCACCAGATCTGCTTCAAGTTTCCAAAGACAACCAACAAGCCTTGCTCATCTATGCCATTGCTGCTACAGTCTTTACCGTAAGGCTTCCACTTTCTATTGATAATGCAGCTATACTTAAAACTCTGCTTTCCCACTTGTTTGTTAATAACAGCTGCATATGAGAGATACATATGGCATCTTACAGATGACTTATGAAATCGTCACCCAGGGATAACTGTAAAATGAGTTTCCTGTATAAACTGAAACCGTGGACATGTAGCACTAAAAATACCAGTAACCAGGTGACTGAAAGGCTGCATTGGTATTTTCCGTGGCTATAAGGACAGCTAGCAGTGTGCTTCATAATAAATAACCTCTGTTCAATGTCTTTGTGTAACATTTGATCATTGGACTTTATATGAACATCCCAAACGAGTACAATTTTGCCCATGATGTTTCACACCAACCCCCACCCCGAATTGTCAGGGGAGAAAAAGGACCCAAAAAACTGCAATGAATTTGCCGTGAATCTGGATCCTAAGTGAAAAACCAGCATAGAGATTGAGTAGGGCATATATGATTGTAGATTTTTTACCTGGTATAAAATGAGGCACAGCTTGAATGATCTAATGCTATGGCAGCTGGCCTCACTGCTTCTGGGTACTAACCACACCCCTTGATATGGGCCCTTCATGTCCCAGTGCGACAGTGTATGTTTGTAGAGCCAGAAGTGTATGATTACTAAGCAAAGTTCTTCTTTTTTTTATTGGGTCGCATACAAGACTGGTTTGTATTCCCAGCTATCTGCACCTAACTATCACAGCATACTGCTTTGTGCTTCTGAATAAGATCTGCCTCCCTCAAACTTTCCCCGTCCTTGAAGTGTATATATAATCCTTCCCCTGGCACTGCCATATGAACATGTAATGGAGAGGTGCCCGCTCCAGCATCATTGATGGAGCCGTTGTTGTTTAATGTCATCACTTTTGCAGATTTCCAGCTGAGCATGGATTTGTTTTGATTATAAAGAGACAATAAAGTTCTGTTTTGGTTTCTTGTATATTGTGCCTTTTAACATCTGTTTAATCAGATTAAACCGCAAAGTGCTTTATAAACCCATTTTTTTTTGTCATTGATGTTTTCATTGCTTGTAAATCTACTCTTCATGTAGTGTAAAGTATATTTCTGTATAGATAAAAAGATGCAGCACATCGCAGTGCTACACTGTTCTTTTTATACAGTGGTTTCTAATCTGTTTTAGCTGATGGTTTATACATGTCTGAGAGTTTGATAAGGTTCTAGGATGCACATAAGTAAATCTAAGCACTCTTCACTGCTGTGTATTCACAGTAGCAGACCGCTTTGTCATTTGTTTTATTTTCTGTGACTGAGCTTCTCTTTGCATCCATGGCAGGTGATCCTGTTACTCATCATGCTGATTATGAGGAAGAGGGTTGCCCTCACTATTGCCTTGTTTAATGTAGCTGGGAAGGTTTTCATTCATCTCCCGCTGCTAGTCTTCCAGCCCTTCTGGACCTTCTTTGCTCTTCTACTGTTCTGGGTCTACTGGGTCATGGTCTTGCTTTTTCTGGGAACTGCAGGTATGGATTCAGTATTTTTACATTCCTATGTATATGTATTATATTGTGTGGGGTTTTTTTTGCAGCAGCAGCAGTAGTCAAAGAAAATGCATTGATTCTATAAAATATTCTATATGGCCATTTTATATGTTTGTGTTTTAAAATAATGGCAAGGGTAATGTGTTCTCTACCGCTTTTCCACTGCCGCAATAACCCATGACTCAGTGGAAAAGGGTCCCTTGAACAGCATAGGGAGCACCAGATCACCAGCAGAAGAGAAACCCTGCACGTGTGTGAAATGGTCCAACCCAGGAATAACCCGGTGCAGTGGAAATGGGCTCTGTACAAGGTTGACCTGGGTTTTAGAACAAAGTGGTACTATTGTGCCTCAGCTTCCATTCTGTTTTATATATCTATAACCACACAAACATGGATGCTATTGAAGGTACCACTAAACAATTTCCATTGAAATTACATGGATTTGTGTCTGTTTTAATCTATGCTAGTATGTTGAAGTCATGGGGCACTAAGATCTGATGGCTGTCCTGAAACATCCCCTTTAATCAACCTACATTTATACAAATTCTCTTTTCAGGCGATCCAGTTACGAATGAGCTAGGGTTTGTGGAGTTCAAGATCAGTGGCCCCTTGCAATATATGTGGTGGTATCACCTAGTCGGGCTCATCTGGATTAGTGAATTCATTTTAGCCTGCCAGCAGATGACCATTGCAGGAGCTGTAGTTACCTATTACTTCACTAGGTGAGATATGATACACTATTTTCTTATACAGTACATAAGTTAGCTGGAATGTTGGAGTGTGTATCCGAGAAGCAACTGTATAATTACATCTGATTAACATTGGGAGACACATTGACATGAGCTTCTCACTTTTTTTTTTTTTTTGTCAATATGAACACCTGAGCATGTGACCCCTCAATTAGTGTCCAGGCGCAAAGCTGCACTCGCCACACTTTACCATTCCTAATCGGAGTCCACGTGGATGGTAAAGAATGAAAAAGTTCAAAGAATAAAATAAATCCCCAAAAACTAATGTCGAAGTTTTCATGTGCCATCCTTGTGCATTTCCACCTTTTGTCAAGCAAGAGCTATCTATCATTTTGCACATAAATGTATGGCTTATTTAAATCACATATATGGCTTTTTGTAATATGCTAATTGCTGTAGAAATCATAAAAGAGGTGGTAAAAGGAATTCCATTACAAATGGAATATACCCCAATCTGATTTTTGTAAATACCACAGATATCAGGTTGACTGCAGCTTAAAGGGACCTTACCCCATATGAGAGTCTATGGCAGGTATGTCCAAACTAGGTACTTGTCTCCTAGCACGGCGCCCATCGCATACCATAACACTAAATATCGTATACGATGGTATGCAATGCGATGCGAGGTTGTACAATAAAATATTGAATCGTATGCGATACAATGGCATAGGATGCGATCGTATACGATTTTTGATTGTACAACCAACCCTGATGGGTCCTTACAATGTTAAATGGCCCCCCCATACTCAACGCCACTCCCACGATCAACGCCAACCTGGAGCGTGGCGATCGCAGCGAGCCCGTGAGGGGCGGCGGTACGCGTCTTCCGGCCTTTTCATACCCCCACTATCCACGTTGGTGTGGAGTTGATTTTAGAGAGTGTGGCGAGCCCGGAGCGTGGCAAGGGGACGCGGAATACGAGCCCGAAGCGTGGCGAGCGAATGTGCAATACATTTAAAGTAATCCGGGTCCCCTCCCGGGGCTCGTTGCGCTCGCCACACTATCTATAATCAACTCCACACCGACGTGGATAGTGGGGGTATGAAAAGGTCGGAGGACGCGTACCGCCGCCCCTCGCGGGCTTGCTGCGCTCCCCACGCTTCGGGTTGACGTTGATCGTGGGGGTGGCGTTGAGTATGGGGGGGCCATTTAACATTGTACGGACCCATCAGGGTGGTTGTACAATAAAAAATCGTATACGATCGCATGCATTGTATGTGGCTATATGGAATGCGATCGCATAAGATGAAAATATTGGGCGCCATGCTAGGAAACAAGTACCCCAAACTATGGCCCTTCAGCTGTTGTCTCAGCATGCCTTTCCACAGTGTTATTAGGGAATGCTAAAACAATGTTAAAGCATGCTGGGACATGTAGTTTCACAACAGCAGGAGGGCCACAGTTTGGACATGCCTGGGCTATGGGATGAATTTACAAAGATGGGGATTCTATTGAGGATGGGATGTTGCATATAAAAACCATCAGATTTCTGCTTATTTATTTAGCACCTTCTAGAATATAATAGACATAATCTGATTGGTTGCTACGGGCATCTTCCCATCTTTAATGGAATTCCCAGAGCTCCAATTGCACCACAATACAAATTTTGGTACTTGTTTCCTAGCACGGCGCCCATCGCATGGCATCGTGTACCTTATTTAGTGGTGTGCGATGCTTGTACAATTAAATATCGCATAGCAACGCATGCCAGCAAATGGGATGCGATGTGATATTTAATTGTACAAGCACCCATGCCATGAGATGTGATGGGTGCTTACAATGAGATGTAACCCCAGTATCCACGCCTACCCGAAGCGTGGTGAGCGCAGCGGTACGCGTCCTCCGACCTTTTCATACCCCCCACTATCCACGTCAGCGTAGAGTTGATTTTAGATAGTGTGGCGAGGGGATGCGGAATACATGTAAAGAAATCAGTGTCCCCTTGCTTCCGCTCGCCATGCTTTGGGCTCGTATTCTGCGTCCCCTCGTGGGGCTCGCCACGCTTTGGGCTCGGTGGCTCGCTGTACTCGCCACACTATCTAAAATCAACTCCACGCCAAGTGGTTAGTGGGAGTATGAAAAGGTCGTAGGACACGTACCACTGCGCTCGCCAAGCTTCGGGATGGCGTGGATACTGGGGGTTACATCTCATTGTAAGCACCAATCACATCTCATGGCATGGGTGCTTGTACAATTGAAAATCGAATTGCATTGCATGCCGCAATATTCCAGGGGGATGCGATGCAATGAGATTTTTAGGAGCCCATACGATGGAAATCGTGGGCGCCGTTCTAGGAAACAAGTACCCAAATTTTTGATGCTTTGGCATATAAAACCCTCCTTCACTATGTTCCTTTTAGTCTCCAATGAAGCTTGGCGGTATATGTCCAAGCAACATATTTGTTGGGCTTGCACCCTTTTATCCTCTTTCTGGCTTGACGTTATCGCAACCTCTCAGTGTAATTTGGGTTTCCCGCTTCCCTCGTAGCCTACGTTTTGGCTATTCAATCATTTTAGCACATCTGTGTGAGATTGTAAAAAACTCGGTACTTGTGTACTAGCACGGCGCCCACGATATTTGGTCGCACAACTTTTAATCGCATCGCATGGCATACACCTGATGCACTGCGATGCGATTTTAAATTGTATAAGCCCCCTATACGATGTTAAATTGTATAAGCACCCTAATGGGGGCTTACAATGTTAAATGCACCCCCACGCCACCCCCACTATGAACGTGAACCTGAAGAGTGGCGGCGGTACGCGTCCTCCGACCTTTTCATACCCCCACTATCCACCTCGGCGTGGAGTTGATTTTATATAGTGTGGCGAGCGCAGCGAGCCACCCTGCCCGAAGCGTGGCGAGCGCACGCGTAATACCTGTGAAGTAATGCGTGGCGAGCGGCGCTCGCCACACTATATAAAATCAACTACACGCCGATGTGGATAGTGGGGTTATGAAAAGGTCTGAGGACGCAAACCGCCGCTGCTCGCTGCGCTAGCCACGCTTCGGGTTCACGTTCATAGTGGGGGTGGCGTGGGGTTGCATTTAACATTGTAAGCCCCCATTAGGGGGCTTATACAATTTAACATTGCATTGCATTGTATGGCATTGTATGGCATTGTATGCCATATACAATGGTATAAAATTTTAAATTGTAAACCATCGGGTGCCAATCGCATCGCATACCATCGCATGCCTTATGGTCTGCGATGCGATGGGCGCCGTGATAGTACACAAGTACCAAAAACTCTCTTCTCAAACATCTCAGTAACGCAGCCCACACGGTTATCCTTGTTCAGTGGAATTCTATATTACACCACCCACTAAGAGAAACTGGTTTCTCAAGATAGAACACTTTGTTGATGGAAGATATCCTTCATTCCTAGTTAGGCATGCCTTCCTCCTCTATGGTTGGTTTATAAATCCTCCAATGATTTTAAAACGTATATGTCCGCTGAATAGCTAATCAAAGAAAATGGACTATACTCCCAACTAACTCCCAACTAGAACCCTCTAACCCACCCACCACACCCCCACCCTCTCTAAATCCTTTCTCTTCGCTATTATTGTCTCTATTTGCTCTTTTTCCCTCCTACTTTTTTTCTAAGTTTGGAGTTATACGTCAGTGCATATGCGTGTGTGTATATGTATCTCTACACTGCATCTCTCTATACTGTATATCTCTATATACTTTTTATTTTTAGGCAATAATTCCAATATATGTGCATGATGCGATTGCGAACAACTTAAATTTTTTCTGATTTAATGTCTGTCTGCTAATGCCATCTAAGTAACAATGGGGCAGATGTATTAAGCTTTAACAAGAGATAAATCCAAGGGTGATCAGGAGAGATAAATGTCCAGCCAATCACCTACTAACTGCTATGTTACAGCCTGTGTTTGAAAAATGTCAGTAAGGTGCTGATTGGCTGGACATTTATCTCTCCTGATCACCCTTGCATTTATCTCTTGTTAAGGCTTAATGCATTTGCCCCATAGTATCTAGCCTTGGAGAGAAGTTCAGCACAACAACCAGCCAGCATCATACTGTAATTTATCTAGCACAACCTATGAAATGAAATACTGCTGGATACACCTTCCATACAGTCTGTTGGCCACTCCCATCGCTATAGCTAATCAATCCTGTGATTTTAACATTTAAAAATCAGACACTTATCTAGAATTAGCTTTGTTCTAGGTGTCATTATTTTTACATTGGTCCGTTACATGTATGTTTTCCTTGTCAGTGAGTTTAATGGAAAATGTGTGTCCTGATTGCTGTTTCTGTACAGGAACAAGAAAGATCTTCCATTTACACCCATCCTGGCTTCTGTAAATAGACTCTTCTGTTATCATCTTGGGACAGTGGCAAAAGGAGCGTTTATTATTACTCTTGTGAAAATCCCCCGAATGATTCTCATGTACATTCAAAGCCAGCTCACGGGAAAGGTGGGCACACTGTACAGTATATTATTTTACAATCAACAAACAGTTAAAACTCTCTTAAAACAATATCATTATATGTGATGGGATTAAGAGCCCGGCGGAAGGGAACCTGGCAGTCACAATACAGACTTCGGCATCCTTACCGAGGATGGCACCAGATTCCGGTCATGATTGGGATGCTGGCAGTTAGTAGTTCGGCCTTGGCATCTCCGTGTAACGCGCAAGGGTGGCTTTGGGTTTAGGCACTGGGGGGTTAGGATTAGACTACAGGGTGGGAGGGTTTGGTTTAGGCTGCTGATGTGTAGGAAGGTTAGGCTTAGCACCAGTGTAGAAATAAGTGTTAGGAGGGGAGGGCAGGGGAAAGGTATTCTAACCTGACCTGTCAGAATTCCCTCCGTCTGGATTCTGACTGCCGGCATCCCCGCCAATGGTCATCCGTATGTATCCCCATTATATAGAATAGTGTCCTGTAATCAGTGTTATAACCATGTCGAGTGTATTACTATTATTATGAAGGATTGTGTGCCTTGTACACTACATACTCTTGGTGCTCCTTTATATGAGTTTGTGCATATATTTTAGTTATTAATTATCAGTATCTAAGCTTTAAACGTTGGCAACAATGCTTCCAAAATCTGTTATTGCTTAGTGTCACCTTTTCTGCACAAATGGTGTATATATATATATATATATATATATATATATATATATATATATATACTACTTTAGGAATGTATCTATGGTTAATGACCAATGATTATCTGAAGTACTAGACTACAGAGCATTCCATTAGTCTAGGCATTGTTTTTCCTATTTACAATGCCCAAAGATTAATTTAATTAGCCATAAAAGTGTTTTTACATTATCATGAAGGCTTATCAGTCTCCCACAAATGGGAATGCAAATGACTTGGTACTTATTTAACTATGATGAATGCTTTTCTGTTGGAGTCTCGTGTACTAATTATATAATCACAATTTTTTTTGAGTGTTGAACTTTTGCTTAAGTCAAGAATCAATGACTAAAGCTGGGTACACATATATACAATTGTCGGGCTGTTCTTCCGTTCTGGATCGGACGGCCGTTCAGTTGTATAGGTGTGTACGCTGTACCGTACGACTGATAAACGGCAAAAAACTGTCTTGTCCGTCCATACTCGGTCGACGGTTCTTTGCTGTTTAATTTTCATCCGACAGGACGGCCCCATATCGGAACAAAAGTGCAGTGTGTACGCACGTTCGACCGATTTGCTGCCGTCCTTGCGACTATACTGTTTTAAGCTGGAACACCCATGTGGGCGTTCCATAGCTGCATAATCTCTCGGCAGGGTGACAAAAAAAACCGGCGTGGGGTCCCCCCCACTGCCGTAACCAGCACCAGGCTGGAGAGCCGGGCCGGTAATAAAAAATCAGGAAACCCGACAAATAGGGGTTCCCTGATTTTTTTTTTTTGATTTTTTTTTTAAAACCAGCCTCAGGCTCCAGGTCCGTGCTGGTACCCAAAATATGGGGGACAAAATGACTAGGGGTCCCCCGTAGTTTAAGAACCAGCCCCAGGCCAAACCAGCCAGCAGGGTAATGCCACAGCCGGGGGACACTTATTTATATAAGGTCCCGCGGCCAAAGCATTCAACCCTCTGACCGGTCAGCCTGGCCAGGGGTCCTGGGGAAGTGGGGACCCCCCCCCAATAAAGGCGACCCCCCCCCTCCCTCCAGGACTTACCTGACCAGGCTGAAGCCTGGTGCTGTCCCCGGTGGCCCTGTGTGGTGGCCACCGGGCTGATTCAGTGTAAAAATAATAGAAGAAAAACTATTGTCTTTTACTGTGGAACTATGAGTCCCAGCAAGCCTCCCCCGCATGCTGGGACTTGGAGAACCACAAGTCCTAGCATGCGGGGCATTAAATGGCCTGCTGGCACTTGTAGTTCCACAGGAAAAAAATAGTCAAATAATCACACTGACACACACAAAAAAATAAAACTTTAATACATCCAAAGCCCATACATACTGATACTTGCCTATCTTGAGCCCATCGGTAGGTCCCTGGGTCCGTTCCGGGGCCTTGGTTCCGGGGCTCCAGAGCTGAAGAGTCCGGGGTCCTGGATCCAAATAAATCCATGGGGGACCTGTGGAAGGAAATCCAACTCACCAGGTCCTCTGGCAACGATCTTCTCCATCTTCTCCATCTTCTCCGTCTCAGCCGTCTCCGCCGGTACACGCTTGGAATGAAAGACGCAGAGATGTTTCATCCAAATGATTCTATTGGCCGCCTAGCGGCCAATCAGGAGCCGAGAAAGTCGGCTCCTGATTGGCCGCTAGGCGGCCAATAGAATCATTCGGATGAGAGGCGCTGAAGATGAAACATCTCTGTGCCCATCGGGTACCGGCGGCGGAGACTGAGAAGATGGAGAAGATGAGGAGATCATCACCAGAGGACCTGGGTGAGTAGGATTTCCTTCCACAGGTCCCCCATGGATTTCTTCGGATCCAGGACCCCGGACTCTTCAGCCCTGGAGCCCCGGAACCAAGGCCCCGGAACGGACCCAGGAACCTACCGACTGGCTCAAGATAGGTATTTTTATTGTGTGTTTATTTGAATTTTTTTTCCTGTGGAACTACACGTGCCAGCGGGCCCTTTAATGACCCGTATGCTGGGACTTGTGGTTCTCCAAGTCCCAGCATGCAGGGGAGGCTTGCTGGGACTCATAGTTCCACAGTAAAAGACAATAGTTTTTCTTTTACACTAGTCTCCACCCGGCTGTGGCATTACCCTGCTGGCCTGGGGCTGGTTCTTAAAATACGGGGGACCCCTAGTGATTTTGTCCCCCGTATTTTGGGAACCAGCCCCGCACCTGGAGCCTGGGGCTGGTTTTAAAAAAATCAGGGAACCCCTATCTGGTTGGTTTCCTGATTTTTTTTTTTTTTTTTTTAATACCAGCCCCGGCTCTTCAGCCTGGTGCTGGTTACAGCCGTGGGGGGTGGGACCCCACGTCGTTTTTTTTAATGGGTAAAAGGGTGACTAAAATTACTAACCCAGCCCATTATGATAATTTTGTTCACATATGACGTGTCAATAGCCCATATCGAGACAGTGTGTACAGTGGTACAATCTTTTTCTTGCGACTGTTTGGACGGGAGTACATTTGACGTCGGGTACTTGTTTCCTATCTGGGCGCCCGCTACGTTAATTGCGCACCATGCTATTCTCTGTATCAAAATCGGATCGCATCGGATACCACAAATGCACATACACGATATTGAACGATGCGATGCGATCCGATTTCGTTCCCGCTTTTATGGTTGGCCCATAGGATGGCCCATCTGTAACACTACTGTATTTATTTACCCTTCAAAGCCCTCCCCTTGTCACATCTGCACAGAAACACAGTATTGACGTGAACCCGAAGCGTGGCGAGCGCAGCGGTACGCGTCCTCCGACTTTTTCATACCCCCACTATCCACGTCGGCGTGGAGTTGAGAATAGAAAGTGTGGCGAGCGCAGCGAGCCACCGAGCCCGAAGCGTGGCGAGGGGACGCGGATACTTCACAGGTATCCGTGTCCCCTCGCGGGCTTCACAGGTATCCGCGTCCCCTCGCGGGGCTCGCTGTGCTCGCCACGCTTCGGGCTCGGTGGCTCGCTGCGCTCGCCACACTATTCTATTCTCAACTCCACGCCGACGTGGATAGTGGGGGTATGAAAAAGTCGGAGGACGCGTACCGCCGCCCCTCGTGGGGCTCGCTGCGCTCGCCACGCTTCGGGTTGACGTCAATACTGGGGTGGCGTTAACAATGTAGGCGCATTTTAAACCATCAGGGGGGGTTTCCTATACAAATAGTGGGTTTGCGGGGTTATTACATTGAAATCAATGTAAAATCGGGTCTCAGGGACCATTTAACATTGATTCCAATGTAAAAATCAGGTTGATCGCGTCACCGCATGCGATGCGATCCGATTTAAAATGAAATCGGATCGGATAGCATCGTATGCCATCGTACATCATCGAGTACAGAATGCGATGCGATCCGATTTCATTACGGTGCCGTACGTAGAAAACCTGGGCGCCCAGATAGGAAACAAGTACCGTTAGTCGCAAGTAAAATTGTACAGGTGTGTACGCGCGTGATCGGCTGTTGTTTGTGGACGCTCCGACGGGTGTACGGTCAGTCCAACGGTCGCAAGAAACAGGGAATGTATATATGTGTACCCAGCTTAACAAAGGGTAAAACCGTGCTTTCTTTTCCATCATTCTAGTTTCCGTAAAGCCTGAATTTCTTTTGATGGATAAAGATAAATCTACAACGAGACAGATAACCCGCTTCTCACTATTCACAGTGCTAAATTCTGCTGGTACACGGATTAGAGCTTAACATGTCTTTTGTAGGCAAAGTAATATCTGGGAGGAGAGGTTTTTAAAGTTATTGCAAAGGGGGGGGGGGGGCGGCGCTATGTAAAAACATACAAGGTGTTACATACTACTTCTCTGCTGCTGTATGATAAATCACATAGTACATTGGGCCTGATTCAGACCTTTTCACTAGGCTATATGTATAATCGCAGCCTAGCAAACAGGGCAGCGCCGCCCTCATCCCCTCGCTAGCATGTAAGGGGGTGTGTACGAGAATCCTCTCTCATGTGACCAAAGGGGAGAGAAATAATTCAAATTTTTTTTCAGCCGCTGATCACTGAAAAGGGGGACGGCATTGCCACGCATGCTTTCCCAGGGGAACGCTTCGCGTTTTCATTGGGACCCCCATAAAATGCTGGGCATTCCCCTGCAGCCCACCCATGGTCCTCCCTTGTCCATTTGTGTTTGTGTTAATGCTCATACCAGATAAAGCACATACAATTCCTGCTACAAACTTTAGCTCACCTTTTTCATTTTTAAATATAGGAAAATGCCTGTGCCCGCTGTATGCTGAAATCCTGCATCTGCTGCCTCTGGTGTCTAGAAAAGTGCCTCACATATTTGAATCAGGTGAGAGAATGATTGTCTTATCAAATGCAGGTTATTCACTTGATTTATTTCATTAGACATTCATTTTGTTTTTATTACCACAAGAAAAATGGCTTATGGGTATTCAAATATTTACTTTTGGGCGTAATTTTTTTCCCCACCTTTCAAATTCACACATCTGACGTCTTTTGAAGTGATGGTCGGGTTTGCTATTCAAATGTTTTTTTTTCTTTTGACTTCTAATCTGTTGTAGTTCTTAATTATCATGCCCATTTATTCCCCTTTTTTTAATCTCACGTCCATTTTATCCCTTTTTAATATTACAGAATGCATATATTGGGGGGTGGGGGGGGGGAGCATTCAAATTATTATTTTTGTGAGTCAGGTTTTTCACACCTTACAGATACACACATCCGTCATCTTTTGTAACTATTCAGTTTTTTTTCCCTTTGGTCGTAGGTGGGCTGAAATATCACATATTTTTTTTTTACCCCACATATTTTGAGCCATCGTTTTTACCTCTGCCGGACTGCAAAGTATTCGCAAAGCGGGACGCGGACTACAATGGGTGTCAGGCTGTGGACTCCTAGGGGTGGCAGGCTGCAGACTAGCACTGCAGCCTTCCACCCATAGGATAGACAACCACCTACTGTGCTGTGCATAGAGCCGCCATGTGTACATGTGGTAGGGAATATAGATTGTAAGCTCCACTTACAACGGAGCTCCCCCCTGGGTCCTCGCTGCCGGTCCCCAATGCATTCCCCCACCTCCCTGCTCCCCCCCCCCCCTAACCCTGCCTGTCTCCCTGAAGTGAAGACGGGCAGGATTGCCGTTCCCCGCCAACGGGAAACTGGGACGCGGGTGTGTGCGGGACGCTTGCGCGTCCCAGTCAAAAGTAGCGTTCGCTCGCCAGTGGGGGTGGTCTGGTCAGCCCCGTCGCTGGATGAGCGGCGATACATCTGTATGCAAACTCTTAATAAAAAAAATTTGCCACAGCCCTCTAGATTCGCAAATCCCAATCTTTGTGTACAAAGTTGCAGCATGGGTCACATGGCATACAGGACTACGCATTGCATCGGACCTGCTGTATTTCATCTGCAATTTGGGCTCTCTTGTGTGATTGGTCCCTGCAATCACAGGAACAGAGCCCAAATTGCAGTTAAATTGCAAAGTATGAGGAAGCCTTAAGGAACACCTCTCTGTAATTGCAACCTCTCCCTGTAACCACCCCCAAATTTATACCGGTCTGTCAATCACTTTGCACATATATTCTCTCTGCAGTCAATAATATGTCACAGGAATGTTACCACACATGCAGTGTGGCTTAGCAGTTGGCTGAAAATCCAGTTTGTGTACATTTAAGAATCAGGCCCTATGTCTGTGAGTACAAGAAAGAAATCATTAGGTCAGATGAAGTTTTAAGCAAACACTTCCATTATTTAGGCATGTAATTAGCTAAATTATTCAGAAGCAGTCATTATATATTAATGTACAGTAATGTGTTTACTTGGCCTACTCAAATTAACATTAGTCTAAGAGGGGTATGCAATGTGGGATCACGGCTGTCGATACCCGCTGACAGCCGTGATCCAGGCCCATTTGCGGTCAGATCGTCCGCATAACGACAGACGGGATTCAATGTCCCGCCTGCCAATGGGAGCAAAGGGGGCGTGGCCGTGAAAACGGCCGTGGATTGTCGATCTGCGGCACGGATGATAATCCACAGCCGTTATCGGCAGAACGGGCCCGACCACTTCTGAAGTCGGGCCCGTTCTGCCGTGATCCCCCATCAATGCTGTCGTTAATGACAGCATTGAATAGGGAGCCGCCACTATTTCCGACGTGGGCAGATTGCATACCCCCCTAAGCATTAATCACATATATTGACTAGATATATCCTTAGGACAGAGTGATGTTTGAGCACTGCCATCAACTAAAGTATGCTGGTTTATCTAGAAATTAAAATGAATAGTAATAAAAAAATAAAAAAAAGTTAAACACTCTGTGTATTTGGCAATTCTGCTGAAAAGCAAAATGCCTTGTCTAATTGTTAATCCTTTTTCACAAGTACAAATGTAAAGGAGAAAAAAAAATCAAAGCAGCATACTGTAATTTAAACTATTTATGAGAAAATATTGATTTTATAAACTAGCATCTAGGGTGACCAATCCTGGGACTGGGATCTGCGGGATTTTAATCCTGGGATTAGACGTGCCAATCCTCAAGCAACTCTAATTGTTATATGAAGCTGCAATGTTGTGCTGGATTACCACAAGATTCAAAATTAACACCAGAGCACACTGCTCCATCACTTCAGGGTACTGCTTCACTTCAGGGTACCGTACAGCCTCTGATGCTGGGTTGCTCCACCATGTCCAGGAACCATAGGCCAAGAAGAGCCACAAGAGGAGAGAGACGCTGGGACATGAGGATGCATCTTCATCTAATTCGATTATATAATTTTGAAAATTAGTTTTCTGTTCTGTGTACACCCAGAAGAAGGCCGTTTTTGGTCAAAATGTGTTGGTGCTGTGGAGATACGGACTACCGTACTCATGAACCACTGTTGATTCATATGCTGTTGACAGTCTGTGTGGGGCCTGTAGATGCAGTGATCGCGAAAACCCCCCAAAATTATGGGTCCCTGGGACCCCTCACTTACAAAAATCGGGGTCTACTTGACCTTTTCTGGGTCCCAACGGAATAAAGCCATACTTTCCCCTTCCCCAGCATTGCATATACCCTGAGTCAAGGGCCAACCTGAGCCTATTTTTTTTTGGTAAGCAAACATAGATTTTGGCACCCCAAAACTGTAGCTGTTGCGGGGGGGGGGGGGGGGGAATCAATTGGCAATTTGCCCACTCACATAAAGCAAGATACACATATACTAGAAAAAGGCATAATGTTGGAATAGGGACACATGTGCTGCACCAATCAGGATTGTAAAAGTAATGGCAACAGGAATAGAAGGGAAAGGGTTTGTGAAATCCCAGCAGCAGGAGTCTATAGGCTCCTCTCCTACAGGCAGCTCTGCCTATTAAGAGTTAATTGTTGAGCTGCAGCCTCTCTGCCAGCCATGCAGTGAAGGGAGGAGGGGACAAGTGGGCCATTAAAAGCCATCACTCAGAGCCTGGAGGAGGTGACAGTGACACACGAGAGCAGCACTGCGAGGTAGGAGAGGAGGAGGGAAGTCTGCAGCCCTGAGTCCTGCTAGCAATAAATCCCCTTACATGACACAGCCAAGCAGCCTGCTAAATGGACCACGAACCCCTCTTTCCTCTACTTCCTGCCCGGGTCTGCTCCATCCTCACTGTCACACCTCCCTGGTTCTGGCCCCCAATGCTGGTTTCGGTTCCTCGTGCCCCGTCCTCACACCAGCTGCAGCTCTGTTCCCCTGCTGAGCAGCTGCTTCTGGTATTGGCTCCAGCCGTCTGTTGAGGCACAGTGCAGGAGCCAGCTTACGCGGCTTCCGTGCACTGCTGCCTAAGACTCTGCGGTGACAGGGACCCTTTCATTTTCGCGCCCAGGAGATGTATGAAGCGGCCGTAAGTCACACTGTGTCTTCTCCACGGTCGCATCACAACTGAGGGGGAAACGGTTCCCTCCGCCCTTGTCACCCATATTAACACGGCGTGCACGCCGAAATGGCTGGGTCCCAGGGGACCCAGCCATTCATAAAAAATGAGTCCCTGGTGCTCCAAAGTGGGTAAAATACTCGCTATAGCGAGTATTTGCGAACCCTGGATGGTATGTCGAACTAATCATTAGACCCATATCCCCAATGTTGTATGCTGCACCACTAGATTTCTTTGTGTTTACTTTTGAGGTGACAATTTGATCACCTTCAATAGAACTAGGACTTCATTTGAACTCCACTAACTATGCACTATCATTAATTTATTGTGCTTTATAGATCCTCCTACCTGTTTTGTTAGAAGCCAATTAAACTTCCAGTTTGTTGTAAGGTTGTAGGAGGACATCTGGTTTAAACCCATGACCACAGTGGTGCTGCGGGTGATCACCTTCACATTTGCATCATAGTGCACAGAAGCAGATTTGGTTTTGTGCTTAATTACACTGTTATTTTATACTGTTGTATAAATGTTACATGATACCAGTATATATTATTTTGTTTCCTCTTGCTCTAGAATGCGTATACAGCCACTGCTATCAACAGCACGAATTTCTGCACTTCTGCAAAAGATGCACTTGTTATTTTAGTGGAGAATGCTCTTAGGGTTGCTGCCATCAACACAGTGGGGGATTTTGTGCTATTCCTTGGAAAGGTAAGACTTCAGATTAGTCTTCTAACATCTTCACTTTTGTACTTTATGTAATGCAGGAGAATTGGATTGCACACAGCAGATTCTTAAGGGGAATACACACAGGGCAATTTTCACCCCATTTCTAAGCAATCTGAAATTAAAAATGGAGCACTGATCACTCTGCATGTATAGCCCTGGGTAACAGCAATGCACAGTCCCAAGCGTCGCTGTTGTCCGCATCGAAAGACAGTGCTTGCACTGTTTTTCCTGCTAGATTGTGGAGCTTCGCCTACAAAAAATAGGCAACTCCCCGGTCTGCAGAGATTGCTTAGAACACATTGCTGTGTACATCGTGCATGTACCGGGATGTGTGCTGAGTGATCATGCTATAGCCTGTCGCTCCTCCATCGCTCCCGGTGAGTAGGGCTTACTCTTCTGTGATCTATCCAAATAATTGATAGACTGCTTAGAGCTCAACATGGTGGTAGCCATTATTTAATGCTAGTATTTCAAGTTATACATATAAATACAATTCTATGCTTAGCTTTGCATCAGTTGAATTGCTGTTTGATGATGGCATGAACACTCAGTACAACATATTGGAATTCTATGGAAGTATTTGCTGTAGATAGAGACTGGGAACATATTATAAATGCCATCTAAAGCAAATACAACATATTATCTGGTTTTAACTAGCATTTTTTTATTTTGACTGTGTGTGTGTCCCAGAATTCTATTTTGCCAATAACATTGCTGTCTGATTATAATTAAGGTCCATTTAAGCCTTTTGAATGTGTGATAGCCGATATGGCATGTATCATTGCTAAGTGATATTTGGTGATGTCTGCAGGGCATGAGAGGTGGTCTAAGCTGCATGTTGTGGAGTTGATAGAGAATGTTTGGTAGGGGGCATATTATGGGAAGTGGGGGTCCTGATGCTTTTGCAAGCATTTTTTGGTGAATAAAGGTTCTATGTGGCAGGTGATGGCAGTTTGTAGCTAGTAAGGTCCATTTGGGGGCATCTTGGGATGAGTGGTTACAGATGCTGAGGTCTTTAAAGTTCTTGGTGCCAGATGCACTAAGATTCAAAAGTGATATTTCACAGACTGTTTGTTTGAAAAATGTTAGGCAGGAGCTGATTGGTTGTTCTCCATTTTATCACTTTTTCAGCTTAGTGCATCTGGCCCTTGGTCTGTAGATGGGCAGAATTATTGTGGCTTTCTAATCCATAGTTTTGTTTTAGATTTATGCAGCAAAACATCAGCCAACCATTTACAATGCATAACCATTGTGATTTTTGAAAATGTGACAGTTGGTGAACTCTCTGTGCGCCTGCTGGGTGACCTGTAACATAGGGTAAATGTATTAGGGTGGAGCATTTTATTAACTTTTATAGTTAGCATACTATTACATTTTACAGAGCAGCTTCTCCACTGGCACACTCTACTCTTATTACTGCCTTAGACTGCTGTGATTGTTTTTTGCAGCCACTCGCTAATAAGGGCTTTTTTGTATTCGACTCCTAATCGGTGAAATGGGGTCAAATGTTCTGCCCAGCAAACCAGAACCAAATCTGATTCTAGTAGTCATATATTAATATATCACACAATCTGTGTGGCTGTAAGAAAGTCTGCACAAGACTAAAGATCCATACACACTGGGCGACTTTGAGCTGAAAGCAGTTCAGTTTTGTCTTTTGAGTTGCTTTCAGGTCCAAAGCCACCCAGTATGTACGGGCCAACAGCGAGCGATGATGCCCGCTCCGGCATCATTGCTGGCCCCGCCACTCGTATGCACTGAGCAATTCGCAGCCCAACTATTTTCCCCACAAAAAAAATAGAGTGGGGGAGAATGAAAGTTGGGAACAGTGAGAAACTAGGATTGGAGTGTGGTAGAAAAAGAAGAGGAGGGTTCATGGGGAGTGCATAGAGGAAGATCGGGTGAAGGCAAAGTGGCCTGGTATGTGTAGAGCAGGGAAGCTCAAGGACATCAGGAGGGATTGTACACAGAGATGCTGTCTACTGTGTGATGTATTGTTTTAAGTTGGTTTTTTTTTTTAACCCTCAACCAGTCCTGTCAGACTGACAGGAAGATTATATCATTTATCATCGTATTATCATCGTATAAAGGGCAATCCCCTGGCTGGAGCCACCAAGAGACAACAGGTGGGGAGGGGATCTTCATAAACGGGCCGACTGCTCTGGCAGTATTCAAGAGGTGTTTAAAGTAGGGACTTTTTAAACTGAAAAAGGGTAAGTCCTTAACATTGAAGAGTCAGAACTCACTTTTCAGCCTCTTCAATGTTTTTCACGGTACTCCCTTTTTTTTTTTAATTTAAATTGAGAGAAAATTGTCAAACTCCTAAAGAAAGCAAGTCATGAATGAAATAAGACTGTTTTGCAATTGGCAAAGTTCCCTTTTCGTGATTTAGGTACTTCCTTATAAATTCTAAAACCGTTATTGTTTGGCCATGGAAAACCTAAATGATTTAATTTTGTGTCCAAATAGACTTGAAATGGCTTTTACACTTTGTTTCTCGTCAATACGCATCTAAAGAACTGCTAAGTTTAACTTTCCTGAAAAGTGTGCACCATACATTCTCCATTCTTTATTTATTTAACATCTCAGCACAAACAGCAACAAAATACATTTTTTATAGACCAATCAATCAAGCCGTATGTAAAATAATTAAGCCCAGATCATCTCAAAGTATGGCATTTACTGAAACCTTCACACTTTTTATATACAATTATATTTTTCTCTGTGCAATCACATAATTAAAAGCCACAAAGGTCACTTCCAGCTGTGAACTTCTGAAATCACAATCAATGCTTCCTGTCGTACAGTGATGCCATTAGCAGTTTTTGAGTGTACATCCGAGGACAGATAATTCCCTCTACTTATCTTGAGTGTTGGGAATGACCTCTAGATGGGTGCATGCATTCTTCATACTCCTGCTGGAAACCACAGTCCTTTTTGTCATGGTTTGCTAGCAATATTACAAAGTAATAAAGGTGTTGAACATGTCACACAGGTCCAGCTGCCATTAAATATACTGTAGAATTAAAACATTTTGGACTGTCCAATTTTATGAACATTTTCAGGTCAGGGCTGGATCTGCTACTATTTTTATCACTTTTAACCCTTTGAGTGCCATACATTTGTCAAAATAGGTGTAGAAAAAATGGCAAGCAAACATTTTGTGTGTGGAGTATTTTTCTTTAATACACTTGTTTGTAGTAATACTTACAAATGTTTTGCAATTCCAATTTAGAGTTTAGCAAAAGATGTACAGTTCTTTGTATGCAAAAGATCTACGAAATCCAAAAGACTATAGTTTAAAAGATAGCCACTAGACTCGGGTATAACCCCTTGAAAAACTGTTATCACAAAAGCTGCTTCTGTAACAAATGATGTTGTGTTTCAAGACTAAGCCACGGAAAGGCATTTAATATTGTTTTTCTTTCCATGGCGTATGAATCACAAATGATCAGTAAACCAGTCTTCCATGAACTAACAGTGACATTTGTCAAATGGTCTAGCGTTCCCTTTTTTAAGGAGCTCGGTGACAAATGCTATAGCCACAGTAGTAAATCAATATGATGCAAGCTTATATATATTCCCAGTTCCTAGTGTTCTTACCTCTTCACATTTCAGAGCATTCTAGCTTTAAATTACATTGTTCCAAGAAATATTTTTGAGTAATTGCTTTGTTTTATATCATGTGCGTGTTCTTTGACTAATGTTTATAAAATAGGGGTTTTGTGTTTTTATTGAAGGTCGAAAAACTTCACCCTGTACTATTTAAAAGTCCTTCCTTTTAGTCCTTGGTTTTCCTTAAAATTTTAGATTTGCTAAGGGAATGTGCCATGAATATGTGCCTATGTAACGATGGCATACAATCTACTTGTAGCAAATGTGACATAAGGGTTCAGTCTGACAGAATAATCGGTGTGCTATTGCACAACTTCGTGATTCAGGGAAAAGGAAGCGTTTAAAAAAAATATGTTACCAGTGTTCAACATGCAAGGACCTGATTTTTGCAATAGAGTGGATGAAATTTACTTAATGATAAATGTATAAAATTGTGCGACATCACCTAGAATAATAGCTAAATCTGAATTTTTCCATGTGTGCAATATAGCCTGTTTCTCTTATCATCATGTTCTTTTTTTTCTTTTCTGGCTTTAGATTTTGATTGTGAGCACAACTGGTCTGGCTGGCATTATGTTGCTGAACTACCAGAGGGATTACACAGTATGGGTGCTGCCACTCATTATTGTCTGTCTATTTGCCTTTCTGGTTGCTCACTGCTTCCTCTCCATCTATGAAATGGTGGTGGATGTCCTGTTCCTATGTTTTGCTATTGACACAAAATATAATGATGGCAGTCCGGGGAAGGAATTCTACATGGACAAAGTTCTAATGGTGAGTGTTTGGTCTGTTCTAAATGCATCACATTATTACCCCTTTCACAACGCACAAATAACCCGGGTCTGACCCCGGTCACTGTGCGGTGTGAAAGCACCAACAGGAAAAACCCGGGTCCAGCAACCTGGTATTCGAATCCAGGTTAAAAGAAGGATTTTACCCGGGTCGGACCTGGGTTCCTGGGCAGTGGAAACTGTTAACCCAGGTCCAGAGACCGGGGTCCCTTTTACATTATAGGGAGGAGGCAGCATTAGCTGCAAGCACTGCCTCCTCTGCCACCTGTGTGACATCAGCGACCCAGCATATTGCGGGGTCGCTGAGGGGAGCTGCACGTCACAAATGCTCCTACGATGAACCAGTGTCCAAATCTTGGGTACAACCCAGTATTTGCAACGTGAAAGTGGCAGAAGTGTCTTATGGTGTTAAATATCATATTATGAGGCCAATTTTTTTTTTCAGTGTTTTTTGTTTTTACATGTGAATTACCATGTCATATTCAAAATGCACTGTGTATGCACACGTATGCGCTACCATGCTGTTAAGCCAGAATTTTGATGCCACCTAAAATGTACATTATAGTCCTATGCAGTTAGCAGGCTTAATAACTTATTATTTTTTTTCTCAGAGACTAACTACACAATCGGTTAACATAATGCCATATCATTAATGTAATGTGTTCTGCTGTACAAACAAAATAGTGAGAATTTGTGATGTCTTTACAGGAATTTGTGGAGAACAGTAGAAAAGCCATGAAAGAGACGGGTAGTGGAGCAGAGAGCAGGGAGCTTAAGCCGATGGTAGGTGCAGCCAAGGAGATGACCATGCTCCAAGACTTTCACTTTTACTTCCTGCCACTATCTCTCTTCACTGACTGGGCTTCTTCTAGTGACTTATTTGTTGTCTGCGTCACTCAAGATGTTCTTCTTTTCCTGCTTGTCTGCTTGCCTGTCAGCTGGCTAGCAGAGTTCGTATCACAGCTGAGACCATCATCTGTTAAAACAAGCTGAAAGGAATTGTGTTTTCCGCCCTTCTCCATATTTGAGAGTCTCTGAATATCCTCTTGTAGAGGTCACATGTTCATTAAGTTAATGGAAAATGTTTATACAACATATTGGAAAAGTAGAGTGTTTATGTCCAAGTGTTTCTTGATTTGTATCGCATATATGTTTTAGAAATTGCACATGTCCTAGTAATCTGAGTGAGTTACAGAGTCCATGAAAACTCTTAAACAGGAACATAGGTCGAATAGTTTCCCAGTCGCTGTTTGGACCAATTTTTGCAGGCAATATGCAACATTAAAGTCTAGATAATATATAACCTTGTCTAGACTTTATCTTCAGAAAAAGTATTTACGCTACTGTTTTACTGAATACTGCGGTGTACGATGTGCAGTAGTCAGTAGGGCATCATTGAGTTTTCTTCACCTAAATAATACAATGTAGAAATTCCTTTCAGCTTGTCAAGAACATACCATTCGTACAAATTGGCTTGTTTGTACTGTATTTGTATGTTTTCTTTGTTTGTATAGAACATTCTGCTGAACTTGCATTATGTTGCCCCAATCCATGCAAAATGTCACATAAGTTAATAGATAGATATGCTCCATTACTATTCACTTACAGTATAAATCATGGTGTTCTGTTTCCATATTTAAAGGTAGTTGTACCATGTTACATCTCATATTCAAATGATCCTGACACTTATTGGTAAATTTAGTAAAGCTTCTAAAAATGAACAAAGGTGATGTTGCCAAAAGCAACCAATCTGATTGTCTGTCATGTTCTAGGATGCAATACAGACACGATAGACAATCTGATTGGTTGCTATTGACAATATCAACTCTTCATTTTACACGCTTTACTAAATGTACCCCTTAGTTACTTTAAACCAGTCAGTGTTCTACATAACTGTGTAGGATCTTTTTGCCTTCCTCTTTTTTGTAAAAATCCTAATAAAATAACAACCAAAAATATTTGTTTTTTGTTGTTGTTGTAAAAATAAAACTTAAGGCATAATTTATGTAGTTAGAAGGGTTTTCTGCCACAACTGGAGCATCTTTACAAATGTAAAATGAAACTTCTGCAAGCTACAGTACTCGGCATTGACCAATAGTGAGTAAGTATGGAGAATATGTGCGAAAGAATAGTGTTCAAAGTAGACCGTCATCTCCTGCCATGTTTAATACATTGCTATGAAAACATTATTCCAGAAGCACGTATTGCAATTTTTCGGAACTGCAGCCACTGTACCATCTGCATTTATAGTGGTGTTCCAAAGGCTTATAAGATGGGTGTAATAAGAGAGCAGGGGACCGATGTACAGTCTTCTTCCAGGCCCCTCCTCTCTCTGAAAGAATATCAATATGTGCTCACAGAGACGGCACTATTTTCAACAAAAAAGTCACATACATGACATTTCTAACAGGATATCACGCATGATCTATCAGTTCTGTAATAATAGCATGTTTAATAAACTAAACATACAACTAATGGACATGCATTAATCTCTCTTATCACCTGATCATGTGGCGCTGTCTGTTTATTTGCAACAGTGTTATTTGTTCCGATTTGAGGAAAGTGACGCCTTCTGTAAATTCTTATTGAAAAGGCAAAGCCCATCAAGTTTTTGACTTTAAACGAAACTAAAAATAATCACATTGCCTACTTGGGAACTTTTACATTACATTCCAGCCTTAGCGTCCAAATCTTCCTTAATTATTTATCACTGTGAATTGGAAGGTTTTAAAGCCACTCCAGTGCCTCAGTTGGTGTTTCTTTCTTAGTTAATCTAGTAATATTTGCTGTGACGTGCTGCGGCATAATCTACTAGAATCTTGCAACCAGTTATTTGAGTAACTGAAATACAGAGCTAGAACATACCTGGGAGTTTACAAATGATAATTATGTTCTCAATGTGAAAAAGAATACTTTTTTCTTTTGTTGAAAGCAAAGCAAGTTTACTCATGTTTTAAATACATGCGGGGAAACAGGCACTTTTCATAATTCTTAGAATTTATTTATATAAATGTAACAAGGCAGCACTATATAATCATGTTTTATGCCTTTCCCACCTGTAAAAATGTGATGTGCTTCCAATATTGATTCCACACCCCGAACTGTACAACTGTTACTAATAGCGCTTCTCCGTACAGAGTACTTTTGCTTTCATCTCTGTCCTCTCCTTTGTGTGTTGTGTTCTCCAGTGCTGAATTCAATCTAAGATCACCCTATATGACTTTGTTTTCTAGGCTTCGGGAACAAGTACAGCTTGAATCTAGCCCAGCAATATCGGACCCCATTGACATTCCAAAATAAACACAAGCAGCCAAAATAAAGCAGGGTTACTAATCTTCCTGTTTCTTTATACATAAATATTTTTTTGCTCTCTGTATCCTATGGGTTGCTGCCAGCAGCATGGTTACTATACTTTTTTTGTGATAGGTGTGCAGCGTTTGAAAAGGTCAAGTTCCTTAACTTAAGGGAAACAAGCTTTCCAAGTGAAAGTGGGCGATTTTCCCACTTATTTTGAGTCAGGTTTGATGCTTTAATACATATGAAGCATTCTTTACACTCCCATCCATGCTTCTGTGTGTTTTTGTTACAAGAAAAGATATACAGGAGAACCTACGGGTTTTTTGGGGTATTTTTAATAATGTGTTACTACACCATCACTGGAAATAACAAGTGAATAGATGCATATATATATGTTTCATGTTTCTATCATGCAACAACAAAAATCCCTTTCCAGCCCTAGTCATTCTATAAACTTCTGTACTTTGCACTAAATGTAAATACCATCTTGATAACTATGGTACAGATTATGAAATGATGGATGTTTACAAAGTTATAAACACTGTAGATCAATGGTTCCCAAATTCGGTCCTCAAGAACCCCAATAGTTCCAGTTTTTCAGATCACCCAGCAGGTGCACAGGTGTACTCATTACTTGTGCCACATTGTAAAAGATCCACAGATGGAATAAATTGTTTCCATTGCGATCCTGTGAGGGGAACTGGAAAATGAGCACTGCTTGGGGCCCTTGAGGACATAATTTAGGAACCATTGCTGAAGATCAAGATGTGTTCTACTAACCTTATCTATTTACAAAAGATCAACTCAAATTGCTCCAACTCTGAAACTGATTTGCCTGTTTTTCTCTATATTACATCCTACAATGTTACTTTTTTTTCCCTTTTTGTTGTATTTTAGTACTGCTATTCACAGCGGAGCTCAGGATATTTACTAGTTTTAATAGTGGTTGTAACCTTACCAGACAACTGGTTTGCTGGTGAGTGTCTATGCAGAACACAGTTATGCCATCACCAGAGATGTAAAATAGCTAGTGTGCACTATGTGTGGCATATGAGAAATGATGTTTCCAATAGGGCTGAGAAAATCTACATAATTTGGTGTCTTGTTTAGGCGGTTTAGTTTTGGATGAATACTCCTATCGATAGGGCTTATTATGCTTAGCAATACTTCCCGGCTGCAGTCTCTCTTTACAATCAAACTTCAAACGGAGCCTAGATTGCCACACACTCCTTAGCATATCTTGTCTATTGGTCAATGACCTGTTTCTCTTGAGCGTTCTGCAAAAGCTTTAGAAGAAACAGCCTTTTTAATAATACCTATATTTATGATGTTTGAAAAGCCTGTATATCGTATTTTTGCAGATTTAATGAAGTTTCCTAAAAGGAGAAATGATGATGATGTACTGATATTGATGCAATTATTTTCTCTCTCTCTCTGACGTGAGGCAGTAAATCAATAGCCCAAGAGCAGTGAATTTGTTATGTTTTTGTGTGTGTTAATGATAATTCACCTATGACAAATGCATTTATTTAGGAAAATATGCTCATGTCTTGTTTATATATTTTTTTTAAACCATTTTGTAGGAAAACATAAAATTATATAAAAAACATGCCCTTGTGGAAATCATTTACTTTAAATGCAGCTAAGAATGTAATTTTTTTTTTATCAAAAATTATGTTACTAGTAAGATTGGTTTCACAATGTCTCGAATACATATTAGCCCAGAGGTTTTCAAATGCGGTCCTCGATGCACCCCCAACTTTTAAGGTTTTAAGAAGGTTTTATTTATTTAATGTTATGCCAAGTTTTGTCTCCCTGAACTGTTCCTTTTGTACGGCGCTGCAAAACACTTGTGGCACCTTATCAATAAAATTATAATAATAAGAATATCCATGGCTCAACACAGATGGTTATATCAAGTTGACTGAGGTACTTATTAAGGGCGGGATGTTCTAACATCCGCAGCCCAGCTCCACCTCCCTTTGCCGCCCATCGCATACATAGTTATCGCATATGCGTTAAGAGCTGTCCTTTGCGGTGAGTCAGTGGGTCTCATCGGGTCCCGGCAGCTCCCTCCCTTACCCGGCGATGCTGCTTTCCCGGGCTCTCCTCCTTCCTGCACCTGGAAGAGGATCATAGTGCAGGGAGGAGGAGGTCACAGGTCTGGGCAGCACAGCTCTGTGCTGCCCGAACACAGGTGAGGGGAGGTCACGGTGGGTCGCGGTAAGAAGCCCATAGGCTTCTATGGGGCATCGCCAGATTTTTCTGGCAATGCACCCCGTTGCGGTAACCCAGCGGGGGATGCTTAGAGCATCCCAAAATGCGGTAAAAACCCAGGTAATGTTTTTACAACATTTTTAGTTGAGAATCTCCCCCCTAAGTCACCTGTGGCCATATACTTAAAACATTGTGATGTCTTGAGGACTGCGTTTTTGAGAACCTCCTAAGAGCCTTTATTCTATGTGGGCATATGTGGGACTAGTTCCACCAAGTTAATAGTTAATCTTTGATTCTGTACACAGGGCTATGGAAATGTAAAGTTACCAGTCTCCATGGGCTTTTCTACTGATAGCACATTTTAGATTTCTTGTAAGTGCTGATATGATAATTATTCTAGAGTTTTAAATTACATAAGAGCCTCCAATATAAATAAGAACATTCTTAGAAGTGTGAAGTATTAACCCTTCTGCAGCGAATATAAGGTTCTGTGTGATAAAGATGGTGGTTCTCGGTAACGCCTTCTCTTACCTGAAGGTGCTATCGCAGCATTATTTATTGTGGAGGCCTCTAACAAGCTACTATGAGACTTGCAGCTGCAGTTAGTTTTCTAAGCAATAAAACCCTTTCTTCGACTGATGAAATCTAAAATGTTTAAAACAGGCTCTCATTTTGGGGTTATCCTGGTTAGTCTAAATGAGCTAATGCCAGTACAGTTTCACAAGAGGTATTTTGCAACATTTTAGAAATGCGTATGAGCACCCCAAATAAAAGTAATCTAACATTGGGTACACACTAGGCCAACAGATTTGCCATCCGATCAGCCACTCGTGCTTGTATGGCAAAATCACCATGCTGCAACATTGCAGCTCAATGCGTTTCTATGAGCCATGGGTGTAAATTAGATGCACGCATGTAAATTACGCCAATTGCCATGGAAGTTGCACGTGACGATTGGCGCAGCAATGATGAGCTTGGCCACATTTGGATCTTAAATTGAGTTACATTCTAAACAATCTCTGCAGCATGTAATACAGCACAGGGATATTTTTAAATAAAAAAAAAAAAAAAAACCTTTTCTACAGGCAGAAAAAGGCTGCAATGTCCATATTAAGATCATTTCAATTTTCATATTTCTAGTACAGTAGAGAAAACTAAGCCAAATATCTATGGTTGCAGCATCCGTTTTGCATGGTTCCCAAAGAACAGTTGTTATACTGTACATTTCATTAATAGGTATTTCAAGTGCTAGTCACGAAGGATTGGCATGTAGAAATGTTTTTCCTTTTAAGTTCTCCCTAACATTAAAACATACTTTATTGCCAGAAGAATGTTTTAAGAGGCCAAGCAAGCTATACTGTACCTTCATTAACAATAAAATTAATTCTTAAACCAAAGTCGTTTAAAAAAAACGTCACTGGATTTGCTTAGCCACACTTTTTAAAACGTCAAAACTACAAGAACCAATGCATTCTTAACGTGCACATAAATAATAAAACACCCAGTTGCTAGGTTCAATGTAATCTCATTACTCAGAACCAACCTAAGTATAGACTTTTATCACTCATTGGATTTGCGCTCACACTTTGAATGATTCAGATGTGTGTGTGTGTGTGTGTGTGTGTGTGTGTGTGTGTGTGTAAGATGCCTGTAGAGTCGACTATATGCATTTGTTTGAGTTTGGCTGTTACAGGTTGTTCAGATGCCGACATCCCACGCAAAGTTTTAGTAGATTAAATGTTGTACTCCTATTTCTGAAAACAATTTGACTTAAAGAGTTTAGAAAGAAGGACATTACAAATTAGCTTCATGTACTGTAATGTTATTTTAGTCTGACCTGACTTCTCAAGAATAGACTTATCATGGCCACTATATACCATGCTCATTTGTATCTGGATAGCTGACTGACCGTAAGTAGGTCAACACAAGCGAAAGTTTAACATTGGATTTTGTTTGTTTTTTTTGTTGGGGGGGGGGGGTCATTTTTTATTTTTACTTATCCATACATGTGGGTTCCCATTGGAAATGGTAAGATGTCCTGAAACATGGCCAACAAAGTGGTACACTAATTTTGGGTCACCGCGTGCAGGTGTCTACATTGACGTAAAGCAAAATGTGAAAAACTCATGTTGACTTTTTTATGTGTTGGCATTTTGCTTGTTAACTTTTTGTCAGTGTTGATCTTGTGCATGTCGACCTAAACATTGTTTATGATCTATACCTAGGGTAGCCAACTCCAGTCCTCCAGAGCTACCAACAGTTAATGTTTTCCAGATCTCCACACAGAATCACAAGTGAAGTAATTAGCTCCACCTGTGGATCTTTGAAAATGATTCAGCTAGTAATGAGTGCACCTGTGCAGCAGCTAGGTTACCTGGAAAATGTGAACTGTTGGTCGCTCTCGAGGACCGTAGTTGGCTACCACTGATACCATACCCATACTCATTGTACTTTTCTACAACAACTGCAATATATGTGAGGGTTAAGTTTTTTGATGCAATAAAATACTTTCATTGACAAATCCTTGATTGAGAAAGTTAAAGTAATTAACCTTTGGGTAGTCAGATCATCTTTGTGACATTGTCTATAGGCTTATTACAGCTATGCAAATTAGTACATGTTCAGAGCTCTATGGTGTGTTACACGAATTGCAAACCATAGTTGCTGCAGAAATATTAAAGACTGTGCACTCTAATGGAGTCCTGGAATGTTTTAGTGCCAGCCAACTCCCCCAAGTGGTCCAACACAGACAAAAAAGGTTCATGGTGCGTATGAAATAGATTTGCATGTACAGTATGTGCCTTTAGTCTTGCACCAGAAATGAATGGTCCATTAAAATCCTCCCCCCCCCCCCCCCCCCCCTTTCTTGGTGCACTATATGTAATTACTTAGCATTTTCCACTTGGAAATTGAATGTATCGAAGACTTAACTTTATCCATACAACACTTAATAGCTTAGCACACCAAAGGTAACTTCACAGAAAAGTCTCAGTATGATCACTTTTGTTTCATTTTTATTGTAACTATAAAAATAGCCCTCTGTAATCTTGGAGCCTTCTACTTTACAATATGGGTGTAAATGTAATGGCCTTTCAGTTGTCAGAGGTTAGGGATTTTGTGCAAATCTGACCATTTTTATAAAGCAACAATTCATTGTCCAGGCAAAATCCTGAACCTCCAGAGAGTCAGGTGTATGTATATTACAGGTTCTAAAAATGAAAAGTCGTGATGTTGGATATACCAACCAATCATTTTCTAGGATGCAATAGAGAAATAATAGACAGCAGTGTTCTCCCCAGAAATGTTTTCCAGCCAGGTGGCATCAAAAAAGTATCCAGGTAGGGGCATTCACAATAATAAATTGTTTAAATCATGACTATGATTTAGAGATTTCTATATATATTAATTCATCTCTTCTTAGAGGCCCAGAAATACTGACTGCCCCTACAAACAGCTCTCAGATAGTTAAACAAATCTGTGCCCCCACTTGCTTGCTCCACAAAGTTTAACAGCACCTGTGAAATATAAAGGACAGAGTAGATGCTGGACGACCACTCTCTTCACTATCCTCAACAGGCCCCTTTTTTCTAAGCACTGTGAGAGGGATCTCTGCCCTCCATCAATGTCACAGTGTGCACGTCCCAGTATGCTGAATGAAGCACTAGAGACCATGTGACGGAAGCACATCCAGCGTTCCGCCCAGCATTCCTCTCTGCCGGAAACATGTTAGCATTGGAGAGTGTGCCAGACGAACATCAGGGGACGTACACATTACTGCAGCTGTTGGCGATGCACTGGGGACGCAGGCTGTGTCCCCAGTGGATCGCCCAGCAGCTGCAGTGTTGTGCTGCCATACGCCAAAGGGACACGTGCTGGGTGAACCGCCCGTAATTTATAGCCTGAGGAGAATACTGGACAGTGGCAACATCACCACTTTTCATTTTTAGGAACTTTAGTAAATTTACCCCTCAGAGGCTGTTGCATTTAGCCCTTGGTCTTGAACTATGTTCCATATTACTTTGACGTTTGTCATATTTTACTCTGTTGTATAGCTATGCAGTGTCCAATGTGATCTGGCCACATCTGCTTTTGCACAAATAATGCTACAACATGATTGATGACTCCTTTAGTGACTGTAGCTTACGGAAAGTATCTTAACCTAGAAAATAGTTGGTACAAAGTTCACTCGTCACAAAATGAAAGATGATTGTTTAAATGTGTACTTTAAGGATTTTACTACAGCAGCTCCATATACTAAATGGTAGAATCTGTGAATTGTATTAACGTTTAGGAGCAATAAAGATCTTCGTAAGGAGACACCAATGGATATGCAAATATGTCAATTAATTCCTATGAAAATCTGCTAAAGAAATAATGTTTTATTATGTTAAATAATGAACCCGACCATTTCAATCACAGTCAGGTTCCGAAGCAGCACTATCCTGTGGTAGTTAAGCCATATCCTTCACTAATAGGCCCCTATTCAATCGGGCCGGCTGCTCACCATATTTAACGTTCTGAGGGAAGTCTCGCTGTCAGATGACGGCGAGGATTCCCCCAAACAGCCAGGCTCGCCACTAATGCAGGGAGCCCGCTGCATTTAGCCGCAAGCCTCGCTGTCTTAGTGGCCGCACATGCCGTTTCCACGATGCTGCAAAAACCCAACAACATGGAAATGGCATATACAGGGGGTCAGTTGAATACTGCAAAAGTCATTGAATATATCCCATAGATTAAGCCGTCTAGAGGGCTATAAGTAGTAGTAGCTGCAAATACATTATAGTGCACCTCTATGTAGTTAAGCAAAGAGATATGTTTACTGAATAAAGAGTCATATAAATAGTGCAAATCTATTTATAATAATAGAGGTTTAATGTTTATAGCATTCACCAGACTACAAACCTCTTTGGAGACAAAACAAATACTTTTCTTGCTTTACTCTAGTCTCACACTCCACAATAAATGGTCTGATATTATACTTATGAAATCAATTGCAGGAACCACGGTCAATTTGGTTTCCTACTGTATATAACAAAGGGCTAACACTGCTCTATACCTCCTATGGGACAAATTCAGATGCCTTGCGCACTGGTGGCCACTGTTGGAGGAAATTTAAGTGTTGCCACATAACCCTTTATATTATCTCTTAGAATTCACTTGTTGATTCAGTATTAAAATAAGTCCAGCTCCTTTTATTAGAGCCAGTTGCATTAATTGAATATTAGCTTGCTAATAAACATACTTAAAATGCTAAATGTCACCCTTAAATCACTTTATTCTGCCCTTTGCTGGGGAAGGTTCTAGACTAGGGTTCATCCTTTTTAAGAATACGGTTTTTTTTCTTTCTTTGCTCATGGGGAGTACACTGTAATCATTCCTGGCATTCTCCGTGGATTCCCAGCTCTTGCGTGAGTGTTCACATTATTTTGTGAATGCTATATATTCAGTCACCACCATGTATATAGTGTTCATTGTAGCACCCTGCACCTTTTGAAAATCCATGCAGTTCCTCTTACCTGGGTTAGGTGTCGCTGTCTGCTTAGGTGCTTACAGAGCAGCCAGTGACACCCCCAGGCAGGAAAGAGGAACTTCATGGATTTTGAAAGGTGCAGGCTGCTAGAATGAACGTATGTATGTATGTATGTATGTATGTATGTGCTGCTATCTGAAATGCTTGAGACTATTTAATATGAACTATCCTGTGACATTTTTCTCTTCATGTCATTGTTTAGCAGATTCCCTACAGTAACAAAAAAGATATACTTCCGTGTGAGAAAATACCTATTTTAGGGGGGGTTTCCAATTAGCCCCTATGCCGGTGTCTGTATCTCCTTCACTTGCACTTATCTGGGATTATGCTTTGTGTGCCTCAGGTGCACAAAGCATAATCCCCAATAAGCAGCCGTCAGACCTGCAATAGCACGTGGGTTCGGGGACTTCTTCCTGATCCCGTGTGTTTTTTGCAAAATCGCGGTTCCATTTTCAGTTGTTAAAAAGCACCTCTAATTAAATACTGCGATAATGACCATTAGTCGTAAATAACAATATCTAAAAAAGCGGAAACTGCTTCAGGAATAGTTGGATATCCGCTTTAGTCAGAATGCAATGTGACTAGGACACACGAAAAGCCTGTTCTGATTAATTTGATATGACACTTCTAGATCTGTGTGCGACTGAGTCCCTGAATCTGTACACAAAATGCTCTATGTACAGGCTCAGTCACATACAATGTGTTATATATCTAATTAACCATCACAGTCTCCTCATGCATTCTAGACACACTTTGTTGTGAATAAGATGCATTCTAAGCAAAAAAAACAGACTTTAGCAACTTTAGCAGAGTTGCATGGGATCTAACGGATCAATCATTCCAGGAATCTCACACGGCATGGCGTATTGAGGCTAGATATGAGGAAGTATCTGAATATAAAATGTCATATGGCAGCAACAGTGCTTTTCCCGATGCCGTCTCAAGCAAACATTTTATTTCAAATATCAATAGTTATTTCAATATGTTGTATTACCCAGTATAATGATTTTAATAAAACAGCATAATTTCTGCATACAGTGGCCTGTAACTGAATCTAAAATCAAGAATGAGACCTTCATGTTGAACATTCATTAATATCCTTGCATATGCAGGTTTGTACCCTGTTTCCCAGGTCTCTGACTTGCATTACTTTGGCTTACAGATGTTCGTCCTAGATAACAGATTTTGTTTGTACAATATAGGGGATTCTTATACTTGGTCAATGATTTTATAGGATAAAGTTAAATAATATGTATACTATGCAGAGTTACACACAGACCTGCCCAATTACGTCAGTGAAAAGTTGGTAGTACTTTATACTTAATCTTATTTTCAGTGCTGTTAAAATGGAAGACTCAACATTGAATTTCCCCCTATTATTTATATGGCAAATTATTTTTGTTAAATTGATCATTATAGACCTAGTATGAAATCAATGATGGGTAATTAAAACCAACAAATTCTTTTAACATAAAGATTATGCTTTGTTTTCACAATTGTACTGAAATAATTATTTCTTCACTAAAATGCAATCTGGGAAGATTGACATCCCATACTTGTCAATGGAAACCTACACTTCTGCTTTAGTATGTGAAAACATGAAATCCTGACTAACAAGATCTTAAAGACTTGCAAATGTGGAAAACTGACACACTCCTCTAAAGTTAATCAAAAATAGAAATGTTTAGATTTAAAGGGAAAAAAAAACAGATTGAATTAAATTTTTCTTAATGTACATGTACACATTCCACTACACCTCTATTATTACTCAGGAGTTGATATTTTGTATTTTTTTTTGTTTTGTTTTTTTTTTGTTCTAAACTTTCCATTGGCAATATGCAATGGCTAATGTATTTGTAAAAGTATATGTTCATTACATTTGTTAAAACAGATATGATGTCAATGGCTACATTTTGGAATATGTCTATCTTGAAAATGACTTGCATAAAAATAGATCTAAATGGCCAATGTTAACATGTTACAGTTTTGTTAGTCCAGCTAACAGGTATGTCTATTTGCTTTGTGTGTATGTAGTGACCTTTTTAATGCCTCTACTGCCAAAATGGTATGTTCATTAAATTTCCATCAATGCAGCTGACTTGTAAAATTCTGTTTAATACTAGGTAAAACAGTCATTTGTTGTTAAAGAAACTGAACTATTTTCTAAATATAAAAAAATGTGGAAGGTAGCATAACGAGAATGAGCTTGCAGATTAACTGTTTGTCAGAGTATCGATGCAACTGTATTTTAGTCTAACAGATGTATAGATTTTTTATGTACAAAAGAAATAAAACTTTTTTGCAGTAAAAAAATGCGCCCGTCTTCTTTGTATCGGTTTATTCTAGAAGTGACCTCTCATTATATAATTGCAGAGTGAATCTGTAGAGCAAGGATGGGAAACCTTTTGGTCCTCCAGCTGTTGTTGAACTGCACATCCCAGCATGCCCTGCTACATTTTTGCTATTTAACCATGCTAAAACTGTTACTGGGTATGCTGGGATGCCAAAGATTCCCCATCACTGCTGTAGAGCGTAACCTTTGCACAATGTATAATATAGGCAATAGCCTTTGGTGGAGGTTATTCTATAATACAGGATCTAGAGCTGGTGTAGCCAACTCCAGTCTTCGAGAGCTACCAACAGTTAATGTTTTCCAGATCTCCACACAGAACCACAAGTGAAGTAATTAGCTCCATCTGTGGATCTTTTGAGTACACCTTTTGCAGCAGCTAGGTTGTCTGGAAAATGTGAACGGTTAGCTATCAAGGACTGGAGTTGACTACCACTGATTTAGAGCCTGGTGGTTTTTATACAGTACACAGCATACTTGCCTACCTCGCCCTCTCCATGAGGGAGAAAATGCTCTGTTCCTGGACTTCCCTGGTAATGTAGGATTGCCATCACCTGTGGGGAGCTAGGTAATTGATAAGAAAGGTGTTTCACCACAGGTGCTGGAAATCATACATTACCAGGGAAGTCCAGGAACAGAGCATTTTCTCCCTCCTGGCTGGGGTGCAGAAGAAATTCTTCATGCAACCCAAGCTTAAGCCCTGTACACAGGGGGGGGGGGAGATATATTGCTCAGCAATATATTGCTAGCAATATATTGCCCAGTGTCTCCTTTGCATCAGCGACCTGAGATGGTCACTGATGAAAAGGAACCTCTGCTGGGGGAGCCGCAGAGGTAATTAGCTGGTCGCAGTAATTAGCAAGCTCCTACGACCAGCGATTACAATGGGGCAGAAAACGGGAGTGCGCACCCGGCGATTTATCGCTGGTGCGCACTCCAATCACTGGCAACGACCATATTCCCAGCGATTATAGCCCCTATCGCCCCCGTGTGTATACAGCATCAGAGCAGCAACATGCAGAGGAGACCTGATGAGGTATTCCATATCTACATATAAATTCTTGTCCCAATTTCTTTGCTGTTTTACAAGTGTTGGGATAGGCTTCTACACATCCTGAAAACATGTATATGCATATAAGTATCAAATGTATAATACTCATATTTATTAGGCTCCAATTCAGTCTTTGAATTACCTGGTATCCGGACTCATAATTGATTGACTCTAGGTCGACAGCCATAAGGTTGACCACTATTGTTCGATATGAATTTTTTTTAAATTAATTAATTTATTTATTATGAGCAAACATGTGCTGACAGGTGGTATTTCATACTCTACCATCCACTACGGTGTGGAGGGAGAATATAATAGTGTTCTGAGAGCAGCTGTACACTTCGACGGTGTTCATGTCGACAGACACCAAAAAACATGAAAAACTCATGTCAACCTTTTCCATGTTGACCATTTTGACCTTTTAATTGTCAACCTTTTGACTGTTGACCATTAGTGGTCGACCATGTGACTGTAGACCTAGATGATGTAGATCTAAAATACCATAACCAAATTACCCAGCATCAGTATGGCGCAATTAGGATGGCACTCTATACACCGATCCATCTGCAATACTGTATTAGCCACACACCGCATCCACGTGACAATGCAGTCAGTGCAAGCACAAGTGACTTGAGTGCCACTAGTTTCCCCTTCTCACTGCACCAATATATTTAAATAGAGATGATGTATCTCCTTCATCAAAGTTGCTCATTGGGTACTAATAATACTCAAATGAATAGTGTCAAACCCCTTGTTGGATGCTATATAAATTCAGTGCATTCTTAAATGCATTGTACGGCGCTACAAAACACTTGTGGCCCCTTATAAATAAAATTATAATATAATAATAGATGGCAAGTGCCATATACTTATGAGGTAGTGGCAGTATGTTTGAGGCGTGAAGCCACTGTATATGGAACATATAGGAAAACAAGTTTGCCTAGCAGAACATAGCTACTGATTTCTCTATGAGTAGTGCTACAGCAGTCACAGCATACAGGGCCAGAGGGTTGCTGTAGCAGCACAAGGGTTTTTGATGATCAATAGATAGCTCTTTTTAGACTATCTGCATACAATTTAGACTATATAGTGCAGATCTGTACTATATAGTCTATGCAGCCAAGACTTTCTGGCTGCGATACGGGAGCGCGCATCGAGATCGCATCTGGATCGCAAGGGATAAAACCCATACAATCTGCATGAGATCCAGATGAGATTTTGACTATATAGTCAAAATCTCACCTGGATCTCATGCAGATTGTACATGTGTGTACACAGCATAAAGGCCCATACACACTAGAAGATTTTCATTTCCAAAGACTTTGCCAAAATCTATGAAAGATATATCTTTCCTGAAAGTAGTGCATACACACTGAGCTATTTTCCCAAAAGAGCAAGAGATTTTCAGGAGGTGAAAGACTTTGCTGAAAATCTTTCATTATAAGGCTATTTACATAATGGGCGGGGTTAGAATTTCACGGGTGGGAGCAGGGACCATTTTATTCATTGCATTTCTTTTCTTGGGGCCTGATTCAGAACTGATTGCTGGGCTGCGTATATTCGGAGCACAGCGATCAGATAATTGCCGCACTGCCCAGGGAAATCCCGCCCATGTGCATAGCTACGATTTTATTTGCACGTAGGGAAAAGTAAATGCACCTGCACCAGCAATGTATTTGCTACTGCCATAATAACATTATCATTACCACCTTTGTGTTGAGAGATTCCCGGATAATGGCCCACTCCTTGCCCCGCCTTATGTTTTTCTTAACCTTTGCTAAAATTCTATTCTTGATTTTGGACACGTATTGCCCATTACATGATATGCCACACATCATAATGCCCATTACATGTTATGCCACACATCATGATGCCCAGTACACATTATGCTACATACCATAATGCCAGGGGCTGCATGCTCAATGCCAGGGGCTGCATGTTCGACGCCAGGGGGGGTGAAGTGCGCATTGTAACGGGGGAGTTTAAGAGAGTCTATAATTATGTGCCTTAATGATGCTCATTAAGGTGCATACCATAATGCCAGGGACTGCATGTTTGACGCCAGGGGGAGTTTAAGAGAGTTGATAAGGGCAGCCGAGAGAGTATACATTGCTGCCATAAAAAATATTCATTGGTGCCCAGTGGTTCCAGTAATATATACATTGCTGGCATGTGCCAGCAATGTATATATTGCTGGCTTATTTAATAACATTGGTGCCCACTAGTGCCAGTAATATATACATTGCTTGCATGTGACCGCAATGTATATATTGCTGGCTTATTAATAACATTGGTGCCCAGTGGTGCCGTGCCTGGGCACCAATGTTATTAATAAGCCAGCAATGTATATATTACTGCATTATAAATATCATTGGTGGCCAGTGGTGCCATTAATATATACTAATGTATATATTTCCTGGCCTGTGCCAGCAATGTATATATTACAGCCTTTAAACATTGGTGGGCAGCGGCTGTGTGTGGAGCAGGGGAGGGAGCATCCAGATAGCCGCGGGGCGTCGCGCCGTGCTGTGTGGCCGGGCGGGGGAGAGGAGTCTGCGGCGTGCAGGAGACAGGACTCAGGAGTGAAGCCGGGCGGCGTGGGAGCGAGGCGGGGTGAGTATGAGCAGGGGGAGGGAGCGGGCAGTCAGCTGGGCTGAAAGTCTGTGATCTTTCAGCCCAGTTGCCGTACACATTTAGCGATGATGGCTGAAAAACCAGCCATCATCGCTAGATGTGCTGGTAAAACCAGCAGACTGCCCACTTAACTGGCGATGATGCGGGAGCGCGCATCATCGCTAGTCGGGGATCTGTGGTCCATACTCACTAGGAGATTTTCAGCTGAAAATCGTCAATTGTGTATGGGCCTTAAGTGTTGAAGCATCAGGTAAGTGATTTTTGCTTAAATGAAAATTTATTTCTCTTTCAATGGTCCTGGTGACACAGCTCAACACTGGGATGTAGGAGGGTCCGAAGGAGCCAGGCACCTATCCTAAAGTTTTAGAGGGTAGGCTCCTCCCCTACTGCATCCCTGGACTCTTCAGTTCGTGTTAGGTGCCCACTGGAGTGGGTGCTATTCTAAAGGGCTGCAGGAGCAGCCGAAGAATTAGAGTAGTTAGGGGATTTTTATTATTTTATTAACTTTTACCCTAGCTAGGTAGGCACAGTGTGAGGATTCTCATAGTGAATCCTCACACTGCTTGCGCAGCAGGAGCTGACAGAAGCGCGTCCTGTCAGCTCACTGTGCACAGGGGAGACGCTGTCTGGTCTCCCTGTGCAGCGCTTATAGCCTTTTCTAAAAGGCTGCCTGGGCTCCGGAGTACCCTGAAACCGGCTCCACGCTTAGGTGGGGATCATGGGGGACAGGCGCTCCGTGATGGCGGCGGCCATTTTATGCGGAGCTTACACGCTGAGCTCCTAGATGAGAGGACAGCAGCGTTGTGACAGGCATGTTCCAAGTGATCCCCATTTGAGGGGGAGACACTGGAACTAGGAAATCCTACCTAAGGAGCGGCTTGCTGGGGGTGGTTGGCGCCAAAAGGTCACGGACCCCGCAGCAGCAGGGACCTGTGGTCTCTTCCTTCACTCTGACTTTGGCGCCTTTCAGAACGCTTGCAGCGGAGCTGAGCTGGCTTACTGATCCTGGCAGAGTGACTTGGATTTCCTGGGCATCGCTTCCCCGCAGTTGAAACCAACAGACAGATAAGTGATTGGGTGCATTGCCTCTGTATAAACGCTTGTACATTGTTTGCACTGTGTATACTGATAGATATACTTTTATCACTTGCGTCATGTCTGAGCATCAGGCTGTGGTTTTGGGGGAGGGAGCCCTTAATGCACTGAGCGCGTGCAATGTTTGCACACAAAAATTTGTCCCTGAGCAGATGGCCAAGGGGGGCTTATGTATTACTTGCGCTGATGTGAGACCCATGGGCAGTGATCCCCATAGGGCAGAGCATATGGAACCTGCGTGGGCCAGGGCCCTAGGCAGGTCAGTAAACGCTTTGGTGCAGCTTTTGGACAGGCAGAGTGATGGGCTGGTAGAATCACAGAGACCTATGCCATCATCTCAGCAGTCGTCTGGCTCCTTGCCTCTTACCCAGGCAGATCCTGCACTTATCCAGGTGATGCAGGATACTGCAAAAGGGATTAACAGGTTCAGTGAAATGCTGGACAAAATGGATGATGTGGCAGGGACCCCTAGAAGGTCTTATGCCTTAACTACTGTGGTAGATGAAGAGGAAGGAGAGTATACTGACATCCCCTGGGATCAGGGTGATGATTTGGAAGAGAACTCTGCTGCTGGTATAGAGGATCTCATTATAGCTGTGAAGCAGGCTTTAAAGCTGACTGTGGAGGATAAGACTCCTGTTAAAGGTGTTTTTAAGCGACAGCGGAAGGAGGCTGTTACTTTTCCTTCAGATGAGGGGTTACAGGAATTGTTAGAAGGGGCTTGGAAAACTCCTGATAAGAGGCTTCAGATGCCTAAGCGATTCCTTAGTCTGTACCCCATGCCAGAGTCTCATGCGGAGCTCTGGGAAAAGGTCCCAGTTGTGGACGCTTCAGTGGCACGTTTGTCCAAGGCTACTGTATTACCAGTACAGGGCGGTGCAGCTTTTAAAGATTCTGTGGATAAAAAGCTGGAGGGAAACCTCAAGGCTATCTTTGAAGGGGTGGGGTTTACCTTACGACCCCTTATTGCTTCAGCCTGGGTTTCTAAGGCCATGATAGAGTGGGCTGGTGAATTATGCACCATGCTGCAGGCTGACCCGGGTGCATTACTGCTGGCAGAAAAGATTAAGGCAGCAGCAGAATATGCAGTTGAAGCAGAGGAGGAAGCTATTAAAATGGCAACCAGAGTGTCCACAGTCTCCATTAATGCCAGGAGAGTGCTTTGGCTAAAAGCCTGGGAAGCAGACAATGAGTCCAAGAAGGCTCTGGAAACATTAGCCTTCAAAGGAAAGGTACTCTTTGGTACCGAATTAGAGGAGATTATAAAACAGGCCACAGGCGGCAAAAGTACATTCCTGCCGGCCTCCTCAGCAAAGCAGACGTCCAGATTTTCTGCTTTTAAGCCGTCCTTTCGGCCCTCCCCTAGAGGTGGTGCGTCCTTTCGAGGACAGTCTTTCAGGGGAAGGTTTCAGCCCTCTAGAGGCAAGACACAAAAGTCAAAATTTGGCTCTTTTCACAAGAAGCCTGCCAATAAAGGAGAGGATAAACCCTCTGCATGACTGTCAGGGGCTTTGCCCGACAGTGACAAAAGTGGGCGGGCGTCTCACGCTCTTCAGGGACGCTTGGGCTTCTCTAGACCTGGGTGCTAGACATCATAACACAGGGTTACAAAATCCCTTTCAGAGGGCCACCTCCGAAGAGGTTCATTCCCACATCCTTACCAAAGGAGGCACGGCTGCGTACAGCTCTTGTGAGAGCAGCGCACTCCCTTTTGGAAAAAGGGGTGGTGACACTAGTCCCCAAGACAGAGTGGAAGAAAGGCTTTTACTCCACGCTGTTCCTGGTGCCCAAACCAGACGGGTCTTTCAGACCAATACTAAATTTGAAGTCTCTAAATGTTCATTTATGGGTAGACCATTTCAAAATGGAGTCTCTACGGTCAGTACTCCTGAGTCTGGACCAGGGAGAATTTTTGGCGTCCATGGATGTCCAGGACGCATATTTGCACGTTCCTATACACCCGGAACATCAGACCTTGTTGAGGTTTGCCATAGGAGACCTGCATTTACAATTCCGGGCGTTACCCTTTGGGCTAGCAACCGCGCCAAGGGTATTCACAAAGATAATGTCAGTAATGGCGGCGGTGCTGAGGCTCAGGGGAATCACAGTAATACCCTATTTGGACGATCTCCTGTTCAAAGCAGAGTCAGCAGCCATGCTGCAGAGTCACTTGGCAGAGGCCATCAGTTTTTTGCAGGCTCACGGCTGGATTTTAAATTTGCAAAAATCTCAGTTGGTACCGTCACAAAGGCTCCAATTCTTGGGAGTCATACTGGACACCCATCTTCATCGGGTATTCCTCCCGGAGGTAAAGGCCAGGGATCTGGTCACCCTAGTCCAGGAGATTCTCAGGGCTCAGAGCATTTCAGTATGGAGGTGCCTCAAGCTCCTGGGGAAGATGGTGGCGTCATTCGAGACGCTTCAATTTGCCAGGTTCCACTCTCGGAGGTTCCAATGGAACATTTTGTCAGCTTGGTCAGGAAACACTTTGACCATGAAATCCGAGATGATAGTGCTGTCTTCGGACACCCGAGAATCTTTGAAATGGTGGACAGAAGTAGATTCCCTTCAGTGGGGTCGGTCATTACAGACCTGGGACTGGTTGATAGTAACTACCGACGCCAGTCTCAGGGGCTGGGGGGCAATAGTCCTGGATCTCAGGCTTCAGGGCCTGTGGACGGCAGAGGAATCAGCGTTACCAATCAACATCTTGGAGCTGAGAGCTGTCTGGAAAGTCATTTCCTTGGCGGGAGACAGGTTACAGAACCTCCCTTTGAGGATTCAGACCGACAATGCCACGGCTGTGGCGTATCTGAATCACCAGGGAGGTACACGCAGCAGATTGGCCATGTGGGAGGTATCCAGAATCTTCCTATGGGCGGAACAGAATGTTCCAGCTGTATCGGCTATATTCATCCCAGGAATAGAGAATATAGAAGCCGACTTCCTGAGCAGGGAGGAGCTCAAGGAAGGGGAATGGAGCTTACACCCTCAGGTGTTTCACCAAATCACTTCGATGTGGGGAACTCCGGATGTGGACCTGATGGCATCCAGGATCAACCGTCAAGTGCCCAGGTTCTATGCCAGAACAAGGGATCCACTAGCGGAGGCAGTGGATGCCATGACTATTCACTGGCAGGGAGATCTCCTTTATGCATTCCCACCAGTACCAATGTTACCGAGACTTCTGAAGAAAATACAGGGGCAGAAGGTTCCAGTGATCTTAGTGGCCCCAGATTGGCCAAGGAGATCCTGGTACTCGAGGCTTCAGAGGTTGTCTGTGGACTCATGGCGTCTACCTCTGAGACCAGACCTTCTAAGACAAGGCCCTTTCAATCACCTGGATTCAGATCGATTGATTTTGACGGCCTGGCTATTGAAACCACCATTTTGAAAAGAAAAGGGTTTTCTGAGGCAGTAGTACAGACTATGATAAAAGCCAGAAAAGCTGTATCTTCGGCAAATTATTATAGAGTCTGGAAGACTTACATTCGATGGTGTGAGAGAAGAAAGGCTCATACATCTCATTTTAAGCTATCAAGAATGATGGAATTCTTACAAGATGGTTTTTCATCGGGCCTAAGCCTTCAGTCACTGAAGGTGCAGATTTCGGCCTTGTCCATCTATTTCCAGAAAAAGATAGCCATTTTGCCGGAAATTCAAACCTTTTTACAAGGAGTATCCAGGTTGAAACCTCCATACAAGCAACCAGTAGCACCTTGGGATCTATCACTGGTTTTGGAATGCCTTCAAAAGGCACCTTTTGAACCTTTAAGGTCGGCTGACTTTAAGTTTCTTACGTGGAAGCTAGTGTTTTTGTTAGCAGTAGCATCTGCTAAAAGAGTTTCAGAATTGGGAGCTTTGTCATGTAAATCTCCTTTCTTAATTTTTCATGATGACAGGGCTGTTTTAAGAACAGTGCCTCAGTTTTTACCGAAGGTGGTATCTACCTTCCATTTAAATCAGGAGATAGTTCTACCTGTGTTTCAACCCCCAGAGGGTTCTAAGAAAAGGGACAAGTTGAGAACTTTGGATGTTGTGCGTGCCTTACGCATATATGTGGACAGAGTGAAGAGTGTCAGGAAGACTGACACATTGTTGGTATTGTATGACGTACACAAGATTGGTTGGCCTGCATCTAAGCAGACTATTGCTAGGTGGTTGCGGTCTGTGATAGCCTTTGCATACACCAAAGTGGGTAGACCAGTACCGGCCAAAATAAATGCGCATACCACCAGGTCAGTTGCCACCTCTTGGGCGGTTCGACATGGGGCCACAGCTGAGCAGGTTTGCAGAGCTGCCACTTGGTCATCTGTTCACACATTTGCCAAATTCTATAGATTCCATGAGTTCGCGTCGGAGGACGCATCATTCGGGCGAGCAGTGCTGAGAGCTGCAGACCTGAGCGTACCCTCCCAAAGGACCGGCTCTGGAACGTCCCAGTGTTGAGCTGTGTCACCAGGACCATTGAAAGAGAAAAAGGGATTTTTGTAAGAACTTACCGTTCGAATCCCTTTCTCTGATATGGTCCTGGTGACACAGCGATCCCTCCCTTACGCTCAGTAAGTATGCCAGAAGTTTCATGATGTTCATGTTAAAATGGTTAAAAGTTAACAGTTTTCTGTTATAAAATGTGCATATAATATGTGCAGGCGTTTGTACTGAGTTAATGTATTCCAGTGGCTTTGAAAGATGAACTGAAGAGTCCAGGGATGCAGTAGGGGAGGAGCCTACCCTCTAAAACTTTAGGATAGGTGCCTGGCTCCTTCGGACCCTCCTACATCCCAGTGTTGAGCTGTGTCACCAGGACCATATCAGAGAAAGGGATTCGAACGGTAAGTTCTTACAAAAATCCCTTTTTTGTTTAATCTGTGTAGAAGAGTTCCGTAAAGAGATTTGAAAGGCAATTACAATTATTGGTACTTATTTCCAAGCACGGCGCCCATCGCATAAGATTGTATGCCTTAATTAAGGCATACAATCTATACAATTTAAAAGATTTTTAATTGTATGTACAATATCGCATCTTATGGATCTTATGCATCCATAAGATAAAAGATCCATCAACACCAACCCGAAGCGAGGGGCGGTGGCACGTGTCCTCCGACCTTTTCATATCCCCACTATCCACGTCGGCGTGGAGTTGATTTTATATAGTGTGGCGAGCGCAGCGAGCCACCGAGCCCAAAGCGTGGCGAGCGTACGCGTAATACCTGTGAAGTAATGCGCGTCCCCTCGCAGGGCTCGCCACGCTTCGGGCTCGGTGGCTCACTGCACTCGCCACACTATATGCAGTCAACTCTACGCCGACGTGGATAGTGGGGGTATGAAAAGGTTGGAGGACGCGTACCGCCGCCCCTCACGGGCTCGCTGCACTCGCCACGCTTCGGGTTGGTGTTGATGGATCTTTTATCTTATGGCTTCTTATGGATCTTATGGATGCATGAGATCCATAAGATGCGATATTGTACATACAATTACAAATCTTTTCAATTGTATATCTCGTCCATGCACAAACACATAAGATGCATGCAATGCTTGCGATATCGTCCGGACACATACAATCTAGATCGTGGGCGTCGTGCTAGGAAATAAGTACCCAAATATTTTGGGTATTTCATGTGTTTCAATTATTAAAGATAGCACCGCTGTCATGAAGCACATACTGCCACATTAATACATTGGAAAAAGAGGTATCTGCGCAGGTCATAGATTGGCTACTAGAGTCAGCTGAGGCAAGGGGCACACAGACAGGGTGGGATGTAGTCAGCTGTCAAGATCAAGCATTGGGGATGTCCAGGCATCAGCTTCATAACACCAGTGCAACAAGAAAACCTGACCTGCAGGACATGCAGTATGGTACGTCACACAATGAAGTTCTGGATTGCGACAGAGTTTCTGAGGCTTTAAACGGTTTGTGACTAAAATGTAAGAATATTCACAGTCAGACCAATGCTCTTTTAAAAACCTGCAGGCAGCAAAACTCATGTGTACCTCAAAACTTACATTCATTATAAATTATGCAGAGACACCACCACGCGTTCCTATTAAGCAAGAATAATTTCCATGCCACAGCCAAAAGCACTCACCCTCATGTCTGCTGCAGTGGGTCTCCAAGGGGCCCCCCCTCCTATCCGGTGGCACTTTAAGGGGACATCTTTGTGGTGGCACACTTGAAATGAGCCTTTTACTTGTTGGGCTTTGCCTCTTACATTAATTGTTCCCTTGTGCCCGGTCCCGGTGTCATCAGCTGCAGTCACAGATGCACCATTAGGCCATGACCCTTGTCCTACAAGGTCACGCCCCCTATCAACACACTTCCCTCTGGGTGTAAGTTAATAGGTCTACAGTCAAAAGGTCTAGCCACTATTTGTTGACAGGCAATCGGTTGACACATGTAAGAGGTTGACACAAGCAACATGGAAATGGTTGTCATGATTTTTCACAGTTTTTTTTTTTTTTTTGTCTGTGGACCTCTGCGCACAGCACGCTATTATACTCTTCCTCTATGCACACTTGGATCCTGAAGTAAGAACAAGTCAGTTAAAAGAAAAAAAAAACTTGCTTGTGTCAACCTTTTGTTGATGCCATGATGACCTTTTTTCGTCTGTCGACCAATAGTGGTTGACATATTGACCTAGACCTGGGGTAGCCAACCCTAGTCCTCGAGAGCTACCAACAGTGCATGTTTTGCAGGTCTCCTCACAGAATCACAAGTGAGCTAATTAGCTCCATCTGTGTATCTTTTAAAATGTGTCAGTGATTAATGAGTGCAGCTGTGCAGCAGCTAGGTTGTCTGGAAAATGTGAACTGTTGGTAGCTCTCAAGGGCTAGGGTTGGCTACCACTGACCTAGACACTATCTATTGACAGCAAACCCTTCCCTCTTGCCCTGCTGGTGACTGACAGATAACATCGGGAGGTGGAGCTTAATCAGAGCAACACTCGGAAGCAGAGCTTTATTGCATTTTAACTGCAGCCCCACCTAGTATTCACATGTTTCAGACTTTTAAACAAATGGATTTGTAAGTTGCAGAGATTTTGGCCCTTATTCTGGTTCACTTGCAAAGGCAAATTCCTTCTCAAATAGACAAAACCATGTGCACTGCAGGAGGGCAGATGTAACGTGCAGAGAGAATTAGATTTGGGTGGAGTTGGATCAATATTGCAGTCTAAAAATAAGTTTCACCTGCCCCACCTGCAGTATATGGTTTTGTCCATTTGAGAAGGAATGTGCCATTGTGAGTGAACCAGAATAATGTCATTTGTCTTTAGCTGTCACTGTTAAGGATCTGTGTTATGGGCCTGATTCAGACCTTCAAATTCTCACAGCGGGCATTTATTGATACACTGTGCATGCGTATGGTTCACAGTATGCATGTGCGAGGCCATCCTGTGGTGAACTACTGCAACTAGTTCTGTTCACTGGCCGTTCGCAAGGTGATTGACAGGGAGAGGGCACGTGGGGGTGTAAACCAACCCGTTTTTGGGACTGGCAAAAATACTTCTGGGCATACCGGAAAAAATGCTGGGAGTAGTGGTGGGGAAAACATAGGAGTGCCAAGCCGGCTTAGGGGAGGGTTTGTGACATCCGCTTCAGCCCAGATGTGCGTTTTTCATTGCAATGATTTGTGCCCTATGTAAAAATCATTCGATGGTGAGCCTGTTCTGAAGAATTTCAGACATATTTGCACGGGTGCTGACGGATGTGCACCTGTACACTTCCATTCACACAGCGAGCACATTCATTTGCAGTGTTCAATTTCACTGGAGCAATTTGTAGGATAGTGCTAGACTCATGATGCCAAATTTTAGCTGTTTTTTTGGTACTTATATATTATCTGGGCTCCCATGTTAAATTCACCCCATTTTTTCATACCCCCACTATCCAACTACGCATGGAGTTGATTTTATATAGTGTGGTCTCATAAGAAAAACGGGAGCCCAGATATTACATAAGTACCAGTTTTTTTTTTTAGAAGTGTTTAGCCTAGGTCAGTGATGGGAACCTTGGCACTCCTGCTTGTTGAACTATAAGGTTCCCCATCGCTGGCCTAGGGGGGTCACATACTTAATTCAAATTATAAATTCAATAGTAAAAAGATGGCCAAGTACTGTATTCAAGCAGTTTGTCTATTCCTGCGACTTAGCTGAAGATCAGGTCACAAATTCTTTTGACCAATTTATACAGTTATTCAGGTATTTCCAAAAGGTTCACATACTCGTTCATGCTATTAAACCAGGCATGTCCAAACTATGGCCCTCCAGCTGTTGTGAAACTACACATCCCAGCATGCTTTGCCACAGTTTTAGCATTCACTGATAGCAAAACTGTGGCAAGGCATGCTGGGATGTGTAGTTTCACAACAGCTGGAGGGCCATAGTTTGGACATGCCTGTATTAAACGCTTTGTTTAAACTGGATAGAGGGGTATTTGTCATAGGGTTGACAAGAGGAAGGTTGACATGCATTAGGTCGACCACTGAAGGTTGACATACATCAAGGTCAACATGGGGTTAGCTCAATACAATATATATTTTTATCCTTAATGTCGACACAGTTGACATGGACACTTAAAAAGGGCACCGCGTCCCCTCCATGGTTCACTGGGCTTGCCATGCTTTGGGCACTTTTTTATTCTCCCATCATGCCCTAGTGGATGGTAGGGCATGAAATACCACCTGTCGGCACATGTCGGCTCAAAAGAAAGTTAAAAACTCCATGTCAACCTTTTGACTGCCGACCTAGCCCATTTTGACCTAATGCATGTGTCGACCTAATGACCCCGTCGACCTAACCTTATGTTGACCTTCATGCATATCAACCTTCAGTAGTTGACACAATGCATGTCGACCTTCCTCTTGTCGACCTAATGACCGTATCCCGGATAGAGTAAGGATGACATTATAAATACAGTGACATGTAACAGAATCGTATTATACAGAGAAAATATTTGGTGTTAAGCAAATGTGGCATTATAAATGTGGTGTGTGTTATACTGCTATTATAAAGTACTATGACATATGTGCTACATCTCAGGTAAATTCATCTACTGTACATCTTTACTATCCTAGCTGTCAGGTTTGTGATGCAGCTAGATAATAATGACATATTCCAAATAATATTTGATTTGTTTTTGGAATCTGCGTAGTATAGTAACATGACAGGAGACCAACTCTGTAATCTGTAGTGCTCTCTAGTGTACACAAAGCAGAATGTTGCGGAAGGTAAAATCAGAAACATATCATAAAACTGAAAATGCCACATACATGACTGCCCTCATTTGCACATAATTAGATTGAGAAATGTGTATAAATCATTAAATGAATTGCTTTTAGGTAGAAATATGATAAAACCTATATATTAATAAAAATGGTAGAAGAAACAGAAATAAACTGCATATGTTTCAATTCACAGATGGCACTGCCTTTGTATATGTGGCACAATTAGTTACAACTCATTCATTCCATCAATGATGCAGTACAACTATACATATACACCAATACAAAAGTAGACAGGGCCAGCCCATCGATTATTCTTAGCCATTGCAATGGTAAGCATGTCCCATGTAGCCTGCAAAGGGGGATACATATGGATGACCGGTGGGCAGAATGCCGGCAGTAAGAATACCGATGCCAGCATCCTGATGGAAGGAATCCTGACAGGGGTCAGATAAGTATACTTAGCCACCCTCTGCCCCACCAACCATAACCCTGCCTTCCAGCAGCCTAACACCCCCTTCCCCCACAACTAGCACCCCGCAGCCTAACCTCCCTTCTTAGTGCCTTACCCTCTCTCCCCATAGCCTAACACCCCGCTCTGTAGCCTAACCCCAAGTCCCTCCATGAGTGCCTAAACCTCACCCCCCTATCCCCAGCCATTTGCTGCCACTCCCCACATGCTTATCGATCAGGATGCCAGCTGCGGTATACTGAACGCTGGCATCCTGACCAAATCCCTGCAAAGGGAAGCAGAGTGACAGCATTACTAACAAGAGCTACTGTAACACGCAAGTAAAATTGCATTGGTAGGTAGGAACACCTTTGGGTGGAGTACATGCATTTGATATGTCAGTGCTTAAACTTAATCCAGCAGCAGTGAGTTGGCACTGAAGTGATAAGACCCATACACACTAGACGAGATAGTCAAGTAAAAGGACCCTTCTGAGCGATAACTTTTACTATCTCGTCCAGTGTATGCAATATCATTAACAATGGACACTCCTGCACATCGTTAACGAACATCGTCTGAACATATACTAATCATGCAGGTCCTCGCCAATGACAGCCATGCTGCAGCTCCAGTATGGCCATCACTCCCTTCCCCGGTGGCATTGGCAAGTATTTATGCAGTCGCAGATGCCAGTACCCCCCCCCAGGTTTCATTTGCTGCCAATATCGGCATCGGCAGGGATTGCCAGGTGTGTAGGGGGTTATAGTGATTAAATCTGGAAAATTGGTGCAAGAAGCCTGTTCATTTAATAACATTGGCCCTTATTCTGTTCTAAGCGGTAACGGCCGCATGCGGCCGTTCCGCCGATGTTTTCGCTCTGCGCATGTGCAGAGGGCACTCTGCGCATGTGCAGGCGAAATCGCCGCACATTTTTTTTTAACGCCGCAAAGGGGGTGGATAGGGGCGTGAGGGGCTACTTAGCCTCATTTCCCTATGCATACGCCCCGCGTTTCATGGGCGTTCCCATGCAAACGCGGGGCGTACGCATGGTAATGAGGCTGTGACGCATGTGTTGGGGGCGGGCATCTGACATCGCCGGATGTCAGCTGCCCGCCCCCATACATGCTTTCACACGGACAAGTGTCCGTGAGGTCTATGGGTGCGGGAGCTGGTGGAGCGTGCGGCCCTGCCTTCGATGGTCGGTGACCATCGAATGCAGGGGGCTGCTACAAGATGGTGGAGGCGTATCCCCCGCCATTTTCATGCGGACCGCCACATGTCCGCGTACGGACGGCCGTGGCGATCCGTATGGAAGGCGGGGATTCGCCTGCACGGTCGGAGCCGCATATGCGAATTGGGCCATTGTAGGGAGGTAAAGAGTCCCCTACATATGGCATGTAGTGCAGAAAACAGAGCCAAGCAAACCTCCATTCTCAAGAATGAAGCAGTCTAAGTCACAGTCTAATAAGGAAATTTGTAGTAGATATGGAAATGCTCACAATCCTAAAATGTGCCCTGCTTATGGTAAAACCTGCATGAAATGTGGTAGACTTAATCACTTTGCCAAATGTTGTAAAATGAAAAGTGAAACAACCAAAGTGCATGCTGTTAAACAAACAGAGGAGTTCTTTGTGGATTGCATTGAACTTTGCAGTACAAATAAGAAATAATGGATTGTCTCTTTAACTGTGAACGAGATTGTCATTCCCTTTAAGTTTGATACTGGCGCATGTCACAAGTATACAGTCTTCCTATCTCACACTTATTTTTTTACTTACAGGTTTGCCATTTTCTCATGTCTGTTAAGGCTCCTAGCTTAAAACCGCTAGGTTGTCTTGAAAATGTGAACTGTTGGTAGCTCTCAAGGGCTAGGGTTGGCTACCACTGACCTAGACACTATCTATTGACAGCAAACCCTTCCCTCTTGCCCTGCTGGTGACTGACAGATAACATCGGGAGGTGGAGCTTAATCAGAGCAACACTCGGAAGCAGAGCTTTATTGCATTTTAACTGCAGCCCCACCTAGTATTCACATGTTTCAGACTTTTAAACAAATGGATTTGTAAGTTGCAGAGATTTTGGCCCTTATTCTGGTTCACTTGCAAAGGCAAATTCCTTCTCAAATAGACAAAACCATGTGCACTGCAGGAGGGCAGATGTAACGTGCAGAGAGAATTAGATTTGGGTGGAGTTGGATCAATATTGCAGTCTAAAAATAAGTTTCACCTGCCCCACCTGCAGTATATGGTTTTGTCCATTTGAGAAGGAATGTGCCATTGTGAGTGAACCAGAATAATGTCATTTGTCTTTAGCTGTCACTGTTAAGGATCTGTGTTATGGGCCTGATTCAGACCTTCAAATTCTCACAGCGGGCATTTATTGATACACTGTGCATGCGTATGGTTCACAGTATGCATGTGCGAGGCCATCCTGTGGTGAACTACTGCAACTAGTTCTGTTCACTGGCCGTTCGCAAGGTGATTGACAGGGAGAGGGCACGTGGGGGTGTAAACCAACCCGTTTTTGGGACTGGCAAAAATACTTCTGGGCATACCGGAAAAAATGCTGGGAGTAGTGGTGGGGAAAACATAGGAGTGCCAAGCCGGCTTAGGGGAGGGTTTGTGACATCCGCTTCAGCCCAGATGTGCGTTTTTCATTGCAATGATTTGTGCCCTATGTAAAAATCATTCGATGGTGAGCCTGTTCTGAAGAATTTCAGACATATTTGCACGGGTGCTGACGGATGTGCACCTGTACACTTCCATTCACACAGCGAGCACATTCATTTGCAGTGTTCAATTTCACTGGAGCAATTTGTAGGATAGTGCTAGACTCATGATGCCAAATTTTAGCTGTTTTTTTGGTACTTATGTATTATCTGGGCTCCCATGTTAAATTCACCCCATTTTTTCATACCCCCACTATCCAACTACGCATGTAGTTGATTTTATATAGTGTGGTCTCATAAGAAAAACGGGAGCCCAGATATTACATAAGTACCAGTTTTTTTTTTTAGAAGTGTTTAGCCTAGGTCAGTGATGGGAACCTTGGCACTCCTGCTTGTTGAACTATAAGGTTCCCCATCGCTGGCCTAGGGGGGTCACATACTTAATTCAAATTATAAATTCAATAGTAAAAAGATGGCCAAGTACTGTATTCAAGCAGTTTGTCTATTCCTGCGACTTAGCTGAAGATCAGGTCACAAATTCTTTTGACCAATTTATACAGTTATTCAGGTATTTCCAAAAGGTTCACATACTCGTTCATGCTATTAAACCAGGCATGTCCAAACTATGGCCCTCCAGCTGTTGTGAAACTACACATCCCAGCATGCTTTGCCACAGTTTTAGCATTCACTGATAGCAAAACTGTGGCAAGGCATGCTGGGATGTGTAGTTTCACAACAGCTGGAGGGCCATAGTTTGGACATGCCTGTATTAAACGCTTTGTTTAAACTGGATAGAGGGGTATTTGTCATAGGGTTGACAAGAGGAAGGTCGACGTGCATTAGGTCGACCACTGAAGGTTGACATACATCAAGGTCAACATGGGGTTAGCTCAATACAATATATATTTTTATCCCAAATGTCGACACAGTTGACATGGACACTTAAAAAGGGCACCGCGTCCCCTCCATGGTTCACTGAGCTTGCCATGCTTTGGGCACTTTTTTATTCTCCCATCATGCCCTAGTGGATGGTAGGGCATGAAATACCGCCTGTCGGCTCAAAAGAAAGTTAAAAACTTGATGTCAACCTTTTGACTGCCGACCTAGCCCATTTTGACCTAATGCATGTGTCGACCTAATGAACCCGTCGACCTAACCTTTTGTTGACCTTCATGCATATCAACCTTCAGTAGTTGACACAATGCATGTCGACCTTCCTCTTGTCGATCTAGTGACAGTATCCCGGATAGAGTAAGGATGACATTATAAATACAGTGACATGTAACAGAATAAATACATTTTGAAAGTCGTATTAGACAGAGAAAATATTTGGTGTTAAGCAAATGTGGCATTATAAGTGTGGTGTGTGTTATACTGCTATTATAAAGTACTATGACATATGTGCTACATCTCAGGTAAATTCATCTACTGTACATCTTTACTATCCTAGCTGTCAGGTTTGTGATGCAGCTAGATAATAATGACATATTCCAAATAATATTTGATTTGTTTTTGGAATCTCTGTAGTATAGTAACATGACAGGAGACCAACTCTGTAATCTGTAGTGCTCTCTAGTGTACACAAAGCAGAATGTTGCGGAAGGTAAAATCAGAAACATATCATAAAACTGAAAATGCCACATACATGACTGCCCTCATTTGCACATAATTAGATTAAAAAATGTGTATAAATCATTCAATGAATTGCTTTTAGGTAGAAATATGATAAAACCTATATATTAATAAAAATGGTAGAAGAAACAGAAATAAACTGCATATGTTTCAATTCACAGATGGCACTGCCTTTGTATATGTGGCACAACTAGTTACAACTCATTCATTCCATCAATGATGCAGTACAACTATACATATACACCAATACAAAAGTAGACAGGGCCAGCCCATCGATTATTCTTAGCCATTGCAATGGTAAGCATGTCCCATGTAGCCTGCAAAGGGGGATACATATGGATGACCGGTGGTCAGAATGCCGGCAGTAAGAATACCGATGCCAGCATCCTGATGGAAGGAATCCTGACAGGGGTCAGATAAGTATACTTAGCCACCCTCTGCCCCACCAACCATAACCCTGCCTTCCAGCAGCCTAACACCCCCTTCCCCCACAACTAGCACCCCGCAGCCTAACCTCCCTTCTAAGTGCCTTACCCTCTCTCCCCATAGCCTAACACCCCGCTCTGTAGCCTAACCCCAAGTCCCTCCATGAGTTCCTAAACCTCACCCCCCTATCACCAGCCATTTGCTGCCACTCCCCACATGCTTATCGATCAGGATGCCAGCTGCGGTATACTGAACGCTGGCATCCTGACCAAATCCCTGCAAAGGGAAGCAGAGAGACAGCATTACTAACAAGAGCTACTGTAACACGCAAGTAAAATTGCATTGGTAGGTAGGAACACCTTTGGGTGGAGTACATGCATTTGATATGTCAGTGCTTAAACTTAATCCAGCAGCAGTGAGTTGGCACTGAAGTGATAAGACCCATACACACTAGACGAGATAGTCAAGTAAAAGGACCCTTCTGAGCGATAACTTTTACTACAGATGTCCTGTTCTTCCCTTCCTCTAATTCATCTTCAGTCTCCTTGACAATTTTGACACCTACTTCTGAACTGATGCTGATTTTAGTTCTACCAGCTATACCCCTATTCATACTGTATTTTTCAACACACCTTGTACGTTACCTTGTAATTTGTTTTTTGTTTGCTATGTACGGCGCTGCGGACACTTTGCGGCGCCTTATAAATAAACGTACTACTACTACTATCTCGTCCAGTGTATACATGCAATATCATTAACAATGGACACTCCTGCACATCGTTAACGAACATCGTCTGAACATATACTAATCATGCAGGTCCTCGCTAATGACAGCCATGCTGCAGCTCCAGTATGGCCATCACTCCCTTCCCCGGTGGCATTGGCAAGTATTTATGCAGTCGCAGATGCCAGTACCCCCCAGGTTTCATTTGCTGCCAATATCGGCATCGGCAGGGATTGCCAGGTGTGTAGGGGGTTATAGTGATTAAATCTGGAAAATTGGTGCAAGAAGCCTGTTCATTTAATAACATTGTTATCTTATTTGGGTCTCATCAACTGTCTTTATATTAGCCTTAACAGTATACAAAAGTTCTCCTTATCTCAGATTACCTGTTCTTAAAACGGAGTGTCCCAGCTATGGCAGTGGCCATGCTCTTTTTCTCTAGAAAAGGTTTCACATTCCCACTTATCTACGTACCTCTTCTTGGGATCAGAATAGAATTTTTTTATTACAGGTTACAATTTTATTATATTGTGCCACTAGGGTTCAAATCGGTCCATACATAGTGGACAGGAGATACGGAATAATTGCATAGTACATGGGTGATTATCCAAAGAGGACAACTGCAATTTCACAAAGTAGATGATTGCATAGAGAACCTGCTTGCAAACTATTACATGCTAGAGGAGCTATGGCTGAACACATAAATGGAGATGGGAGTAGAGTTGAGTATTACAAAGGCTGGAGAATTCTACTGGTTGGTATTTCTTTTTGGTGAATAGATAAGCTCAGAGTGCACATTGGAAAGGTTGAATGCTGATTAAGGGCCAAATGTACGAAGACAGGAAAAGTGATAAGTGGAGCATAAAGTACCAGCCAATCAGCTGTTAACTGCTATGTTGAAAAATTAGAGAAACGGTTGGTTAATAGTTTATCACCCTTGGTGTCTGATAAAGCAAGTAGGATATTTAAGGCTATAGAAGGCAACAGTCACTGGGAAAGTCAAAGGGGACAAGGGTGTTAGGGAGCTGGGAGTGTGTTTAAGAATAAAGCTGGTCATCTTTTAAAGAACGAGTAGTTGACAGCACAGAAGTGAGTAAGATCAGTTTAAATCTGAGTATGACAAGGAAGTAGTAATATAGGGACTGTCAAAGGTGGACATTATAGGTGGAATGGGAAAAGAAAATGACCTGGGAATCCTCCTCATCAATACAGACACTAGAAACTCAATATAAGATAATGTGTCGTTGGTATAGATGCCCCTCCACGTTGCACCAAATGAACCACACTCTTCCAAATGTCTGCTGGAGATGCGGTCAGTCCCCGGGAACCCCTCTTCACATCTGGTAGTCTTGCCCAATCATTCTAGAGTACGGTGTCAGATTCATATTACTTCTGAGAAAATTATCAATTCCTCACTCCCCTTCAGCCCGGAATTCTGGTTGCTTAACCTGATAGACATACCCATCTCACATTTTAAGAAATCCTTAACCAGGCACCTACTGAATGCAGCCAGAGCGATTATACCATGTGGAGATCTACTACATCCCTCCCCCTCTCTCAATGGTATGTTATGGAAGTACACCATATTGTTCCATATTGATGCTGTTCTGCAACTTTAATTCAATAAAAATTAATTGCATGAAAAAAAAATGACCTGGGAAAAGTGTTAGAGGCAAATTCCATACTTACACTATTACCTGTGAGGATTGGTTGGAAAATATGCTGGATATAGGCCACCTCCGGCACTTTTGATCAAGAGATGTGTACCACATTTGTGTACAAGGTAGAATTGAAGTACATGCTAGAGTGAGTAAGGTATATTGGGCCTAATTCAGACCTGATCACAGGGCACATTTTGTTTGCAAATGGACAAAACCATGTGCACTGCAGGTAGTGCTGATATGAAATGTGATAAAGTTAGATTTGGATGTGGTGGGTTGAAATGGAAATCTAAATTGCAGTGTAAAAATAAAGCAGCCAATATTTACCCAATATTTACAGAAACAAAATAACTCACCCAAATCCAACTCTCTCTGTACGTTACATTTGCCCCACTTGCAGTGCAACATGGTTTTGCCCATTTGCTAACAAAATGTGCCCTGCCATCAGGTTTGATTTATACCCATTGACTCCTGCTCCCATTGTACTTGCCTGTGAACGTGGGTACAGAAAACATCCAACTAGTGGTCTACCAATGCACATAATATCTAAAAGATACAAATTCAACACACAAAGCATTTTAGTGGCAGATAACTCAGTAATAAATGCATACAGTACTAGTGACCACCATAGAATACAAAGAGCATCCTAGTTCACTTGCAAACATTATAGAAAACATCATAATGCCTTCTAAACTATGAACACAACATCATAAGGATTGCCTTGTAATATGATCGCTGGTATGCTTTATATTCTAACAGAGCATCCTTATTACTGAAAAATTATATAGAAGGGATTTTAATGTCCTTCATGCAATACAGAGAGCATCATAGTTTATATCATTCAATATAAAGATCAACTACTTGGTTTACTTATCATCAACACATCTACAGTACTTATTAACTTATTTAAAAGTATTTGGACAGAACTGCCATCTTTTTCTTAGATTCAAATGCATGTAGGGGGACTCTTTACCTCCCTTCAATGGCCCAATTCCTTGGCCCCATCACACAAGAGCTCTTAGTAAATTTACCACTTATCTGCTGAAAACTAGAAGACAGTTTTTACTTTCTGTTCCTTCCTCTTTTTTCTTCTCTTCATCCCCTCTTTCTTCCTTCCACCTCTTCTTCCTCCTCCTCCTCCATCCTCACATACTGCTAGAGCCTAAAAGATTAACAAACACAACTGATAAAGCCTATTTCAGTCAGAAATATTTGTAATAAGATCTTAATTGTGTGTGTGTGTGAAAGAAACATTAAACAATTTAGATTATCTTATTGCACAACTCTTCACATTAAATCCATCAGTTCAGGTAATCGAAAGTTACATTTGGGATCAATCTTTTCTGCATATAACCCCCTTAACCAGGGCTGGTGACAGAGATATCAAAGGGTACACCTGTACCTGTCCTTGTGAGGGGTCCCAAGGTTCTGAGGGGCTTTAAGCATGGCTGCAGTAGATCTGCCAGGGGCGTAACTAGAACCATTTGGGCCCCATAGCTAAATCTTGGAAGCACCCCCCCCCATTGTCACTACAATGCCAACGGGGTGGGAGGCAGAAGAAAGAGTGAGAGAGTAAGAGACAGAGAGTGTCAGGGAGAAAGGAGGAGAGCGCTTCATGGAAAAAGAGGAAGTGAGAGACGGAGAGCAAGAGAGAAAGGGAGGGTCAAGTAGAAGTGAGAGATTGTTAGGGAAAGAGAAGAAAGTGAGAGATTGTTAGGGAGAGAGAAGAAAGGAGAGAGAGTGTCAGCTAGAGACACTTTGTACCTTTTAATCACCACCTGCATGGGTTGTTAGCTTGGTCTCAGGTCCCCCAAGCACCCGAGCCCCATAGCAAGTGCACCCTCTGCACCCTCTATTGTTACATCACTATCTGTGCTTAGCAATGGTTTGTAAAGGCACCAGCCAGCCACCTGGATTCCTGCAAGGGAACTTACTCGACCCCCCTCCAGTAACCCTCCTGAGCTTAGTCACCAGTCTGGCTACCTGTCTGGCTCACATTATGGCCCCTGTGATGTTAGTGTATTAGAATGCTTAATATTTGTACACACTCCCTTACTAATATGTGTAAGCCTGAATCTTCAGTGATTGTCCCTAGGACCATGGGAATACTGGGAAGTGGGTGGTCCTGAGGTGTGTCTGGAGTTGGATGGAATAAAACAGCACAGCAGTGAACTCACGTGAACTCACATGTTTCACATGTGAACTCACATGTCTCTGTGTCCTAATGACTGGATTTACAAACATATGAACAAAATATGGTGTCAGAAGAAGTTTAACTTGGACTGCTAGTTCTCTCAGAGTGTGAAAGATCCTGCAGCAGTATGTAAGGCTGTGATACTCTGTGTCTGCAAAGCCTGCCGTGTGCTCCTCTCTTCAAACAGTGAGTAGCCATGGATAAACTGGCTCCTCCAACCGGCATGCTGATGTCTGGTAACTTGGTTTAGAACTGGAAAATATTTAAGCAAAGGTTTAATATATATCTTGCTGCATGTGGAGCTGATACAGAGGCTGACAAAACAAAGGCATCCATTTTCCTCCATGTGATAGGAGAGGATTTGCTGGACATTTATAATAGTTTTCAGTTTGCTGAGGGGCAGAATATGGTGCTATCTTCTATAATGCAAAAGTTTGAAGATTACTTTGTGCCGAAGAAAAATGGGACATATGAAATATATAAGTTTTTCACATGTGATCAGAAGTCTGAAGATTTGATCAGTGTGTTACAGAGCAATCACTCAGTTAAAACCTGTGAGTTTGGTGATTTAAAGGATTTACTGACTAGACATCGTATTGTCTGTGGAATACCTGATAATGGACTCAGAAGAGACTGCTGAGAGAGCAAGACCTAACACTAGACAAGGCAGTGACTATGGCCCTTATTCTGATCGGTGCGGATATTCCCGCTTGCGTACGGGCCGCCGATGTTTATCGTCTGCGCATGTGCAGAGGTCACTCTGCGCATGTGCAGGCGATTTCGCCGCATGGATTCTTTATACGCCGCACAGGGGGCGTAGAGGGGCGTGAGGGGCTACTTAGCCTCATTACCCTATGCATACGCCCCGCGTTTCATGGGCGTTCCCATGCAAACGCGGGGCGTATGCATGGTAATGAGGCCGTGACGCGTGGGTACGGGGCGGGCATCTGACATCGCCGGATGTCAGCTGCCCGCCCCCATACATGATTTCACACGGACAAGTGTCCGTGTGGTCTTGTGTTGCGGGACCTGGTGGAGCGTGCGGCCCTGCATTCGATGTTCGGCGACCATCGAATGCAGGGGCTGCTCCCAAGACGGAGGAGGCGTATCCCCGTCCAATTTCATGCGGATCGCCACATATCCGCGTACGGACGGCAGGTGGCGATCCGTATGGAAGGCGGGGATTCGCCTGCACGGTTGCGGCCGCATATTCTGATCGGGCCGCACCGATCAGAATAAGGGCCTATGTGCAGATCTGCAGAAATAACTAGATATCAAGCCAAAAGTCACACAAGGACGCTGATGGTGCCGTACATGTAGTGCAGAAAACAGAGCCAAGCAAACCTCCATTCTCAAGAATGAAGCAGTCTAAGTCACAGTCTAAATGGAGAAATGAAGTAGCGCTTACCAATGAGGGATAATCAATGTAAAAAACATTTAATATGCATAGAATAATAAAAATTACATGTACATATGAAAAATAAAATGGGGATTAATAATAAACTCTCTCAAAGGCCCTCTGTATGTGCCACTGTATTTGATAGGATCCGCTCCTATTAGTGCCGTCTTGGTGAAAAGGTCCCAAATGGAACGATGCAGTTCTTTGAACTGGGGGTACAAATGGCTATACACTGGATTCAATTAACACAATAGGAGATGGGTATAGTTACCACTGGATGTCCCTTTGGAGACTTGTATCCGTGTAGGACTGCTGTTTCAAGCTGTAATCTCTGTTTGAAGGGAAAGGGTGGATAAATCTGTTTCTCCTGTGTAAGAATCACGATGGTGTGGAGAGCAGGTGGAAATGTCCCGAACATGCAATAGCTCCAAATGTGGAGGTGAAGACGGCTGGTTGGATCCTGATGAGCACAATGTAGCGATGGCAGTGGGGGGCCTTGAGAGTGAGCAGCTTCCAACGCATTTCACTGCCTCTAGGGGCAGCTTTTTCAAGGATATGCTGCTATGAGTCCAATGGGGGTATTTATACCTGCATTTGATTATCAAACATGATGCACCTGTGTGCTAAGCAACATCTCATTGGATTTTTCATACATATTATTCAATCATAGGAAACAATAGAAGGCAACAGAACTAAAAGAAAAAAAACTTTTCCTGGTTACCAACTAAGCCTAAAGGTTTCTTTCAATGTGGGTCTAATCGTTGTCTTACCTGCCAACATGTGGACAGAAAGACCACACATATTATCATAGATGATGGTTCTGCATATGAAATAGACAGCTTTATAAACTGCAACACTAGCCATGTAATCTATGTGCTCACATGTGACTGCGGTCTAAAATATGTTGGACGCACTACCCGTCCTCTAAAACAGCGCTTTTTAGAGCACCGCAGAAATATTATTAACAAGATTACATCACATAGTGTGTCCAAACATTTTTTCGAAAACCACTCCAGTAATCCTAAGAATTTAAAAATAATAGGAGTTGAGCACATTGCTAAAACTATTAGAGGTGGAGATCAGTTAAAAAAACTGTGTAGAAGAGAAGTCTACTGGATGTACCAGATGAACTGCATCCACCCCAACGGTTTAAATGAAGCCGTAGAACTGAACAATGTGATATACTTGATGTTAGTGAAACAAATTCCATCTATAAGCCACCTACATACTCTACCTCTGCCTAGTTTTTATGTACCTGAAGTCTCGTTCTCTGCTACCTCTGTTGAGGTCTGCTACCTTTTTTATTCACATTATGTATATCCAACATAGTGGCTGGACCAACACACAATGGGGACCAGTCCACTTATTGTCATCAAATGACCAACAAGAAATTTTTGCATCTATGTATATGAGAGTATTCTATAAATGTACATATTACTTTGATTATTCTTCAGTTGACCGATGCAGAGATGTTATTACAACTTTAAATCATCCACCCATTTCTGCATCCATCAACTTGGAAAATGTGTGTTCTTCTAAATTGAAATCCTTCTCCCTACCCCCTTCTCCTCCTGTCTGGTTTTATTATATATGGTTACAGCTATCTTCTTGTGGAGTTTTTTTATTTTTTATTCATTCTTCCTGATGGTGAGACATATATGGTTGAATGGTAACAAGTGTAATAGAATACTAATAAAACCTCCCTACGCCCACTAGATGGCGCAACCATTCAACACCATATATGGACCACCATAGATAAATGAATTATGCTAAATGAAATATGCCATATGTATATGCTTTTTATGTAGAAATCAAAACTGTACCCTAAACCAAAAGTAAAGATTAAAAATCAGCACACCAATTATTTTGATAATTGAGGATTTTCTAATGATATCATAGTGGTCACGTGATCACGTGCTTTTGTTTTGTGTTTTGTGTTCAGAATACTAACATATGATATGGTGTTAAATAACAATAGATCTGCATATAGTGATAACCATTACAATTGCTATTATACATTCATTATCCGTTTTGAATAGTACATTAGGATATCAAATCGGGTTGCTAGACACCCCTCCCTGATATAGCAATCACAAGCCCATCATCTAGTAGAGGCTTGGAACGCATGCCGTCATTAAACGCATTGATTACCCGCCACCCGCTCTAAATCAGAGGTGTGGGACGCAAGCTTGGTTAGGCAACCCGTCCACACACACAGCAGCCGGAAGTATACGTTTTAAAGGGAGGCTTGGAGCGCACGCCGCTAGCACACCAGCCCCTTTGGCTACAAACTATTCCGCCCCACACCTATTAAAGGCTGAGGGCTAAACACGTGTCACGTTACCATGACAATACTGAATGTTTGAGGAAAAGCTATTCCGGACACCTGACATCTGTCCAATAGCGTTTCTTCATATGTTGCTTTCCTATTTCATTTTTTTGCTCAAATCTTGTTGTTTTATTATGAAAACATATTCGAAATGCTATCTTTTAGTTCTGTTGCCTTCTATTGTTTCCTATGATTGAATAATATGTATGAAAAATCCAATGAGATGTTGCTTAGCACACAGGTGCATCATGTTTGATAATCAAATGCAGGTATAAATACCCCCATTGGACTCATAGCAGCATATCCTTGAAAAAGCTGCCCCTAGACGCAGTGAAACGCGTTGGAAGCTGCTCACTCTCAAGGCCCCCCACTGCCATCGCTACATTGTGCTCATCAGGATCCAACCAGCCGTCTTCACCTCCACATTTGGAGCTATTGCATGTTCGGGACATTTCCACCTGCTCTCCACACCATCGTGATTCTTACACAGGAGAAACAGATTTATCCACCCTTTCCCTTCAAACGAAGATTACAGCTTGAAACAGCAGTCCTACACGGATACAAGTTGTCACGACTGGGGATTTTGGACCCGGGAGTGACCTTGGTGGCTAGCTGACAACCCAATGGAAACAGGACGGAGGCAAGTGGATACAAATGGGTAATGTTTATTGCATATAATGAACTGGTACAGGGGACATTTGAAAGTCTGTAAAAGTCTTTGGAAAGCTGGGAACTGATAAGTGACTTGGAGGCACGTAGTAGAGGCATGGGAGCACAGGAGCTGGAAAGCACAGAGTAGGGCCACTGAAGTGCAGGTGCCGGAAGCACGGAGTTGGACCACTGGAGAGCAGGTGCCGGAAGCACGGAGTTGGACCACTGGAGAGCAGGTGCCGGAAGCACTGTAGGCAGTGGTGAAGGTGGTTGCGGGTGCAGGTACTGAGGCACGCAGAGACAGGTGGACACAGGTGCAGATGCTGGAGCGTGCGGGTGCAAGTGGTCACAGGTGCAGGTAACTCGGAAGAACAGGTGCAGGTAACTCGGAAGCACAGGTGCAGGTAACTCGGAAGCACAGGTGCAGGTAACTCGGAAGCACAGGTGCAGGTAACTCGAAATGCAGGAACGGATGAACACTGGTGCAGATGAACACAGGTGCAGGAAACTCGGAAGCACAGGTGCAGGAAACTCGGAAGCACAGGTGCAGGTAACTCGGAAGCACAGGTGCAGGTAACTCGGAAGCACAGGTACGGATGAACTCTGGCACAGATGAACACAGGTGCAGATAACTTGGAAGCACAGGTGCAGGCGACTCGGGAACACAGGTGCAGGCGACTCGGGAACACAGGTGCAGGCGACTCGGGAACACAGGTGAGGCGACTCGGGAACACAGGTGCAGGCGACTCGGGAACACAGATGCAGACGACTCGGGAACACAGATGCAGACGACTCGGAACACAGGTGCTGGGACAGGAAGCAGGTACTGGATACAGGTACAGGGTAACACTGGTGCAGGTACTTGTAATGCAGGAACAGGTGAACACTGGTGCAGGGTCTTGAAAGCACACAGGTGTAGGAACGCTGGTGCAGGGTTTTGGAGGCACACAGGTGTAGGAACGCTGGTGCAGGGTGTTGGAGGCACACAGGTGTAGGAACGCTGGTGCAGGGTGTTGGAGGCACACTGGTGCAGGGTGTTGGAGGCACACAGGTGCAGGAACACTGGTGCAGGGTCCTGGAAGCACACAGGTGTAGGAATGCTGGAGCAGGTACTTGGAGACACACAGGTGTAGAAATGCTGGTGCAGGGTCTTGGAAGCAGGATACAAATGCTGGGTAACTGGAATACCACAGAGCTTAAGCAGGAACACAAGCTGAAGCTTCCTCCCATGTTATTGACAACAATGCAAAAGCAAATCGTCTATGCAGGGCTGGGAGGATAACCCCTCAGAGCAGCACTGATTGGCCATCCGGGTGATTGGTAATGGCCACACCTGGAACAGTATCTGGATGAGGCCAACAGGGAACTTGTATAAATCCTTTCAAGTGGTAACCACAGAGTTAATGGCTGAATCAGAATCACCCAGGTGCTCATTACAAGCAAATACTCAGATCTTGCTGCAGCAGGCTGAGAAACAAGACTGACAGGCAGGTAAGACAGGACAAACACACTGAGTTCTGGCAGGAAATCCAGCGGTAACTATACCCATCTCCTATTGTGTTTATTGAATCCAGTGGATAGCCATTTGTACCCCCAGTTCAAAGAACTGCATCGTTCCATTTGGGACCTTTTCACCAAGACGGCACTAATAGGAGCGGATCCTATCAAATACAGTGGCACATACAGAGGGCCTTTGAGAGAGTTTATTATTAATCCCCATTTTATTTTTCATATGTATATGTACATGTAATTTTTATTATTCTATGCATATTAAATTTTTTTTTACATTGATTATCCCTCATTGGTAAGCGCTACTTCATTTCTCCATTTATCTTCTTTTTTCAGGGACCCACTCAGTCCCTTTAAGTAGCAGCTTTCTCTTGACACACACCCCATTGACAGCGCCCTCGGACCACCTTAGTGTAGTCCCTTTCTTGTTCCTAAGTCACAGTCTAATAAGGAAATTTGTAGTAGATATGGAAATGCTCACAATCCTAAAATGTGCCCTGCTTATGGTAAAACCTGCATGAAATGTGGTAGACTTAATCATTTTGCCAAATGTTGTAAAATGAAAAGTGAAACAACCAAAGTGCATGCTGTTAAACAAACAGAGGAGTTCTTTGTGGATTGCATTGAACTTTGCAGTGCAAATAAGAAATAATGGATTGTCTCTTTAACTGTGAACGAGATTGTCATTCCCTTTAAGCTTGATACCGGCACGCAGGTGAATTTAATATCGTTTTAAGACTATAAGACTTTTAGAGTAAAACCTAAAATTCATCCAGCCAAAGTGAAAGTTACAGGTTACACTGGGGAGGAAATTCCTGTGAAAGGTACATGCTTAGTGACACTGAAATATAAGGGACAACAGTTTAAAACATCTCTACTAATTGTGTATTAAAATGTGCAACCAATTCTAGGATTAAGTTCCTGTGAGAAACTAAGCTTGCTAAAGAAAGTTTTTACGGTGACATCACAAGTAGAAAATGACTGCAAATCGATGTTTACAGAATACAGAGACTTGTTTGAAGGTCTAGGTTGCTTGCCTGGAGAGCATAAAAAAAATATAGACATGCAAGTTTCTTCCGTGATACACCCCTGTAGAAAAGTGCCGTTCGCACTGAGAGAAAGACTCAAACAAGAGTTAAACCACAGGGAAGCCTTGGGTGTGATACAAAAAGTTGATGAGCCTACTGAATGGGTAAGCTCCTTAGTAATTGTTGAAAAGAAAAATGGACAACTCAGAATATGTCTAGACTCCAGAGATTTAAACAAAGTTTAATGAGAACATTTTAAATTACCAACTAGAGATGAAATCATGTCGCAATTTGCGGGCGCAAAATGGTTCAGTAAATTGGACGCATCTTCAGGATTCTGGCAAATAAAGCTAGATGAGGCCAGCTCAAAGCTTTTACATTTAATATACCAGAAGGTCGATACTACCATATGGAATTTTGTCTGCTCCGGAAGTATATCACAAAAAGATACACATGATTTTTGAACATAATCCAGGTGTTGAAACAATGATGAATGACATTATTGTCTGGTGATCTACAAAGGATGAGCATGATTCTAGACTGAGACAAGTAATGGAACTTGTCAAGAAAGTGGATCTAAAGCTAAACAAGGAAATTGGCGTGAATACACTTACCTTTATTGGCGACATGGTCTCGGATCAAGGTGTAAAACCAGACCCAAGGAAAATATCAGCAATAGTGAACATATAATGTCCTAACAACAAAGACGACAGAAGATTCCTAGGAATGATTACTTACATAGGAAAGTTTATTTCTCAACACTCGTAACGAACAGCCTCTCAGATAGTTGTTGGACAAAGATAACGAGTGGATGTGGTCACATGAACAAGAAGAAAGTTGGCAAAACTTGAAATAGGTCATTACAGAGCAACCAGTGCTAAACTTTTTTGATCCTGCAAAAATAATAAGAATTTCAGCAGATGCTTCGCAATTTGGCCTAGGCTTAGTGTTGTTACAAGAACATGAGGATACATGGAAACCAGTAATCTATGCATCAAGAGCACTGCAAAGTGCTGAAACAAGGTATGCTCAGATAGAAAAAGAACTTCTAGTGAGCAATTTCATCAATTTGTGTATGGTCAAAAATTTACAGTGGAAACTGACCATTGGTACTATCATTAGAGTCATTACATGACTGTCCCATGAGAATTCAACGAATGCTTATCAGACTACAGAAATATGATGTACACTTGCTGTACTGTCCCGGTAAATACATGTACATCGCTGATACACTTTCTCATGCTGTGGACAAAAGGAAGGTTCCAAAAGTCTGATGGATGAAGAGATAGAAGCCTATGTTAATTTGATCAAAGCTTCTCTACCAGTGTCTCTTGTAAGGCAAGAACAGATTAGGACGAAACAGAGACAGATGACACAATGAAAGTGTTGAAAGATATCATTCTGAAAGGTAGGCCAGCAGAAAAACATGCATGCCCGCTGTCTATTCATGATTATTGGATGTACCGCAGTGACCTTACTTGTCGATGGTATTATTTACAAAGGCAATAGGTTTGTCATACCTGCACGACTAAGAAAAACTATGCTGTGCAAGATACATGAAGGCCACTTAGGAAATGTAAGCGGAGAGCATGTGAAGTTATGTATTGGCCAAGAATGAACCAAGACAAGACCTCCTGTAGCCTAACCAAACCCTCCCACAGCCTAACTCTAACCTCCACTCCCACAGCCTAACTCTAACCTCCCCTCTTGCAGCCTAACCAACCCTCCCACAGCCTGACTCTAACCTTCCCTTCTGCAGCCTAACTCTAACCTCCCATCCCACAGCCTCCGTTGCACCTAACCTCACCTCCTGCAGCCTGACTCTAACCTTCCCTAACCTCCCCTCCCGCAGCCTAACCCTAACCTCCCCTAATCCTAACCTCCCCTCCTGCAGCCTAACCCTAACCTCCCCTAACCCTAACATCCACTCCTAAAGCCTAGCCTAACCAACCCTCCCGCAGCCTAACTCTAACCTCCACTCCCACAACCTATCTCTAACCTCCTTCCCACAGCCAAACTCTAACCTACCCTCCCACAGCCTCCATCACACCTAACCTCCCCTCCTGTAGCCTGACTCTAACGTTCCCTAACCTCCCCTCCCACAGCCTAACCCTAAACTACCCTCCCACAGCCTAACCCTAACATCCCCTCCCGCAGCCTAACCTTAAACTCCCCTAATTCTAACCTCCCCTGCTGCAGCCTAACCTTAACCTCCCTCCTGCAGCCTAACTCTAACCTTCCCTAACCTCCCCTCATGCAGCCTAACCCTAAAGTCCCCTCCCGCAGCCTAACCTTAACCTCCCCTAACCTCCCCTCCTGCAGCCTAACCCTAACCTCCCCTCCTGCAGCCTAATCCTAACCTCCCCTCCTGCAGCCTAATCCTAACCTCCTCTAACCCTAACCTTCCCTCCTGCAGCCTAACCCAAGCGTCTCCTCCCGCAGGCAGTTTTACCCTAATCTCCCCTCCTGTAGCCTAACTCAAACCTCCCCTAATCCTAAACTTCCATCCTGCAGCCTAACCCAGTTGTGCACGCAGGGGGGTTTCGGAGTACCCCCCAAAAAAAACAGGAGTCTAAGGGCCCGAGGCTGAAAGCTGAGGTTCCCCTCTTTTCATGGGTACAAGAATTTTAAAAATCGGCCCTTGGCAACCGGAGATATCTGACTTCAAAGCAGTGGTCCCCATCCAAGCCAGTTAATTGTCCATCCCTGTCAGATATTTCAGGTTCTGTCTCACAGAGTTTTTCTGAGGGTATATTCCAAAAGCTGGGACTCTCCCCCTTTGATGGACACTAGCAGCTTGTCTCCTCTGTTCCCAGAACCAGAGATATCAGCCTTCCAGCAGCTGGTTACTGCTCCAGCTCCACACACCTGGTATGTAGTTTTATATATTTGTTGGCAGATTGCTTTGCCTCCTGAACTCTGATCCCCTAGTCCCCAGTACCATTTGGTAGGTGGGATTCTCTAATTTTTACTCCATTAAAATCTAAGAAATCTATTTCCGGGAACTGGAGATATCTGCAGTCAATCGAGCTGTCCTCCCACCATAAAATTATGAATAATAAAACCACTCCACTATACACCCCTCCTCTGCATATTTAACATCCTCTACCACCCTGGAAGTTATGTATCAGGGCCCCTTCACCCACCCCATCTCCCACCATCTGTGCAGTAAAGGTGTAATTAGTGGAAATTACTGATCCAGGCCCTACATGCTGAGCGGTTGATATAATACCCCCTACCACCCGCGGGACATCAAAGCATATACTGGGTCACCTAAGTGTCCATCTCCGTGCTTTGCTCCGCCCCTCTGAAAACCCCCATCTGAAAATCCTGTGTTTGCCCCTGTAACACTAATGTCCCCTCCCACAGCTTTACCCTAATCTCCCCTCCTGTAGCCTATCTTAAACCTCCCCTCCAGAAGCCTAACATCCCCTAATGATCGTCTCAAGATCAATGATCGTTCTGGTGTGTGCCCTACATTACACATACTCCCACAAGAGCATCTTAATATATATATTTCCATGGTAAGACATGTCTTCCAGATGAGGTAAAACGAAAACAAAATGTTTTTGGTACTTAGTTAAATTTTTCTTTGACTTCATCTGGGGGACATTCAATCCCTACTTTATTGGTTGTGTACATGACAAGGATGCTAGTAGATCTTTCTTCAACCTGTCTCTGAGGGTTTTAAGTTCAAACTGAGGCATGTGTTGGAAGGGATAAGCTTATATACCCCTAAAACATTTAACTAATTCAATGCTGACTCAATCCCTCAATAACACCATGTATATTAATTTCCCCCAGATAAAGTAAGAGAAAAAGATTTAACTAGTAAGTACCAATAAGTACCAAACAGGTGTTCAAATTCAGAATACATCAGAGTTTCATAGATTAAACTCTTCCTAATTAAATGGGTTATCTAACATATAGGATTGTTTACATAAAACAACAAAACTGTAGAGCTATTGTGCAAGTACTAAAGACTTTAATTATCCTAATGAGAAAAGACCTACATTTTCTTCTCCATACTAAAGAAGCCCTTTAGGCAGCTATGGTTTTCACATACTAATTGAAATAAAATAAAACATGTTTTATTAGCAAACTATTTGTAACTACGGTAATATTTTTTAATCTGCAAAAAGAATCCTGAGTCCCTAGCTGTATGTAACAAGCTGATCCACACCATCACTAACAAATTTCATAACCTGCCCTTAATTTCCCCACATACTGTGGCTTGTATTATTCCCAATTTCAACCCGCTTAAATGGATGAAAAGGGGTATTAATTTGCTTGGCGACTTATTGAACGGCCCAGTTCTCAGCTATTTCTCAGAGCTACAGTACGGCAAAGCTTTTCTCTACCAGATACAGATAGACTACAATAATATCAAATTAACCACTGATGGAACAGCCTTTCTATTACCTCTGTAGTACCGACACCCAATTTGGCGTTATACCAAAAAGATTTATTTTTGGTATAAAAACCTCATAGACCTGATCCCATCCCCTAGGTCCAGAGCTCAAATCTGATGGGAAACAGATATTGGACATGCGTTGCATGAACCCCAGTGTTAGAAAATCTTTACCTTATCCTATACAATGTCCAGGTGCTTAAACCACTCCGAGATGCATATCAAATTATTACACATGTTATGGGGGATATTCAGTCCCCGGCAAGCATCTCCCGTCGGGGAGATGCTCGCCGGGCCCTATTCAATGCTGTCTTCTCGAAAGCATTGAGCAGGGTTTCTCAGCCGAACAAGCCCGACATCACTAGCTGTCAGGCTTGTTCTGCCGAGAACATCCAGGAAGTGACGAGCTGCTGGCTGCAGCTCGCCTCTTCCCAGCCGCAACTCGCGGCCACATCCCCTTCTCGCTCCCCAGCAGGCGGGACATTGAATCCCACCTGCATGTTCTTGGTCGAGCTGACCCTCAGATTGAATACCCCCTGTGACCCTCAGATTGAATACCCCCCTATATCTCAGACAATATAGACCACATACGATCTGGCCCTCCTGTTCGAAATTCTGTTGGCGCCTCTGCGGTGATGTCAGCCATCAGTTCCACGTCTTTTGGTCCTGTCCTAATATCACTCTTGCCTTTGCCCTCTCATAGCCCTCCTAAACTGTTTCCCTAACTCAGTTCCCTCCCATCATGTTCTAGGTCATATCTGCATCGCAGCCCGGTCTGCTGTTGCCGAACGCTGGAAACAAGCAGCACCTCCCCCCTATCTCAAAGTTGTGCGAAAAATTAATTCACACTTTTTAAATGGAGAGTATTGCCCCACTCACCTTTCTTCACATGCCTCCTCAGCCCATTGGAACCACTGGAGAGTATTTGCTACAGTCGATGAAGGTGCTGATCTTATAAAGCAAAGTCTGAGCGATCCCTCTCAGTATATACCGACCTCCTTAGTATATATAGGGCCTTATTCTAGTTCACTCTTTCTGACAAAATCCTTCTTAGATTGACAAAACCATGTGCACTGCAGGGGGGCAGATGTAAAATGTGCAGAGAGAATGAGATTTGGGTGAGTTATTTTGTTTCTGTGCAGGGTAAATACTGGCTGCTTTATTTTTACACTGCAATATAGATCTCACATTGAAGTAAAACCCCACCCAAATCTAATTCTCTGCACAAGTAACATCTGCCCAACCTGCAGTGCACATGGTTTTGTCCATCTAAGAAGGATTTTGTCAGAAAGAGTGAACTAGAATAAGGCCCATAGAGTATTACTTTATCTCCTCTAGCTACTTGAGCTGTAATTCATGTATGGGATTATGTTGTTTTATGCCATGTTATACTGTTTTGAAACTATGATACAGTTATGGTGACTGTTCTTTTTACTTTCTGTTACCCCCTGTTTTACATAATGTGAAAACTTTTCAATAAAAACTATTGAAGTAAAAAAAAAAGACTCCTGAGGAAGTCCAGCACGTTTATGCAGAGTGACTAAGGACATTTTTTGACACCTCCATATGCTAGCAGCACGCAGCATCAGCAGATAAGTTGTTTTACTCTAACCCAACTGTATGATCTTTTATTACCTTATTAAATGTTGTGCATTGCAATATTACACTATTGCCCTTTTTTTCATCTCTCTAAATGCACTAATATCATCCTGTCTGAGTTGTGGGGAAAAGCAGAGGATAGAAGAGGATATCCGAATTGAAGGAACTGCTACTACTGCTGGAAAATATAATCACATGCGCATCATAAGTGGAGGAAAAATAAAATAGTGTGCCTAGTATAGGGAAGCACCATGACCGAAGCATGTTGAGCGCAGCGAGCCATGCGAGGGGATGTGGTGCACTTTTTTAGTGTCCATGTTGACTGTGTCGGCATTCAGAAAAAAAAGTTAAAAACTCCATGTCAAGCTTTTGACTGTCAACCTAAGGCTTGTGTCGATCTAATGAGCCTATTGACCTAACCCGTGTCTGCCCCACCTGCAGTGCACATGGTTTTGTCCATTTGAGAAGGAATTTGCCTTTGCAAGTGAACCAGAATAAGGGCCTATATGTATTTATATTTCATGACACTGTTGAATTACTCAACATTGTACTATAAACAAATACTTAGATATAAATACTGTATATGCTATACATAGAACGGGCATCTGTAGAGCTCTTGAAAAAAGCCATTGGACAGGCTATATGATACTTTAGCACATGATATTATGACATTGCTGTAACCATGTTTCTGTGTCACTCCTTGAAAATCTAAGAGAGTGCCAAAAAGGGGTTCTCCTACTGTGCCCATTTATATTTTGTTCATATGTACATGCTTGATAAATTGTTTAGCACAGTATCAAAGTAAATATACAAACATACAGTACCACAGCATATAGTTTTTATGAACAAACGATAATAACATACAACGTACAACAGAATGCACAAAGTAAACTTCAAGTGTCACCTTCAGTTACCCCCTCACTATAATTACCCAACGCACACAATACAGCTGTCATCTGGGAATGGAGTACAGTATATGCTGCAACGCCCATGATCCAACATTACAGCTCTATAACGCATATATACAGTATACAGACCATTAATGCCTCTGATATACACTTCAGCTACTATGCATGCCCCTAGTTGGGATACATCTGGCCAGGATGCCAGAGTAAAAAAAAAAAAAAAAAAAAAAAAAAACAGACTCGACATCCTAACCCTCTCCTTTTACCCCCATCAACCTAACCCTTCCTTGCAGAAACCTAACCTCCCTAACCCTCCTATAAAAATATTTCTTAGATGGACAAAACCATGTGCACTACAGGTGAGGCAGGTGTAAAATCCCACCCAAATCTAATTATCACTGCACAAGTAACACCTGCCTCACCTGCAGTGCACATGGTTTTGTCCATCTAAGAAATATTTTGTCAGAAAGAGTGAACTAGAATAAGGGCCTCAGTTCCTGCTGGAGCCTGCTGAAAAATAGCCCTGCTACCAACTATAATCTCCCTAAAACTAGTTTTCAAAAGTAGGCAAGTATGAAGGAAATTGGAGAACAGTTCTCAAAAATCAATTAAAAGTCAAATTTAATATATATATATATATATATATATATAATAAAATGACAATAATAAAAAAAAAAAACATATTATCCAAATCTCATGGACTCTAATTGATAAACGGGGTCCAAATAACCTGCACTGTCCAATGGAAAAGGTCCCAATGGTGGGGAGCAATAAAGAGTCCTGGGAATCGCTGGAGGGAGAGGTCCTATGTTTGGATATTTGGACCACTCAACCTCACTGGTACCTGGAAATCGCTGGAGGGAGAGGTCCTACGTTTGGATGGTGGTCCACTCAACCTCACTAGTACATTTGAATACAAAGCCTGGGACATCCGATATAGGGGACCAGATGGTCAGAAGATTGAGCAGGTGGTGTCCTGGTTAAAGTGTTAAAAAGTCCACATGAGGATTGCAAGGATCTGGATCTGCACCAACGCGTTTTGCTGGTCCAAGTACCAGCTTTGTCAAGGTGTTCTGTTGTTATCTGGGACCATATATTTATACCCAGACCTCTGATCCTCTCTTTGCACAACCAGGTGCAGAAGGTGGAAGCCGGAACGCTCTGTTTCAGCTTCAGCGTCCTGTGTATGTGTTAGGAGTCCCAGTGGACTGCAAGACAAATTGAAATATACTTGCTGGAGTAAAAGACAATGGAGGCAGGATGGCTGTTGAAACACTGTATTAGCAGGATCAGGAACAGGTATTAGGTATCAGGAATCAAGTACAGGTATCAGGTCACAGGTACAGGAATCAGGTCACAGGCAAGCTACAGCTACAGATGTTTACATCCTGCTATCTAACCACCACCCACTTGCTTGCACCTCTTGTATTCTGTCTGTCTGCCCTTCCTACTAGATTGTAAGCTCCTCCGAGTAGGGCCCTCTTCCCTCCTGTTGTCAAAGCCCACTTCTCTTCACATGTCACTCACAGCTCTCCTATACTCCAACACTCAGTGACCATCTTCGTTGAGTCCTCACTACTTATATCCAAGCTGTAATGTGTATTGAACTGTGGCGCTCTTTGTTTGTACTGTATTTTTGTTATTTATTCAATGTTATGCCAAGCTTTGTCTCCCTGTATTGTTCCTTTGTACGGCGCTGCGAAACACTTGTGGCGCCTTATAAATAAAATTATAATAATATTAGTACAGACACAGCTGAGAACACTATAACTGGCCCTGAGCTCAGGGCAAATGCAGCTTTTTAAAATCAGCACAGACCAATTGCTGCAGCACACAGAGCAGCCCCCTCAATTATCAATATGTGCTGCAGCTGGGAAGGGTATTCTGAGAACAGCCCAGTCCAGCTGATTACATACCTCCCAACATGACCCTCTCCAGGAGGGACAAAATGCTCTGTTCCTGGACTTCCCTCCTAATTTATGATTTCCCTCACCTGTGGTGAACAGGGTAATTGATGAGAAAGGTGTTTCATCACAGGTGATGGCAATCAATAATTAATAGGGAAGTCCAGGAACAGAGCATTTTGTCCCTACTGGAGAGGGTTATGTTGAGAGGTATGTGATTACACCAGCTGGAACTGCTCTCAGAAACCACAATTTTTCAGGCAGAACCCAACAGCAGCACCTCTGGCCACCCATAGGTACTGCAGACCAAGAAATGACAGCAGCACCTCTGGCCACACAGAGGTACTGCAAGCTGAACATAACAACAACAGCAGCACCTCTGGCAAACCAGAGGCACTGCAGACCAAACAATGACAGCAGCACCTCTGGCCACACAGAGGTACTGCAAGCTGAACATAACAACAACAGCACCTCTGGCAAACCAGAGGAACTGCAGACCAAACAATGACAGCAGCACCTCTGGCCACACAGAGGTACTGCAGGGTGAATATAACAACAGCAGCACCTCTGTGTAACTAGAGACACTGCAGACCAAACAAGACATAAATGGCAGCCCTGACAGTATGACTCCCTCCCCACTGTTATCGGCAAGTGTCTATGCACTTGTCGATGCCAATATTCCACCAGACCCCACTGTCATCAATATTTCCAGTATGCTGTACCCTAATAATGCTCTCAGGGAATGCATCTGGGTCACAATGAAGCAAATTGCTGCAAATCCCTGCACTTGGTAAGTGGGCAGGACTGGAAGTCTGGTCTATCCCCCCAAATCAGGAGTCTTTGTGTAAATTGTGGTAGAGTAGGCAGGTACATGCCAGGGGTATGTGAGACAGAGCCTTTCCTATCATACTTTAGAATAAGACAGAGTTTTTTTTACTATATAAAGTATATGAAATATATGACTTGGTGAGTGGGGTGGCCTTGCCCTGTGGTGGGTGAGCCCCCTGCAACATACTGCAACTAGATCTGAATCAGACCCATACTGCATATGCATCACACCCACAGTACATTCACGCAACAAGGAAACTGCAATGGTGATCGTACCAACAAATTAGTTGCAAAGCGAGTGACAGGTTGACAGTGTTTGGGAGTGATAACAGGGATTGATTGGGTAAAATGCAGGCATGTCATGGCCGTTCAGATGGTGTTTTGTGGGCATGCATAAATTACCAGATACAATCTTACTCTGTGTCCCAGGAGGGCAGCTCAACCGTTATGGCTACAGTGGCACTCAGACTCTGCAACATGATCAGATTTGCACCGATTATACCATTGTATGAGCAATTGTATGATGTTGGATGAAAATGATACGATAGCAGTGGGTGTCCTTATGCTCACGTAACCCTCTGCCTATATTACCATATAATTGCAATTGTGAACAAAGAAAGATCAGGGTTGCCGACCCTCCCGAAAATCGGGCCCCCCTCCCGGCCCCCCGGAAGGGTGGGCAACCCTCCCGGATTCAGTGGGGACCCCCGCTGTCCCCCGGATCGCGGCATTAAAATGCCGCAATCCTCGGGTCTCAGAGGAAGGGGTGGAGCTAAAATGGCACAATTGCATCATTTTAGCCCCGCCCCCTCCACGGAGATCAGTGAATTCGCTGGTTTAACAGCATGGGGGTGGGGCTTAGTGATGTCACTCTTAAACCCCGCCCCCTTAGCGGCTGCTGAAACTCTCCTCTCTGGGCTTCTCCCGGAGAGGAGAATAATAAAGTCGGCAACCCTGAGAAAGATATAAACAGCAATCGCTAGAACAACAATCTGAATTAGGCCCTATGTACAGATTGGAAGAACAAGCTAGCTTGCTTTTGCACTTAATCAAACAAATGAGTTTCCATTTTAAGTATTGTGGGTTTAAACCGCTATGGGTCAGGGCTCACTGGCAGTTGGTGGGGTTCCATTTTGAACGTAGGACGGGGCTGCAGCCTCACTTCAGCAGCCACCACTAATTAGTATTGAGGCTGCGGCATAAATTGTCTAGTACTATGAGGCTAATTCAGACCTGATCATATGGGCCCGAATGTGTAGCGCCCATTGATTGGGCAGACGCCGCCCCGCTTTAGTGCAATCTCGCCTTGCGAATTAATGTGCAGACTGTGCGAATGGATGGGTACGCCTAGCGAAGACTTTGCAGCCAAGCAAATAATGTCCAAATCCTGTTGCAAGCCTCTCACCATCGAAAGGTTTTTACACTGGTCACCACTCATTGCAAGCTCAGGGTAGCGACAGACAGTGATGTTTGAGGTGGCAGTAGGTGTGGCTCCCCTTTTTGAATATTGGACAGTGGTGCAGTCCCACCTCTGTAACTGCCACTGGCAGGGAAGTCCAGAAACAGATAATTTTGTACCTAATGGAATGGGTCATGTTGGAGGGTATGCAGACTTACTTGGAGGCTGTGATGAATACAGGCTTATCCTACTCGGAGCTAACATCACAAGCACTCCCCTAAAGGGCTTGGGCACGCTGATCATGTTTTCATCAGTATATTTGAGCATTTAAGCGCATGTTTAGAATTCTATTTTTCTTAAAAAGGTATTTCAAAATAATCCATTTTATTAAGCCCTGCTGCTACACTGTCACTTTATTTTTTCCCTGTGGTTTTTTAACATGTATTTGAAAGCAATCTAAGCACACAATGAATAAATGTTAATAACACAATAGGTAGACTTGCCCTTAAACAAAATGGCTTACTACTGCTTCACAAAAGGGTGTAGCTGTAGCAAGCGTCGTGCACTGACTGACTGTCTCCCCACTCTATGGTGCAGAAAGAAGACGCTCTGGTCCCGTCCTCCCCCTAGCCTCTGTGGTTGTCCTGCTTTCTCTGGTCCTGCGTTCTGAGACCTGCAGCAGGCAGCAGCTGAGCTGAGTAAGGACTCGGAGGTGGAGCTGAGGCTGCTGCTCGCTCATTCATCAGACAAGTCATTTCTTCTTTATCCTCTTCCACAGGAGCTTAAGAGCCCGGGCCTGGCTATGGACACACAGAAAGTAAGATACTTTACATTGCTACTAAATGTTCTGTATAAATTGGAACTTGACACTTCAGACCCCGCCGCCCCTGCTGCACTCTATAACGGTCAGTGTTAGGATATGCATAGAAATAGCAGCTACCTTTTCATTCATTGCTGCCAAGGGGCTTAGGAAATGTTGGGTGATGGAGATCGGGCGATGCTGGCCTGCAGGCACAATGGGCGTAATCGTCTATTGTGCACAGTGTGGTAGGATGGGTGGGTGAGACTAGTGCTGCTGCTGCTGCCTGTGATAGTATGCGGGGACATCATACATGGGCGTGGATCGGATGTGTCTGAGATCTTCCAGCATCATGTCTGATATTATTTCCATGCTTTCTCCCAAGTAATGTCCAGCTCCAATATACATGTCCTTTCTACTGCATAGAAATGTGACCTCTTGCTGTTCTCCCTCCTGCTGCTTGGCAGGTGTTTCTGTACCGAATGCACAATGCAGAACTGCAATACCCTCCTACATCCCTAGCAGCCCACAATGTGAAGAGTAATATGTATGTGCAAAAGATGTAGAGTGATGTTATTATGGTGTATTAATGTTAATTGTCTTAAGTTGGATGTGAATACTTTGCAGACATGACTGGCATGTCAGCAGTCCTCCATCCATCAGTGGTGGCAGCATCTGTGGCCTTGTTCCCATCCTATCCTAGTGTCATTGTGCCATGTGGAGCGAGCAGGTGGAGTTTTGTAAAGCAGCTCAATTATTTAACAAGAGGACGCAGAAGCTTTATATTAAACATGCTCGGCTGCATAATATGCATCCTTGAAGAAAGAAGTAACATTTGGTCGAATAGGGAGGATGCTAGAACCTGGAACACTTGTTTAATTGTTAACTTAGAATCAATTGATGCAGTCTGTGCAACACATTTTTACATTGTATATTCACAATTATTCAGTCTTCCCACATTTTTTTTATGTGTATTTTCTTTTCTTTTAAATAGTATTCATTTTATTTAAAGGCAACTTTTACTATGATATAGCAAAATGTAGTTCCTGTATTTATTTCCATCTTTCCTTTTGCTTTTTTATGTCTTCAGTTGTATAATGATATTACCATGTATTTCACATTTCATAAGCTTTTCTGCCACTGAAAATGTCACTAGCAGTACATTGTTGTTACTGGAAGTTTTGAATTAGGTAAAACATGTTCCTTGCTGTTTGTGTTTGGAGCTTATAATAATTAAGTAATTCTATTTATAAACCTGATAATGGACTCCTCTAATATAAGCAGCTTGGCATCTATACAAATAGGTGACTGAACGACCAATTCAATTGTTGCTCCATTAGGAAGCCCATACATCGTGCTCTGATGGCTGATAATAACTACTTGGTCTATCTAAACTTAAATTAGTATTGATGCTGCAATAATTTTGTGTTTAGTCACACAAAGCGGCACACCCCACCTGAAGCAGTGGTTACAGTGCCCAATTTATAGACTTTGCACACATTTCTTCTCGCACCTCAGAAGGCTGAGAGAGGAAATATCTCCCTTATGGCTAGCAGTAGTCTAAACAGAGAAACAATTAAATTGCTCTGTTTTGCACCCCCTAGTGATAGCCGCAGGGGAAAACAATTGAAGGTACTTGTGTAATAACTGGGCGCCCGATTTTTGATCGGGTCGGAAAAATCATGTTCATTGCATCGCGACCAAATCGCATGCGATGCGATCGACGCGATTTTCCATAGGATTCAATGTTAAAATGGTCCTGTTCATTTCCCTCCTATCCAAGTGGGCATAGAGTTGATTTTATATAGCGTGGCGAGCCACCGAGCCCGAAGCGTGGCGCGCGGACGCGGATTACTTAAAATGTATTCCGCGTCCCCTCGCCACACTTCAGGCTCGGTGGCTCGCTGCGCTCACCACGCTATATAAGATCATCTCTATGCCGGTGGCTCGCTGCGCTCACCACGCTATATAAGATCATCTCTATGCCCACTTGGATAGTGGGGAAATGAACAGGACAATTTTAACATTGAATCCTATGGAAAATCGCGTCCATCGCATGCAATTTGGTCGCGATGCGATCGATGCGATTTTACCGCAAAATCGCGTCCATCGCATCTGATTGTATGCCTTAAGTTAAGGCATACAATCAATCGCATCGGGCGCCCAGATATTACACAAGTACCCAATTGAAATACCACCAAGGAATAGTTACCTTTTACTTAGGATCAAGTCTTGAGAAATGTTATGTAGTTACCTTGGCAACCGTTATCACATGCCATATGATATAGTTAAGGCTCTGGAAGTTCATAGTGTAAAATCTTGCAGCTTTCATTCTTTGTTGATCAAGCTGTGCATACAGCTGCTAACAGCCACCATGGTAACAGATTTGGCTGGTCTACACATTTGCATTTCAATGCAGTTCTCCTGCGTTTCAAATACAACCACTGTAGCACTCATTGGCAGAGCCGTGGGTGTGGTAATAAGAAAATACCAGTTTCAGCTTTCCCCTTGTGCAATAGCATACATCAGAGAGTGCAAGCCTTGAGACACCCATTTAGTATACTCATATACTGTATGTAGTAGCACTGCCACTGGTTCCAGACAGCCCTCCATTGTCACACCTCACTCACTCACTCACTTTCGACACTTTTCCACACCTTTGAGGCACAGTGTCTCCATGTAAACGTGGCATTTGTTGAAGTGGCTATGCTGATGCTTGCATTGACACACCCATATTGCAGAGATTTTTTAATGGTCACTTCTAGCCACCTTCCAGTCATCATCCAGGCACTTGTAGGGTTGCAGGACCAATAACAATTATTAATAGTCTATGTAGTAAGCAAAATAAGTGTTCTGGCTTACAATCATACTATGTAGACCAGGGGTCCTCAAACTATTTGCTATGGGACCCCATCAGACAATAAAATAACCCCAGCAAGTTACTGCATAAGATCATCACATATGTAGTCAGCACATACATGGCAGCATTGTGGTGACACAAAATGATGGGAGAGTCTAAAATAACAGACAATTCAACAGAGTTTTCAGACTCCTTGAATCACTGACTGAGATTAGAAAAGTCATCAGCCTGATGGTCAGCAACATGGAGTCGTAACCCCATGCTAAGAAGGTCAGGGCCTACAGTTTGAGAACTGCTGATGTAGACAAACAGAAGTGAATGCTGTCCCTCACCACATAATTGACCTTAAGGATGACATATAAACATATATTTTTTCAAAATTTATAAATAAGAAACCTTTGGCCTAGGGGTGTTGTGAAAAAAATTGTAATACAGTAGGGTGCTGTGATTCAAAAAAAAGTTTGGGAACCACTGACAAAGGTGCTGAAAATGTTGCACATACTGGCCCTTATTCTGATTGAGTTGGAGGGCTGCACGTGCAGTTGGACGGCCAATGTTTGGTGTTTGCGCATGTGCAGAGGCGTTTCTGCACATGTGCGAATGCCTCGCACGTCCGAACACGGCGTGAGTTCCTTGCAGAAAACGATCGGTCAAAACCATCCGAGCAGGGGGTGGAGAGGGGCGTGAAGAGCTGTTTGGGCTCCTTACTATATGCGTACGCCTCATGTTTCTTGGGCGTTCCCATGAAAATGCTGGGCGTACGTATGGTAATCTGGCCATGACGCACGTGGGGGGAGGGGACTTCTGACATAGCCGGATGTCATCTACCCGCCCATATCCCTGCTTTCATACGGAACAATGTCAGAGTGGTCTGGAGCACTCGGTGCTGCCTGACCGCTCGGTCCATCATTCGATGGTCGGCGACCATCGGAGAATGGGGGAGGTGTTCGCATGAAACATCCACTCGCGGTCCGTTCGCTCGGCGTCTTACCACATTCGGACAGTGTGAGCGATCCGTGCGGTAGGCGGGGCTAAGAACACTCGGTGCCCATTCGAAAATACGCATCCGTCCAAGTCCACTAGAATAAGGGCCACTGTACAGCCTCTGCTCATTCAGAAATATATATCTATAGCTGTAGGTTGTTGTAACTAAGCCTAAGATACTTAAGCTATTGAAGATGGGATGTTGCTCATAGCAACCAATCAGATTCTATCATCTTATGGAAAATGCTGTAGAATCTGATTGGATCTTCAATAGATCTCCCATCTATACTCTTAGGTTCTAACCATTCTCTAATCTGTTCCCATTATATTCAATAGGTTCATTTTGGTTTTATGTACCAGGGAATAACATACTTATACAGGGCCTAATCCGGGTGTGGGATCTGGTCAGTAAGTCGACCCTATGAAGGTAGACAGGGCTTAGGTTAACACCTGAAATAGGTCCATATGGATAAGATCAGAAGGTCAACACAAGTCTTACATTGACAATGGGAAGGTCGACATGAGTTTTTCAAGGCGACATGTGCCAATAGGCTGTATTCCATACCGTACCACCCACAACAGCATGGTGGGAGAATAAAACAGTGTGCTGAGCACAGTGGGAGGCCGCGCCCGAAGCATGGTGAGTACAGCGAGGACAATCCGGACAGAAAAACCATGAAAAAGCTATGTCGACCCTGGGACTGTTGACCTTCTCATTGTCGACCAAATGCTTGTGTCGACCTTCCGACTGCCTCCTTTAGCCACGTTGACCTATTTCAGATGTCGACTGCCAGACCCATACCTCTGGGTGTTAGCACCTAAAGTGTCCTATTTTGACCATTAGAGCCTAAAAAGACCGAATTACTATTACTCAAGTTGAAACGATACAACTTTACTATGGAAATGTGTGAAATGAGTATAATATTTTCCATATGTAATTCATGTATCCCGTTGCGTTGCAGCCTTGCTGTGGAAGTGCTGCAGCATGACTGTTGAGCCCTGAGATTTATGGTGTGAGCATACACATGCACCCACAATTCATTCACGGGAGCAAATGAGCAGGGCACATTAGATGAGGGCCCTTCTGAGCGATCTTTTAATATCTTGTCTAGTGCGTACACACAATATCGTTAATGTTGCATGCTCACGCGCATTGTTAACGACCCCCCTCACCCTGCATGTACAGATTAGGGAGGTCCTCCTTAATGATGGCAATGCTGCCGCATAGTCCCCGTTTCCCTCCATCGTTACTCTCTTCCCCGATTGCATCAACAATTGTGTATGCACTTGCCAATGCGGGACCCTGCCGTGTCCCTGCTGCCGCCAATATGGGTGTCGGCATGGGCCTCATTCTAATTTATGGGCACCGTTGCAAATTCGCAACGGTGAGCGATGTTTCCTAACTGCGCATGTGCCGAGTGCGAGCGGCCACGGTGAACAGAGTGTTCGCTGAGCGCTCCCACCCACCAGTCTGGACATGGGGTAGTCGTGCCCATGGGCTGGTCGGTGACCATCGAATGATGTGGGTTTGGCCCCGTAGGCTGCTAATGGATGTTTATGCAAAACATCCATTTGCAGCCGTGGGGGGCGAATTCGCCCTGCAAAGGGGGGCGGAGGCCTGTGCGAGTAGCGGGTGGGCTTAAAAAGACACGCAGCGCTGCATTAAGCCCAATGTATATACATAGGGCTTAAGGCACTGGTTGGTTTTAATTTATTCTCTATTAAAAAGGTATAAATTCCTACACTGACATTTTATAAACTTATAAAATTCATGAAAAAAATAAACTAAATTTAGAGCTTCAAAATCAGGGTCTAGTTATTACTATTAAAACATAATCATTACATTATAGCAGACACTGGCCTTAGTACAACGTTCTTAAACAATGTGCTTCTAGCTGATGCAGATTATAGTATAATGTGCTTAGCAACAGTATATATATATCTATTTATTGCGGTATTCAATCTCGGACGAATTTCCACCATGCAGAAATATCGTCCGTTTTCGACAAGAATATGTTTTTACATTTGTTTATTTAAAGTTTCTTATATAGCACAGCAAATTATGTTGTGCTTTACAATTGGAACAGTGATAAACCTGGTTAGTAACAAACTGACATAGAGGTAGGAGGGCCCTGCTTGCAATCCTACATGCAACCTATTCAATGTCAGTTCCTTTTTTGGGACTTTCGGAAAAGCTTTCGACAGTCAGAAAGTCAGTTCAACCACAAAAAACGGCCGGTGATTCCACAAGCGTCTGTTTTCGACAATGCAGATTTCAACTGTTAACTAAATTGAATCTGCCTAGGCGAGTCCTGGCTGTTTTTAGTCAGGATTGAATACCATTGGCTATATCGTGTGGAAATATCATCCGAGATTGAATATCAGAAGCACGGATGGTGTAATGGTTAGCATTACTGACTCACAGCGCTGAGGTCATGGGTTATAGTCCCACCATGGCTCTAACTGTGCAGAGTTTGTATATTATCCCCGTGCTTGCCTAGGTTTCCTCTGGGTACTCCGGTTTCCTCCTACAATCCAAAAATATACTGGTAGGTTAATTGGCTTCCAACAAATTAGGGAATAGGTAGGCAATATAGATTGTAAGCTCCACTGGGGCAGGGACTGATGTGAATGTTCAAACATTCTCTGTAAAGCGCTGCGGAATATGTATGCGCTATATAAGAAACTGTTAATAAATAAATATCCCTGTTAGTCAATTGCAGATCATTAAGGTGCAGTCGACTGTTGCTCCCATTTGTACATGCACATAATGTGTCCTATGCATGCTCAAAGTACTGAACATTTGTACCTTGCCGTATAGCGCAGATCCAACAACTGAATGAACCTCAATGTGCTGGATTTGGAATTGGCCAAGTAATAGATGTTAATGGTATAAAGGGTCAACAGTTCCTAGATTAAGACGGGTTGGGATCATTTGGTCTATTGCATTATGGTAGAAAGTCATTAGGTCGAATCCATTAGGTCGACATGCTAAAAGGTCGACATGATTCTAGGTCGACATGGGAAAAGGTCGACATGATTCTAGGTCGAAAGGTCATTAGTTCGACAAGGTCATTAGTTCGACATTGTCTATGTCGACATTCACAAGGTCGACATGGGGTTTTTCACTGTTTTTTTACCTGAATGTCAACACAGTCGACATGGACACAGTTTAAAGTGCACTGCATCCCCTCGCATCGCTCGCTGCGCTCACTATGCGTCGGGCACGGTGCCTCGCTACGCTCGGCACACTATTTTATTCTCCCACCATGCCCTAGTGGATGGTAGGGCATGAAATACCGCCTGTCGGCACATGTTGGCTCAAAAAACAGTGAAAAACTCCATGTCGACCTTGTGAATGTCGACATAGACAATGTCGAACTAATGACCTGTCGAACTAGTGACCTTTCGAACTAGAATCATGTCGACCTTTTACCATGTCGACCTAGAGTCATGTCGACCTTTTAGCATGTCGACCTAATGGATTCGACCTAATGACTGTCGACCATAATGCAGTAGACCAAATGACCGCATCCCATTAAGACTATCCTCAATGGTCAAAAAAGCCAAGGATCAAAAATGGGCAGGTGGGTTGCGCAGGTCTGTTTCAGGTTTGCCTAAATGTCAGGGTAGAGAAAATTATTATATAAACAAAGTATGGGTAGTTAAGATTACTTATGTAATTATAGATTATCTTTTGGCATTCACTAGCAATGCGTCCATTTTCTTTGAAGAGGTTACAAAGCTGCTCTTCTATATCAGTGGATTGCCCAATATTGTAGGACAAGTGGAAAAAAGCAAAAGTGTGGAGCGCTAAAAACAGTTGGATCAATATGGTATAGTATAAGTAACAATCTATTTATTACACAATATGAAGTGGAATATATCCACTGAACAGGTATAAACGTGTACACAATTACAGGTTAAAAATATCAGAATACAAATAATAACATTGAGGATAAAATAAAGGAAAAGATGGGTATGATACTTATAGGCTGGATTCTTGTTGAATTGTCCTAATTGGAGGTACTTGTATGTTGGCAATTTTTGTGTGGTCTGTAGCTGGTTTGTGATGGGGTCCATATACCTTGCCGGATAAGTGACGCTGGAGGAAGAATATTGGCCCACTGGGATTGTGGGTATCCTCGATGAGATGCGCCCCTACGATCCTTATTATGCAGGTGGTGGTGTCCCAGAATAGATGGTACCAGATGGTGATAGTGTCCAGCATTATTGTACCAAGTCGATACTCCAAGGAACAAGATATCCAATTCGCCAGTAACCCAATAAAATCAAATCAGCAGGTGCTCCCTGACATGTTTCGCCATCCTAACTGACAGCAAAGCTGTCAGTTAGGATGGCGAAACATGTCAGGGAGCACCTGCTGATTTGATTTTATTGGGTTACTGGCGAATTGGATATCTTGTTCCTTGGAGTATCGACTTGGTACAATAATACTGGACTGTTTGCTGGACACTATCACCATCTGGTACCATCTATTCTGGGACACCATCACCTGCATAATAAGGATCGTAGGGGCGCATCTCGTCGAGGATACCCACAATCCCAGTGGGTCAATATTCTTCCTCCAGCGTCACTTATCCGGCAAGGTATATGGACCCCATCACAAAGCAGCTACAGACCGCACAAAAATTGCCAACATACAAGTACCTAAGTAGAAGACAAAATGGTGACTAGTAACAGCGCTTAGTGTATAACCAACAAGTAAAACAATAGGTTTTTATATCACCATTGATTTGGACACATTCTTAAATAGGTGTCAGCATTCAGGTAACCTGTAATGAGAATACACCCCTCCACACGGATAGTATGGCAGGGGTGACAAAGCAGAGTACACAAATAGTGCAGGTTATCCTTGATTAAAAGAAATTTTGGTACTTGTTTCCTAGAACGGCCACAATCGTGAGTGATCGTGGCTCTTAATTAAGGGACACGATCCTCACGATGTGGCCGATTTTTGACAATTTTTTCACTGTGATTGACAGAAATCGGGTCAATCGGTCGGTCGCGACCAATTAAAATCGGCCGCGATGCGACCGACCGATTGACCCGATTTTTCCATAGACTTCAATGTTAAAAAATCTTTTAACATTGAAATCGGTCGGTCTTGTGCCATTATAATGGCACAAGATGAGATGGACTTGATTAAGTCCATCTCACATAGGGAAAAATGATAAAAAAGGTGAAATGGGCCAATATGACCCATTTCACATTTTTTATGTGCCCGCCATGACCCCACGATAGACGTGAACCCGAAGCGTGGCGAGCGCAGCGAGCCCGCGAGGGGCGGCGGTGCGCGTCCTCCGACCTTTTCATTCCCCTACTATCCACTAGGGCGTGGAGTGAGAATATAATAGTGTGGCGAGCGCAGCGAGCCACCGAGCCCGAAGCGTGGCGAGCGCAGCGAGCCCCGCGAGGGGACGCGTATACCTGTGAAGTTAGACGCGTCCCCTCGCGGGGCTCGCTGCGCTCGCCACGCTTCGGGCTCGGTGGCTCGCTGCGCTCGCCACACTATTATATTCTCACTCCACGCCCTAGTGGATAGTAGGGGAATGAAAAGGTCGGAGGACGCGCACCGCCGCCCCTCGCGGGCTCGCTGCGCTCGCCACGCTTCGGGTTCACGTCTATCGTGGGGTCTAGCACACTTATTAACATTTGGGGGGGCAATTTAAACAAATCTTGTGAAAAAAAAAAAAAAATCGTGTGAAAAATCGGCCGATCGGATCGGTCCCATCGTATGCGACCAAATCGCATGCGATGCGATCGATCCGATTTTTTATCTTACGACCACAACGATCTAAATCGTTGTGGCCGTTCTAGGAAACAAGTACCGAAATTTTTAATACAGATGTCCACTTACAATCTGCAGACAATAAAAACAGCATGGGTGGTATTCCACAGGGGCAAAAGCAGCACGGCAAAGATGATTAACAGGCAGGTCCAAAAGAGTCCAACCAATCTCCCGTCCGGAGCAGGGGTTCAGCGGCACTCAAGGTTCTGCGATAGCCGGCGTCTTCTGTCCTCCGTGGCACCTCCGATGTAACACTCAACGCGTTTCAGATAGAATCCTTTCTCAGGAGTGTGATTTTCAGAGGGAATAGTACCCTCTTAAATAGTCCCGCAATTAGTGAAAAGTCCCGGTATACAACAGGCGTTCTAACGGCATGATGTAATATCCAGCGGAAGCAAGATGGCCGTGCGTGTCATGGTCCAGATTTCTATGGAACGCGGAAGCACGATGTTATGTGCGCTCCACTGGTATGCGTGTCAGTCAAGCCAATAATGAATGTCTGTATGCTTTGATGCTACCGCCATCTTGCTTTCGCATCTAGGCATAATGTGCATTTAAACAGAGATTTAAAGAGACATTTTCTTTAGCGGTTCTAAAAGTAAAAGACAAAAAATGTCAACATATATAAAATGCAATAAATATAAAAACAAATATAAAAACAGAGAAAAAGAAAAAAGGAATAGGAGAAAAGCGACCATATTTTTAAATCAAAAACGGTTTGAGTTCGAACTCACCGTTGAGTCCCTGTGGTACCAGGGTACCCAAACGATGAATCCACCTCATTTCCGTTCTTGATAAACGATTATCCATATCATTTGATCTCCAATTTGGCGAAATCTGGTCAATTCCCCAAAAACCTGATAATTTACATGGGTTACAGGCATGAATATTTTTAAAATGAGCCGACACGGTATGTGTCATCAAACCCTTTTTAATGTTATATACGTGCTCTGCAAGGTGGGCTTTCATCTGCCGGGATGTCTTTCCGACATATGCTAACCCGCACTCGCATTGCAAGACATATACAACCCCTTTTGTGTGGCAAGTTATAAAATGTTGAATTTTATAGGTTTTACCCCCAATAGTAAAATCAGTTTTCTTTTTTACATCAGATTTCACCGTTTTGCACATAAGACATGTGCCACAACGGTGAAACCCATTTGTTCTAGTGCTCTTTCTGGTCGCTACTTCTGATGAGCTTTTTACTAGATGATTTCGCAAAGTAGGAGCTCTTCTGTAAATAAATTGAGGGACTTGAGGTAATAAGTTGCCTAACACTGGATCTTTTTGTAAAAGTTTCCAATTTGATTTGAAGATCCTTTCAATATCTTTATGTTTAGAGTTATACTGACTAATAAATGCAAATTTATATCTATCATTATCTTTTTTATATCTATAAGAAAAAATCAAAAAAGATAATGATAGATATAAATTTGCATTTATTAGTCAGTATAACTCTAAACATAAAGATATTGAAAGGATCTTCAAATCAAATTGGAAACTTTTACAAAAAGATCCAGTGTTAGGCAACTTATTACCTCAAGTCCCTCAATTTATTTACAGAAGAGCTCCTACTTTGCGAAATCATCTAGTAAAAAGCTCATCAGAAGTAGCGACCAGAAAGAGCACTAGAACAAATGGGTTTCACCGTTGTGGCACATGTCTTATGTGCAAAACGGTGAAATCTGATGTAAAAAAGAAAACTGATTTTACTATTGGGGGTAAAACCTATAAAATTCAACATTTTATAACTTGCCACACAAAAGGGGTTGTATATGTCTTGCAATGCGAGTGCGGGTTAGCATATGTCGGAAAGACATCCCGGCAGATGAAAGCCCGCCTTGCAGAGCACGTATATAACATTAAAAAGGGTTTGATGACACATACCGTGTCGGCTCATTTTAAAAATATTCATGCCTGTAACCCATGTAAATTATCAGGTTTTTGGGGAATTGACCAGATTTCGCCAAATTGGAGATCAAATGATATGGATAATCGTTTATCAAGAACGGAAATGAGGTGGATTCATCGTTTGGGTACCCTGGTACCACAGGGACTCAACGGTGAGTTCGAACTCAAACCGTTTTTGATTTAAAAATATGGTCGCTTTTCTCCTATTCCTTTTTTCTTTTTCTCTGTTTTTATATTTGTTTTTATATTTATTGCATTTTATATATGTTGACATTTTTTGTCTTTTACTTTTAGAACCGCTAAAGAAAATGTCTCTTTAAATCTCTGTTTAAATGCACATTATGCCTAGATGCGAAAGCAAGATGGCGGTAGCATCAAAGCATACAGACATTCATTATTGGCTTGACTGACACGCATACCAGTGGAGCGCACATAACATCGTGCTTCCGCGTTCCATAGAAATCTGGACCATGACACGCACGGCCATCTTGCTTCCGCTGGATATTACATCATGCCGTTAGAACGCCTGTTGTATACCGGGACTTTTCACTAATTGCGGGACTATTTAAGAGGGTACTATTCCCTCTGAAAATCACACTCCTGAGGAAGGATTCTATCTGAAACGCGTTGAGTGTTACATCGGAGGTGCCACGGAGGACAGAAGACGCCGGCTATCGCAGAACCTTGAGTGCCGCTGAACCCCTGCTCCGGACGGGAGATTGGTTGGACTCTTTTGGACCTGCCTGTTAATCATCTTTGCCGTGCTGCTTTTGCCCCTGTGGAATACCACCCATGCTGTTTTTATTGTCTGCAGATTGTAAGTGGACATCTGTATTAAAAATTTCTTTTAATCAAGGATAACCTGCACTATTTGTGTACTCTGCTTTGTCACCCCTGCCATACTATCCGTGTGGAGGGGTGTATTCTCATTACAGGTTACCTGAATGCTGACACCTATTTAAGAATGTGTCCAAATCAATGGTGATATAAAAACCTATTGTTTTACTTGTTGGTTATACACTAAGCGCTGTTACTAGTCACCATTTTGTCTTCTACTTTGGTCTATCTTTTAAGGCATTTTCTTGGATGTGTGCCTTTATGGTGTACTTTTTCTAGCTGCACTGTGTATTTAATCGCGCACTTGTGATTGTCAAAAAAAACCTACTTAACATACAAGTACCTCCAATAAGGACAATTCAACAAGAATCCAGCCTATAAGTATCATACCCATCTTTTCCTTTATTTTATCCTCAATGTTATTATTTGTATTCTGATATTTTTAACCTGTAATTGTGTACACGTTTTATACCTGTTCAGTGGATATATTCCACTTCAAATTGTGTAATAAATAGATTGTTACTTATACTATACCATATTGATCCAACTGTTTTTAGCGCTCCACACTTTTGCTTTTTTCCATACATATTATATAGGGGTTTGACGTCCCCTAGAGGAGCTGCTTGACAAACCACCCTATTAGGCGCCTGTCCACTACTAGCCTTAGGCGATTAGTTATGTTCCTACACATTGTAGGACAAGTGTCCCCAAAACATGGCAGATAAAAGCCTGATCAAAATAGGCTGATAATTAAGATGACCTTAGTGTGGGTGTGGTATAACACACCGACAGCCGGGATTCCGACAGTCATTAGCCCGACGTTGGAATCCCAACTGCATCGGGGCCAAGCGCAAAGATGCCCCTTGCAGGCTCGCTGCGCTTGCCACCTATTTTATTTTCCCTCTATTTGGGTCATGGACCCCCACGAGGGAGAATAGCTGATGCCCGTCTGTCGGGGTTTTAACAGTTGGGATTCCGACGTGGGTGTAATGACGTCTGAATCCTGACTGCTGGTCAGTCATCTGGCACAGCCTTAGTGTACAGTGACCTGATCACCACTGATTAGGTAAATGCCACCCCGCCACAGTCTCTCCCCGCCCCTGTGCATGGCTGTGAATACAGCTCAGAATTGGACCCAATATCTTTAATGAGGCGTGCTCCTGTGGGTCATTAATACCCCCCTGTCATCTGTACATTCAGCTCTCAGACTGGGCATCATGATCAAAGTGTGTGGCAAGCTTTACTCACTATTTTGTAGTGTTGAACTTTTTGTTTCTTTTTCATAAACCTAATGAGAACAGTTCATATTACAGATATTTCAGATTCAGGACCGTTCCATAGAACAAAGCTGTTCAACCCCAATCTCACCACTCCCCTGCTCAGTCTGGTACCAATATACAGAACAACCATATGCTCTACAGATATGTGCTTATAGCTGTATTTACGGAAGTCACTGACCTTTGACCTGACATTTGTGAACACTGTCCAGACTGATTTAAAAAGGAAGAGATTGTAAGTGGGTTGTCAGGATCAGAGCAATTGTCCCTCAGTCCCCCACCCAAATCTGCACATTTTACATCTGCCCCCTTGCAGTGCACATGGTTTTGTCCATCTAAGAAGGATTTTGTCAGAGTGAACAAGAATAAGGCCCTTTATCACTGGCCAATTAGCTCCTGGCTGTTAAGTTACAGGCTGGGTTTAAAAGGGAACAGTTAGGAGCTGATTGGTCGGTCAAATAGTACCAGGCACTTTATCGCTTCTCCTCCCTTATCACCGCTTCATACATCTACCCCTTGATGGGTGGGATCCGGACTTTGTGTTGACATGCATTTGGTCACCACAAGCAAATGGTTGATACGTGGAAATGTCGATATGAGTTTTTTGTACTTTACCATCCATCTGGACTATGATTGGTAGCATGGCCCAAAGCATGAAGAGCGAAGCGGTACACTTAATCGGGGGTCTATGTGCTGAAATCTACATATTGACACAAATAAACTCTCGAAAAAACTTGTGTTGAATGTTTCCCCGTGCCGACCTTTTTTATAACATCATAATGACCTGTTCTATTTACCTTTTATATAGAAATTCTAAAAAAAATTTGTATGCAACATTTTTTTATTTTAATTTATATAACTAAATGTGAGCAACCCTGGCATTTTTAGCAAATAGTTTGAACATCTCTAACATGGCATTCAAAGGGTTAATGTTTGCTGAATGTATCAAAAAGAAACTTTTGTTATAATACTCCTTTCAGAGCACACTTTCAACCCAGGTTATATCCGGGTTGTTTCGCCACAAACCCAGTTTGAGGTGCGGTGTGGAAGGACCATCCCAGGTTGAGCAACACAGTATTTCAACCCTGGTTATGACCGGGGTGGAACATGGCTCTGACCCAGGCAGAGGTGCAGTGTGAATGGGTAACTTCACACTATGAAGGTTGACATTTTATCATTGACATAATCTAACTTCCAGAAGGGTTAGGGCTATAAGAATATGGCCTTGGAATAAGAAGAAAACAAGTGTGCTGATATTCTAACTATGTTGAGATGACATCAGCGTAGCCAATGCCAACATTAGGAACATTCAACATGTTCAATGTTGACATTAAAACCATGTAAATATTCTCATGTCAACATTGTAATTGTCTAACATACAAACTGAATCCTGTGGGTGTGTTCAGCTTACATCAATGTTTTCCATACTCCATATTTAAAAGTGCCCTGACAGTCTAGATTATCGGTCATACAGTCTTCCAACAAGTGACTGTACCTAAAACAGTTTCGTAAACCCTGTGTCTGCAAGGGCGGGCATTTTAACTGGAGTGTTCGGTTCCTTTAAGGACAGAGTTTGGGAAACACTGGCTTACATTATGTTTCAGACTATCAGCGTCCTAATACATTTCACATGTTCAGTGCTTTAAAAGAACACCCCTATGCACCATGCAATATCTGTAGGATTGTAATTTAATCTGAACTAGTGTTTATCTGAGTAGTTTGCTGAATACAGCCAATGTTGCACGATGCTATCAGAACATCCATTTGGCAAATAGCACCACATGTTACCAGACCTGCCAACTTAACCAGATTAATCATTGTGACTGGAGATGTAAGAAAGCGTGGTGTAATTCAATTAACATGCTCATCTGCTGTGAGGAACAAATCCACTTTAATCTTGCATTCATTAGGAGGTTTCTTAAGAGAGCCATGTATTAGTCATTTCCAGCGAGCGAGCTATTTCATTAATCAGTAGTTCTGAACATACCCAGAGTGGCTGCCAACCTGTAGCTCACTGAAGCAATCTGGGTGGCTTGACCACTGATCGCCTCCACCTTTCCCTGCAGGTCCACACTCCATGCCTCGGAGGAGACGGATGCTAGAGGTCATATATGTCCTCTAGCATCTGGCAGGAAGCACAGCGCTAAGCGCTCATGGCATGTCCAGGTTGCGCTGCAGGGGTGTGCTCCCTGGCGGTGGGAAAGCATTGACTCCTTGGCAGCGAACATTAACCCTGGCAATGAGCATTAACCCTTCACAACGAACATTAACTCCTGGAAATAAGCATTAACTCTTTGCAGCGAGCATTATCCCCTGGCAATGAATATTATCCCCTGGCAACGGACATTGACCCCTTGGCAACTAGCATTGGCCCCTGGCAATAAGCAGGTCATTTACAATTTATAAGAGCCTTACTGTGGGACATTGTGTGCAGCATCTTGTATCAGAGGTATTGCGGCATGGCATCATTTGTTGGGCATTGCGGTGTGTGGCATAATGCTTACCTCCCAAATATCTCGATTTTCGCGGGACATATCTTTTTTTGGGCTGGTTTGGGCTGGTGAGTTCTGCAGTGGGGTGGGAGGGTGGCACAGCAGGGATTAGACACTGTGCATGCATGTCTATTCAGGCAGGGAGAGGGGTTGAGGGCATCGCCAGCAGCCCACACAGTGCTGTTGCAGTTATTGACAGGAAGGGACCTTTTGGGGGAGGTAACAGAGAATAGAGTGCAGACGTGTCATGGCAGTTTTTGTCGCTACTGCTGCAGCGAGCCTGTTTACCCAAAGGGGGTTATTCTGATTCACTCAGAATGGCACAGTCACTCTCTAATGGACAAAACCATGTGCACTGCAGGTGGGGCAGATGTAACATGTGCAGAGAGAGGAAGATTTGGGTGTTTTATTGTTTCTGTGCAGGGTAAATACTGGCTGCTTTATTTTTACACTGCAATATAGATATCAGTTTGAAGTACACCCTCCCACCCAAATGTAACTCTCTCTGCACTCATCAGAGAAGAATATTGCTGTGTGCACATGGTGCGATTTCCGGGTCACCTTCTATTCGAATTGTACTATATGGTCCAAATCGAATAGAAAGTGACCCTAAATCGCACAGTGATAGCTGCATTCATACATAGACTATGCAGACAAGAACATTGGGTACTTGTGTATTATCATGGCGCCCATCGCATCGCATACCACTAAATAAGGTATGCAATGGCATGCGATTTTCCCGTCAAAACGTAAAAATGTACAATTAAATATTGCATCGCATGCAATTTTTAATTGTACAAGCACCCTGATGGGTGCATACAATGTTAAATGCCCCCCCATTGTCAACGCGACCCCCACTATGAATGCGAACCCGAAGTGTGGCAAGCGCGCGAGGGGCGGTGGTACGCGTCCTCCGACCTTTTCATACCCCCACTATCCACGTCGGCGTGGAGTTGATTCTAGATAGTGTGGTGAGCGCAGCACGCCACCGAGCCCGAAGCATGGCGAGTGGACGCTGAATACATGTGAAGTCATCCGCGTCCGCTCGCCACGTTTCGGGCTCGGTGGCTCGCTGCGCTCGCCACACTATCTAAAATCAATTCCATGCCGACGTGGTTAGTGGGGGTATGAAAAGGTCGGGGGACGCGTACCGCCGCCCCTTGTGGGCTCGCTGCGCTCGGCAAGCTTCGGGTTGGCATTGATAGTGGGGGTGGCATTGACAATGGGGGTGCATTTAACATTGAAAGCACCCATGCATGCGATGTACTAATATGAACATCGTGGGCACCGTGATAATACACAAGTACCGAACATTGTTTTCCAGTTCTTCTAAAGGCCCATACACACTGGGTGACTTTAAGCTGAAAGCAGTTTAGTTTACTCGTCTGAGCTGCTTTCAGCACGAAAGCCGCCCAGTGTACTCTCGCATATTTGCATTCCCGGCCGTTCATGTGCTGGTATTGCCAATAGATGAGCGGCTAAGTAGATGGCTTTTCATAGTGCACTTCAATGGAAAGCCGTCCACTCTGGAGAAAATAACTAAAACAGGCAAAAACCGCTCAGTGTGTATGCACTAAGCGTTTCTCAGCCCAGTGATTTTCCCCATCATAGTTATCCATACACTTTTGTCAAAACCGCCCAGTGTGGACGGACCTTTACAGAATCACAAGTGACAATAAAAAGATCCACGTGAGGATCTTTTTAAAATTGTTGCAGTGTAATAAATACCTGTGTACCTACACTGACTTGTAAAACATGCACTGTTAAGCCCTGTACACTCTAGATAATTAGGGGTATTCAATGCTGTGGGCGAGCGGCGGCAGTGAGCAGAGCTTCCTGCTCGCTGTCACCACTCACCCTGTCAGTATTCAATGCAGCCCCATCATACGCCAATTCCCCCCTCGCTCCATTTTTTTGAGCGAGGGGAAATTGGAGTATGTGGCTCCAGAAGCAGTGAAACTCGCGGCTATATACAGCGAGTTTCCTGCACTAGCCGTCCTGTGACGGCGAGGATTTCCCCGGAACGTTGAATAGAGTGAGCCGCCGGCGCGGGGGTTAAACAGCGAGGATCGCTGGTTTTCTGCAATCCTCGCTGTTTAACCCCCTCGCTGGCTGCTCGCCGTGGCATTGAATACACCCCAATGAGTGATATCAGGCATTTTGGCACTTCTGAGCATTATTCTTCATTATATCGCTAAGTGTATTAACTCTGTTCAATAAATGATGCGCACTCCACATCTCGTAAACTACCAGCTCCATCATCTGCATGAACAGATGAAGTGGATCATTAACGAGAATCATGCTGTAGCATTGCCCCTGCTCCCCCAGAAATGTATCACTACTTGGATACCACCCATAGCTGTAAGAGGAAGGGGGCTGCAAAAGGTGTAGAAGCAGCTCCCCTATCATATACCATTCTGCAAAATTGGAACCTGTTTTCTATGTTTTATTTACTTTTTGGAGTGCTCCTCATGAAGACCTATCAGGACACCTGGCCAATGGCAGTTATTTCTTCTCTCTTACAAGTCCTTGTTTATTTCCATTTAAATCTTCAGAGGGAATTATATAAAAATATAAGGATTGATTGAATTACTGTAGCTGTGATGTACATAATACTCTGGAACAGCAAATCACAGGATTCCTATATCGCCAGATTTGTCACACACATCTCTGTCCTCACCAACCTACTGTATTTTTTTCTGCAATTCTACACTGCACATTACAAGATCTGCTCATACTGCCTTTTTAGATGTATGTAGTGGGCCCTAGTGGATGATTTTGTGGGTAGGATAAACAAAATGCAGAGGGTATCTTGTCAAACATCTTTCATTTTTAACCTGGTGTGGATAGTTGGGTCTACAACAACTAGGTCGACTAGCATTGGGTCGACATAGGTCTTGGTCGATACAAACATTAAGGCTACATGGGCTAGGTCGACGATCAAAAGGTCAACATGGGGTTATTCCACCGTTTTTTTTACCCTACTGTTGACACTTGGACAGACTTGGACACAGTTTGAAGTGCACCTCATCCCCTCGTGATGCTTTGGGCACGGTGCCTCACTGCACTCGGCACACTATTTTATTCTCCCACCACGCCCTAGTGGATGGTAGGGCATGAAATACTGCCTGTCGGCACATGTCAGCTCAAAAAAACTGTGAAAACCCCCATGTCGACCTAGCCAATGTTGACCTAATGCTTGTGTCGACCTAGACACATGTCGACATTGCTGCTTGTCGACCTAGTTGTTGTAGACCTAATGTCCGTATCCCTTTTAACCCTGGATACCCTATTTCCATATGTTGCTTATCTTGCAAATTGTAACCTAATGTATGAAGTGCACCCACAATTGCTGCCTTGTTTTGTACTCTCTTGTATGGTATGAACAATGCAGTGTTCTGATTATTTACCTCCCTAATTATTTGTAAACTCCTTCAGACTTTTCTGCTAAATGTAAACCTACTGTATGTTCTGTTATGTGCATAATATGCCTCACTTGGTTTCTTCCTGGGTAGGGTGAATAATCCTTTTGGTACTGACTTCCACCTTTCCTGATCTCTCTCCCTCTATCCTCACTCATATCTCCAATTGTCTCTGCTGTCTACTCTTGGGTTCCTGTGCTTTTTTTGACTTAAAAATATCAAAGACTAAGCTGACCTCTTCCCACTCTCCTGCATAAAACCTGACCATCTCTCTTTCTAACCTGTTTATGCTCACTTCTTTCCCCTCTGTGTCACCCCAGTCTGTCTAACCCTCCCCTTTAGAATGTAAGCTCTCACGAGCAGGGCCTTCTTTCCTCATGTGCCTTTCTTAGACTATATAAACCTCTGCCACCCTGATGATTGCTTCAGTGTAATGTCCCATGATACAACTATCCGTATTTGCCATGTACTTGTCCAAAACTGTCTTGTACACTGTAATTCGGTATGTGTTTTTGCTCATAACTATTCTCTGTAAAGCGCTGCAGAATATTCTATATATAAGAAACTGTTAATAATAATAATAACAACCCAAAATGGCTGCCCCACCTTTGCATTACTGTATATACATGGTATCAGTATATTTCTGAAAACCCTAAACCTCTGTGACATATTCATGGTTTCAGTAAAGCACCTTGAGTCATATTGCAGAAAAGCACTATAAAAGGTGTTATCCTTATTTATTTGTCATTCTGCTTCTTCCATTTTTGTGATTAATCTATCTCTATCAATATGATGTGAGTTTTGATGTCATGCCAAGGAATGATTGGCGCTTGGCACAGTGCACAATTCCCAGTTCATAGATGGAGTCACTGAAGCCTAAATTGTCACTGTCTCACACCACACAAGGAATGCATGAGACAGAGAACGAGATATCGGCACTGTCTGTTGGGCTCTACATCTTTTTGTGCAGACTACAGTGGGCCGTAGAGGACATTCCTGCTGAGGTGACAGAACTTCTCCAGTCCCCCAGGATTTGTCCCTGCTCTGTGGAAAAGGAAAGACTTGAAAAATGCTTCATTACTGCAGTCCATGCACTGTGTGGAATCAGATGATGTTGCTGGACAATGTTAGTGTACAGGACCCCACTACCTTGTGGTCTTTCGGAGAATTGCAAATTGCCTAGAAACCAATTGATTTCTATTGTTTTATAGAATGTACTTAATGAATGATACTTAGGACCTGATTGGCTGCTACAGGCAACTTCTGTTTACAATGTTTGAGGCTTCCTGGTAGCTTGTGAGGCCATTACATCTGCATGGCTTCGTTCCTCACAGAAAATGTGGGCATCACTTCCTTGTTTCTAGAAATGCTGCCCTGACATGCCCACTCTCCGACCCTCAACACTTGGGGGATCTGCAAGTAGACTCGCAGATTGAGGGCTTTATGTGCACAGTACACATCCTGCACATGAGCAGTCCTACCACCATCGGAGATGTGCGCTAACCATCGGGTTAGCATATATTTCTGAATCGGGCCACAGTTTAATATTACCATATTATGTCATTGAGCTGCTTGCTAAATGAGGCTGATTATTAGCTTGGGCTGTACACAGCATGACCATGCTTCATATAACAGCCATGTCCATTTGACAGACACACCTCTCCACGCTTTCTTTAGCTTGTCTGCATGGCTATTTTTAGGTGCGCTACTGTAACATAGACGGAGCTAAGTGCTTTACTTGTGATGCAGGGAAATCAGAAACTGGGCTGTAGTGCCACTGTGCATTTACTTATCCTAGAGAGCTAGGGGCTTAGTTATGGGAAGTCTGCCCACATGCTGTACAGTGCAGAATTATTAGGCAGTTTTAGGGCACACTTCTATATACACGAGGCCTTTTGTAAGGTGGCTAGCACATCAACCACCAAAAACAGGTAAAACAGTAGATTTATTGTTGGAATAGGTTATATAGAACATTATGGTGATTTTAGAAATACATTTAATGTATTTTTAGCATTACTTTAAGGGTTTTTTCAATGGTTTTGTGCTACCCACAGCTTCCATATAAAGCAGTGATGGCTAGCCTTGACACTCCAGCTGTTGTTGAACTACACATCCCAGCATGCCCAGCTACAGTTTTGCTGTTTGGCCATGCTAAAACTGATGCAGGGCATGCTGGGATTTGTAGTCACTGAAGTAAATCAAATGATGCAATATTTCTTCTTGCACTTTTCTGAGATATAGACCAGAATTCCACAAATAGTTGACCTTTGGGGCACCCAAACACAATGCTCCCAGTACTCCTCACTGTGCATTTACAGGTTTTTACTCTCAAACTGTGTGACTTCTAAAAAAAAAGCTAATAAAAACCAGTTGCCATATTCCTTTCTGCCACACTGGTTGTCCCACTCCATCACCTAAACAATATTTATGCAAAAATATTTAGATTACTATATTACTAAACCATTGGGTATGCTTAAGTGAAAAAGAAGTACCAGTAGGTGCCGTATGTACACAATAAAAATTTATTAACACTCTAAACATTAATAGTACATTAAAATAAGGTATTATAAACAAACTAAAACAACACAAACATGCAGACACATTGGCCAATGGTATTAGCGTGCTCTATGCAGGTTCTTAATAGAACGGGGCTAGCTGTAAGTCAGTACGTATATCACTGATAAAGAAATACGGCTCCCAGTCTCTTAAGTATGCACGCTTCCCAGATGGTATTGGGGAAAGAGCAGAGGTATGGGTTGGGGGAATCCTTGAGGAATACAGGTGCTCTTTAACGGAGCAGTCTTACCCGTGACCGGTGGTAATCAGAACAGTCTGTATTGCCGGTGCTCGGCTTCACAATGCTGATAGTGTGGGCGGATGCCGCTCTCCTCGCTGTAATAGACTGTTTTCCGTCCAGCGGGCTTAGTCGGGAGAGGAGAATGCTCTGTGCGTCTGACGGCCGTGTCACAGGCGCACTGTGCAGATGGTATTAAGCGGCGGGACTCCTCGGCTGCCGGCTGTGTAGAGGGTGAGGGTACTACAATGTCCACTTTACATATGCCGGATCCAACCATCAGTTGTCCACTTAAATTGGGCTGCAATTCTGTATCCAGTCTCCAAACTAACGTCTGTGATTCCTGCCAAATCCCAGCTCTGAAGTCCAGGACTTACAGGGTATGCTTACCCTGCACAGGGAAAATCAGCCTGGTCTAATTTCCCAGAAGTTAAGGTGCCTATACACGGTGCACTTTTTGGTTGCGATGCGTGCTCCCGTGCACATCACATTGCACAGCACAGAAGGTTTGTGCAGCCTGTGCTTTTAAGGTGCCCATACATGGTACAATTGCTGGGTGCGATGAGATGCGTGCTCACGCGCACATCTTTTCGCAAAGCTCAAAAAGTAAGTGCTGCACATACTTTTGTACTAGATTGCTGCACATACTTTTGTACTAGATTGCATCTCATTGCATTGCAATGTATGCGATGTGATCTAGTCCAAATTGTAAACAATAATTGTACCGTGTATGGGCACCTTTAGTACTATATTTCACCATACAAAAAGCATGCTGCTGTAGCACATTATATGATTTTTATACTGGATACAATGCAATCTAGTACTAAAAGCATGGAGTTCATTGCACCATATATGGGCACCTTCACTATTATGTTACCTTCTTTGTCTTCTCTGTGTCCTGTTCCATCACAAGTTACATTGTATTTTTTTTGCAAGTTACTTTTTTTCTTAACTTTTTATTTTAATAGAATCAACTTTAAGAAGTGTACAAATGGTGCAATTTTACATTCTATTCATTCCCGATTCAATCACGATTGAATCGTAATGCACGATGTATGCATTTGATTTGGACTATACAGTACTGCGCATCGCGATCGAAATCGAATGCTTGATTTTTAATTCAATTTTACTTATATTAGCAGAATCGAATATAAAAACAGACAAAATTGTGTATGTGCCCTATTAAGCTTTAACTGATTTATGAGATCACAAAGAGAGTACCAGATGCATTTATTCCACCTTATTTATGGAATGGGGCATATTAAAAATGTATCCAAATGTCCCATTTTATCACATGGAATGGCTCTTTTTTTTTTTTTTTTTTAAATGGTGTAATATTCACCTAAATGGCATTGGGTAGTATGCCTCCTATCTAGGACATAATACAGTAGGTAGTTTATTCAAAGAAAGTGGTCCCTATCTGCTCTCAAAAAGGTTTTATGTATAAAGCTCCTTACCCTTTAATTTAATTTAATACAATACAAAAGTATAGAATGTTTGAGGCCTGACATACATTCAGTTTCTACCTATATTCTCAGTACAGAAAGTGATTAAGTACAATGTAAACATTTACTGTACATAGGATACTTTTGTTTCCAGTTTCAGCAACAATGAATAGTATCAAACTTGGAGTTGGTCCAGACAAGTTAAAGCAGGGGTGGCCAACAGTCCTTGTTTTCCTGACCATCTGTGGATCTGTAGAATATGGGTAGATTTTCTGTAGGTATCGGTAGATTTCTGACAGTCGGAATGACTGTGGATTGTCGAAAACAGTTGCAGATTGTTGCGAATGGATGCGGATTCAACTTTAGAAAACCTTCATATTTCACTACATGGGCAAAGTCTGCCCTTTTCAGCCAGGTACCTATCAACAGGAAGCCTGATTATAAATTCCTTTATGCCCCACTATTCATTGATAAGTATACAACAGCACTCTGAAAATCCATTTCATATTAAAATACACATGAAAATATTATTTCAGAGTACTTAAGGTAAAAAATGGCCGCCTGCTAATAGCAAAAGGTGCCCTCTATGGAGTGCAGTAGTTTTCTTCTCACCCATCATTTCCTCCTACTGCACCCATTTCTATGACCTTTGATAATGAGAAATATCCACCTTCAGCCAGGTTATATGTTATACCCTGAAGGTGACTTTCCATAGATAATCCTTGAGTGTAATATGAAGCGCAATAAGGTATAGGGTTTACCGTTTCTATTGATACAATACAAATGACAATGTAAAGTTGCTGGAGTGTGGTTACGCTTTATAATACCCCTTTCACATCGCACTTTTAAAACGGTAAATTGCCGTTTTTTTCCCTTTTTAAAACGTTTAAGCCTGCACTGTGAATGCACCACAGCCGATTTACCGTTTAAAGTTAACTGGCATTTCGAACCGTGTAAAAAGCAGAGTCCTACACGGTTCCTTGCCGTTTTTTGTGCAATGTGAATGTGTACAATGCTATGCATTCACAGTGCAGGCTTAAACGTTTTAAAAAGGGGAAAAAAAACGGCAATTTACCGTTTTAAAAGTGCGATGTGAAAGGGGTATAAACCGGTATTTAAAACGGTAATCTGCGGCAATGTAAAGGCTCTGACCCGTTTTAATTACCATTTTAAAATACCGGTTTTTAAAACGTGTCGGCGATGTGAAAGTGGTATTAGAGAGCGTCTGGGCAGTATGATGACAGCTGCTCTGTTTACAACTATTGCTGTATAGTTTCATACAAAAACAACATTTGTATTGTTTGTATTTTCAGAGACTCATTAATTTCAAAGATGACAGTTGTTATACTGTATATAAAATATTGTCCAACAAAGTGACCATAACCATGTGTATACACTGGATTCTTTAATAGCTTTTATTAAGCATATGACACCACTAGGTTAGACCTGCTTTGGCCTGAGCCCTCCCACTGGGCCTCTCCTGGCACAAGCCTTGCTCAGAGAACAAGCTGTGTCCTGCTGGGGATTATTGTTTGTGTCAGAATAAAAAGATTTGTTTTGTGATTTTACACTATCCTGAATTCTCATACTGGGCCTTATTATAGTTCACTCTTTCTGTCAAAATCCTTCTCAGATGGAGAAAACCATGTGCACTGCAGGTGGGGCAGATGTAACTTGTGCAGAGAGAATTAGATTTGGGTGGGGTTTTACTTCAAAGTTAGATCTATATTGCAGTGTCAGTATTTACCCTGCACAGAAACAAAATAACTCACCCAAATCTAATTCTCTCTGCACATTTTACATCTGCCCCCCTGCAGTGCACATGGTTTTGGCCATCTAAGAAGGATTTTGTCAGAAAGAGTGAACTAGAATAAGGCCCACAGTTTGTTGCCTGATCATTTTGACTTGTGTAGACATTATGGGGCTGGTTCATAGGTGGGCTCAGCTGTGTCTAATGGCAGTTGCCCATCTATGACTTCATCCAATTGTCACTACAAAGTACTTCCTTGATGTAAGTCTGTCCGTCCATTCGTCAAACAGGGAGAGGCCCGCTGTCAGCATCCATAGCCACTGATTGGTGATTGGTGCATGCTTAGATAGCTTTATTGGTTTAACCATGGAATATTGCACTAGCCCTATGGCAAGTGCTGGTCCTCGATCCGTGGATGACCTCCTGTGTGGACATCCCAGCCTCCCCCATGTCCCCCTCTTAATCTGCCCATAAGATGGACCATCTTTGTGCACCTGTTTATACATCTACCAATTACTGTACTGGAACGCTCCGGCATTTTTCCAAGACACTTTTGATGTGTGTCTCATCTGTAACAGTGCCTTTATGTGTGTACACACTGTGTAACACAGGCTATGTAGGAGTTTTGTGGGAGTTACCGTATGAACACTAAGTCGACCACAGGAAGGTCTACATACATTTGGTTGACCACTGAATGTCGACAGGCCTTAGCTCGACACACTCAAAAGGTTGATTTGGGTCTAGGTTAACAGGATCATTAGGTCCACATGGTTTTTTGTGCTGACAGGCGGTATTTCATGCTCTACCATCCACTAGAATGTGGCTGGAGAATAAAATAGTGTGCCGTGCAATGCGGTGCACCGATACGGTGTCCATGTCAACTGTGTCTTCATTCGGGATAAAAAAGTGAAAAACCCATGTCGACTGACTGTTGACCTAATGCTTGCGTCAACCTAATTACCCCGTCGACCTAGGCCTATGTTGACCTTTTTAGGGGGTCGACCTAAGGCCTGTTGACTTTCAGTGGTTTACCCAATGTATGTCGACCATCCTGTGGGCGTCCCTATGAACCACACTAGTTTTGTGGGATAATACTCCATGTGCAGTAGCAAAGCATCACTCAACCTGGTAAACATTGGTAATGGCTGTCACTCTGAATAAGGCCCTAGAAGATTTTTGGTGTCATACATTTTATGGAGTTATTTCTTGGCCTTGATTTATAAGTCATGAAGACCGAGAAAAAATGTCTACTTTTAATTCTACAACAAAACAAGTGTGCTATTTTTAATTTGTTTCTTTTCACTTGTGTAATCTATAGGAGGCTTTGCAGAGGATCATCACAACTCTGGCCAACAAAAATGATGAAATCCAGAATTTTATTGACACGTTAAGTCACGTACTAAAAGGCGTGCAGGTAAGGTATCAGAGCGACAGACTATATGACATGTTTATGTTCTCCTGTGCCAGTAATGGTACAACAAAAGAGTGTTTGTATCCAAGTGTGAGCTCCGCTTCATCAAAGTCAGTGGCATCAAAGCTAAACATTGCCTTCATCTCGTAGCTTAGTAGCAGTACATAATCATGCATCAACTGCTGAAGATCACATTAAACTACTGTAATACAGGTCATGGCGTGTATGAGTTACAGACTATTTCTTCTCCTACTTATGAAATGTTAGGATTCCAAAAGCCCAATACAGACCATATTTTAAATTACAATAGCAATTTTAAAAAACTGGATACGACAAGTGGATAATGGATGGTAAAAAGGGAAGTATGGAAGGTAATAGAAGAAAAGGGAGAGAGGGGGGCCACAAAACAATATCGGAAGGGTAAATCTACAATGAGCATCCAATAAAAAGAAAAGACCTCAGCATGGAGGTGTAATCATAGAAGTGAAGAAAGATCAGAGTCCTTACCCATGGGTCCACATATGAAGTTAACACTCAGGAAGAAAGGGATGAGGGACTACACTCAGCAAGCCAACTTGGGTGAAAATGTGTCCCCGTCATGGAGGTAATAAGTTATTTCACTGCAACAAATCTGGGATCCAGTGTCACTAGGAGTGAGTTCAATGAATAGGCAATGAACCAAGTGACAGAAGGGGACAATATTAGCACAGGTTCACCATATATGGATCATCACTGCTGCATCCATACCCATGCCAACAGTAGGATGAGGAGAACAGTAACATTTTAGTTAGTGCACTCTCTTTAATTTTAGTTGCAATAGAAGTTTTGGCATTGCTCGGTCTCATGTCGTCCCAGGCCTAATCTCCTGGAGGAGGTCCCAGGTCTCACTCCCATGGAGTCTCTAGGAGGGTAAGGTAGAATTGAGAATAATGGCATAAAGCTGAGAGATCAAGCCCTTTGTAAACAATGCCACTTACCTAAGACTTTCAAAGGGGGTAAGGGCTTGGAGGACCAGGAGGGAGGGTATGGAGTATGAAATAAATGATGAATTTGAAGGAATTCAAAGGGGTTAAGTATCTGGGATGTGGTTTTCGGTTGTAGTGTGATATGATTTTGTTTTATATTATTACTTTTACAGTCAAACTCCACCAAAGTGCTTTCGGAGTTGGAGGAAGAGTTTGACAGTCTTTACTCTGTGCTGGATGAGGTGAAAGAGAGAATGACCAACAGCATAAAGCAAGAGCAGGCCCACAAAACCCAGGAATTACAGGTGAGAGTACACTGTATGTTACTGTGCATTCCAAATCATGTAGAGCATCTCTCAAGGCATCTGATTGGTTGATGTATTGGAACTGGAGAGTTAAGTCGAAATTAGAAAACTACAAAAAAAAAAGATTTATCTGGATGGTTTTGGATTCAGCTTCCCATTAGTGAGAGCAATCTTTAGATTTCAGTGTATGCATTTCTCTAATGGTTCTCTTCACAATTGGAATGGGATTTAAGATTGTGTACAATTGACAATGAAGGCACAATTCTTCAATGGAAATAGAATAAAACTCCTGTGACAGTTATTAAATGCAAGTTCCCGTGTGTGAGCTTTAAGGTGGCATGCATATCATTAATAGATACTTACTCCCAATGCTATATGTCATGTATGACTTCTCCAGGCATGTTTATATTAGAAGGTTCTCTGATCAACATACTTTTCCTTGTGTCTCAGCCACTGACAACCTTTGTATTTTATCATCAGTTCCTTTATGGCAGGGACTTGTCCAAGAGGAGCAGTTTTTTATTTATATATATATATATATGAGAGAGAGAGAGGGTCGTAGGGAAGGCACTCCAGTTCAATAGGTAAATGGCTCCGGTGCCTGTGCAAAAGGACGCGGACGGCCTGTCAATAACAGAAGGTAGCACGCACCCACGGAGACTTGGAAAAAACTTCAAAGACTCAGATTGCTGTCAAACGTTTTCGATGCTTTATTGCATCGTCATCAGGATGGTGGGTGTGTGCTACCTTCTGTTATATATATATATATATATATATATATATATATATATATATATATATATATATATTTACTGTTATTACCCTTTGAGTGCTGAGACAAGTGTAGATTATCCGCTAAAAATTCCAGCATCACTCACATTTGTCATATAAATCCAGAATAATAAATATTTTGTAAAAAAAAAAAGATATTTTCTATATAAAGTAAACATTACAGGTCATTATGATGAATAAAAATGTTTGCTTGGCAAATTTCACCCCTTTTTTGACAAAATCCACTTGGTACTCAAAAGGTTAGTATTATATTTTTTGTCAGTAATATGGTTATTCTTTTAATGGTAAAAGGGAATAAATCAGATCATTACATGTCTGTACTATAACTGTGCTAGTGTTCATTCTAGCACCCTGCATCTTTCAAAGCCTGCAGTTCCTCTTTCCTGCCTGTGGTGTGGCTGTCTACTTCGAGCACAATATGGTCTGTTTCTTTACACTGTGATACAAACCAAAGTCTCTTATAAGCACCACAGCAGAGAGTGACACCCCAGGCAGGAAAGAGGAACTGCAAAGCTTCTGAAAGATGCAGGGTGCTAGAATGAACATTATGTGCCAGATATCATGTGGTAGTTTTTCTTGAGCATTTGCAAAATCACACATTGGAGGTATTCAATTGTAATTGTCTCAGTGAAGGCTATCCAATTTGCCCCGATAATCCCGGTGTGAGCTGTGGCTTATCTGGAATTTTGTTCTGCTCGAATCAAACTCCCTGAAAGCAGCCCATTTCTGAGCAAAAGCCGACTGTAGGCGTTGAAAAAATATTGGGTGCCAAAATTGAAAAAAAAAAAAAGAAATCGGAATAGAAACAACGAGAGTGAAAAACAGACTTTTTTGCAATTTACCCGATGTTTCTTCAGGGCTAATTGGATACCCTCCATTTTTGGTAAAAGCACATACTTACCATTGCACGTTCTTATCTCCATTTTGTCCTAGAATCAGCTGTCCCAGTGTACAAATGCCCTAGAGAGCTCAGAGGAACTATTAGAATTTGCTTCACGGAGCATGGACATAAAGGAGCCCGAGGAGTTCACCAAGGTACAGAAATGCGACTTTGAAGGGAAACCTTAAAGACATTTTTCTTGCATTACTCTGCACATGTAGAATGGTAATGTGCTACTCAAAGCAGCATGAACAGCCTCTATTTGAGTGTAGCTTAAATGTTGCTACGACCAGCATGTTTGTTTATCAGTAGACATATCCTTGCTGAACTAGATTTCATTACATATCTATGCTAACACAGCTGTGACACGGACCAATATTTAATGAAAACTTCAAATCAAGCTGTACTTACTTCCATTTTGTAACTGTTTGCTTGTATTTCAGCTTGGTTAGCAAAGCAAAAAAAGCACATAACTGGACACTACCATGCACACTACAGATGGGACAGCTGTAACGTGCAGAGAGTATCTGGGGTGTTTTGGCAATTACAGAAAATATAAGGGGAATTGTCTCATACCTTTTAAAGAGTACAAGTGCAGGTGTTGTCCATACCAACCAATCTGATTCAAGCTATCATCATTTTTTATTTTATTTTATTTACAGTTTCTTATGTAGCGCAGCAGATTCCGTTGCACTTTACAAATGTTGACAACACTGAAAGAACAAACTGGGTAAAACAGACAGACATAGAGGTTGGAGGTCCCTGCTGCAAGCTTACAATCTTATGTTGTAAAGTCTCAGAGCCAGATGCACTAAGCTTCAAAAGTGATAACATGGAGAGTGATAAACAACCAACCAATCGGCTCCTGTCTGACATTTTTCAAACAGTCTGTGGGTTGACCCCTTTCACACCAGCCAAGTCCCTGCGTTTTCTGGTGTGAGGTGGAAGAGGCACCGCTGGGAGGGCGCCTATGTGCAGCAGCCGGTCCGGGTGGAGGGGTCCAGGCAGCGGGGGCTTTGAGCTTGTAGTGCTATTTACCGGGCGGTGGGGCGGGAAGCGCTGCTGAATTTGAAAACATTTTTCAAATTCAAACAAAATTTGAATTTTGAGAAGACTGGCCAGATGCTGATTGGCTGAGAGCGTCCAGCCAGTCTTTTCAAAATGTTTTCAAATTCAGCAGCATTTCCCACCGCGCCGCCTGGCAAATAGCACTACAAGCTCCCAGCTGCCGCTGCCTGGAACACGCTGCACGCCGCCAGACCCCGCTGCCCGGACACCACTGCCACATGGGTCAGTACCTTTCACACCAGCCAGTAACCTGGGCTGGTCGCGAGAGCAACCCTGCTTACTAGCAGGGTTAAAATCCCGGCTAATTGGGAACCTTTCACACCAGCGCTAGTCGAGGGTTTTTCCCGGGACAACCCCGGAATTTTGGCTGGTGTGAAAGGGGTATAACCCAAATACATCAGTTAAGCTCCATGAAATGTGATAGGGGTATATTAAATAAAGAATATATATCAAACCAGACAGCACCTGTAGTTAGCATGTCATCAGGCCATTAAATAAAAGTCAGAATCCAAAGGTGAAGACATTTTACATATACTATTAAAACGGTTGAAACTTCTATAGAATTCTCACAAAGCCACAAGTGCCCCCTCCTCTCCCCCAAATTGTGCTAAGACTTCATACTCCCACAGTACCAGGCTTGGATTTAAGGAGCATTTTCCTTGTCTCAAGAGACGTTATAATCATTCCTCAGTCAATAAGAAAAATTAAATATCACTATTAAATAATTAAAAGCCCAAATGTAGAGGCAAATCTGGTAGTAGTAGTAGTAGAAGTAGTGTATTGGTCTCCTTATCCGTTAAATGTGTCTGGTTGTTAATATCCTGCAGTCAAACAGAAGAGAGTGAATAGATCAGTAAGTGGCATTGAGAAGCAGTGGAGCGTGGTGGTGACATCACAAATCACATCACAAAAAGCAGTGACAAGTAGGAAGAATGGCTTGCAATACTTTCCACGGGAACTCCTAGTCCATACAAAGGAATATAAAGAAAGGGCACTGCTCCATAATGCACTGATGTGTGCAGTGTGGATACAGTACATTGCCATACGTCCGCCTATAATACTTACTTTTGCTGATGCCTCATGGATGCAAACTCTCAGTTATGCTACATTGCTGTTTTTTCTTTTTCTCTCTAATTTTACTTTCTTTGAATGTCAATGTTATACTACAGATGCTTGTTTAATGTATTCTTTTCTATTGATGATTGGCACCTGATGACTGTTCTAACGCCTCATTTAACACCAGCACTTTTGTTGTCTTACTGAAGAGCTGGCTTGCATTATGATCACTTATGTGTGCTATAAGGAACGTGTGTGTGGGGAATGTTTATTCACCATAAAGTCCTGCATGGAGTTTGCTGCCCTTTATACTTGCATGGAGACACTAACTCTGCTCTCTCTCTCCTTCTTGCACCAAGGCTGCCAGACAGATCAAGGATAGGTACAGTACCAATCCTCTTCCTTCTACTGTTTTTCAGAAATATCTTTTTATCCCCTAGATGTCTTGATGTGTTGCATCTGTTTTAGAGTATATTTTTGTTTTCAATTGAAGACCGATATTTAGGAATGCTGACCAGACAATGAGATATTTAACAAAAATATTACTATAGCTTGAAGATTGTGTCTAAAATATCTTGGAGTCATATTGTTAGGACCATATGTTTGTATTGTCTTTCAGCATTTCCTTTAATGTTACCGTGAGTGTTCTGCTGCTTTTTAAAAATTTATCCCCACAAACCGAGCACTTATTGGGGATTAGGCACACAAATCAAAGTCCTTTATTAGCAGCCCCTGGAGACCCCGTTTTTGGGAACTTATCCCAGATCCCATGTGCTATTCCCTGAAATAGGTTAAAACAGGCTATAATTGGATTGCACAGGGTATAATTGGATGGTACTAAAAAGCCCATTTTTAACATGCGTTATATTAGTGCATGTAATTGGATACTCCTTGTGAAGAGGCAGATGTTACATACTCCTCAACTTATTTAGACCTTCCTATCACTGTGTTCTTTAAAAGATGAAATAGAGCCCTGTTTAAAGTATTGAATACTGTCTTATACAAGATGGAGATTGATTTTAGATAGTGTGACGAGCCACCGAGCCTGAAGCGTGGCGAGCGGACGCAGAATATGAGCCAGAAGTGTGGTGAGCGGACGCGTAATACATGTAAAGTAATTCGTGTCCCCACTCAGGGCTCGCTGCGCTAGCCACGCTTCGGGCTCGGTGGCTCACTGCGCTCGCCACACTATCTAAAATCAACTCCACGCCGACGTGGATAGTGGGGGTATGAAAAGATCGGAGGACGCGCATTTCCCTTGAACCCAGTGTCCCGAACTAAAGATGTTGACGAAAGATATTGATGACAGACGAAATATCTAGCTACAGTATCTAGGCTCTTTTTGAAAGATATCCAAATTGAGCTGCATGCACAGTTGACGAACAATCTTGATGAACAACTGGCGGGTATGCGCATCGTCGTTCGTCTGTTGTCAATATCTTTTGTCAAAAAAATTGCACAGTGTGTATGCACCTTAAGTGATCACCATAGTAGTTTTATCTGATAGCAACTTATGTCTCTTTCATTTGTAAAGTTTTATTTCTATATGTTCACCTTGGAAGTGGCTGCAGGCCTGTCTACAGTCTCACAGGACATTTCTACAATATGCGACAGGCCCTTTGTAGTACAGTTACATATTTTCAGCTGCATGTGAGATATGACTGAGATTTGAATGACCCTGAGTTGATCCATGCATTCTTCCAGTTGCTATAGAACAGATCTTTCCGCAAAACGGAATTCTCTGAATCCGTCACAGAATGCACAGATAGAAGAGCCCTAATGATAAAGCAGCATATTCATTGGAGACTTACTACTGCTTACTGTGCTACATTTACATTGTAGGGTTACAATGGCCGCTGCTTTCCGCCTCTCACTGAAACCCAAGGTCAGTGACAACATGACGCATTTAATGGTGGATTTCTCCCAGGAAAAGCAAATGATCCAGACCTTAAAATTCTTACCAGGTAATGTGTTGTGTAACTAAGTAGATTTATTTATTTGTCTGGGTAGTGCAGTAGTAATTTTTTTGTTTCCAAAAGAATATAAATGGCCGCCAGTCATATTTTATGCCATGGTGCTTTGAGAAAACTTAGTTCATTGCATTGTGTGTTTCCCAAAATCTTTAGTGTAAACACCTTTTTTTACATTCAGTACATTTTCTTTTCTACCATCAGATTCTTTATGAGATTACCTAATAGTCTCCTTATGTTATCTCTTACTTCCTTCACCTGTACAGATGTGTCCTCATACACTGTGACACCAAGTAGCACCTCGGCACGCCAGGATTCCTGCGACTCAGATACACAAAGTGACAAAACTACATTACTACTAAACACCGACCAAAGGGACTTGTGGGAATTTGCAGATCTATGGGGTACATTTACCATTAATGAAGACGGGATGTTGCCCATAGCAACCAATCAGATTATATCTATTATCTTCTAGAAGGTGCTAAATAAATAAGAAGTTTGAATCTGATTGGTTGCTATAGGCAACATCCCATCTTCAATAGAACTCCTATCTGAGTCTCAAAATGCGATCCTGCCTCTCTGGACCTTTCTGGGCGGCTTAAGGGGGGATTGCGGGGCACTTCTCTGAGGAGAGAAGTCACAGGAACCATAAGGTTCCATCTGCTTGTATTGCAGGTAAATTACTAGAGGAAAAACTATGCTAGTTTTTGCTCTTGCATCTATAATTTGACTTATATTAGTGTAATTGATTCCAAAGGAACTTTAATGCTTATTAAATCTCGCCCAAAGTGCCAAATGTAGCTAACTCAAAAGTAGAATGCTAATGGGTTGAGTGAGAGAAGTAATTAAGAATGGCTCCAGCTCCAGCAATAATCCTGTTCTGTGAAGTATGTTATGCATACAAAATAGTTTAACTGTATGCTTGTTAGTTTTAGTTTACATGGCACAACTAAATATTTCATGATTTCAATCAGGAGTTCTTTGAGACTGAAGAAAGTAATGTGAGTCTTGTTAATTGTTTATGGGTATACTAGTCACACAGCTGTGTAGAGTTTCTGTCCTGTGGTCCGCCATCTTTGGTTTCACTCTTTATTATGTTAATGGTACTCTTAAACAAAAACTAGCCCAGTTGAATACTTTGTTTAATGTAACTGTGGCTGGGAGAAGCAATTTATTTTGCTTGTTACAGAAATCATGGCTGTAAATCTGCCTTAGCCTGCCATAACAGAACAGTTTTTATTCAGAGCGTATATGCAGTGGCTTCCAGTTCCTAGACACAGCATCCTGCAGTGGACGTTTTTTTCTCCAATAAACCCTGCCAGGTCAATAAGTAATAAGCAGAGGCCTCAGGACAGCAATTAGTGATCTGCAGAGTTATTACCAGTGGTGCAGAGTTGTATGTCCCATATATACTGTGATATGCCAACATGCTTGCACAAATGTTATGCTGCTATACTAAACTTGTAGCTATAGAATGAATCAGTAGAAACCATAAACTGTGTCTTGTTCTGCAAATCTCACAGACTTGATAGTACATGGTGATCAATGTGTTAGGGGCAATATTAATTTTTTTTTTCTAAAAAGGCCTAAATATTCTCATACTTTTAAAGGGCTTAAATAAAAATGTAAATAGCTGCTTTGTAATATACAATATATTTTTTTTAAATGTTGTTCAAGTTTAATATCTCAAAAGAAAGCTATATACATCTGTTACTTATACTTGACTTAATTGGTGTAGCATTTATAGAAAACAGATGTGTTGGACATGTGTGTGTGTGTGTGTGTGTGTGTGTGTGTGTGTGTGTGTGTGTACAGGCCTGCGGATGTAGCACAGTCCCTGTACACAGCAGTGGATGTCTTACAACTATGAACAGCCCAGTTTCTTAGCCAGTGGAGTTTTTTTTGTGCATGCTTGTACAGAAGTGTCTTCATACATCATATACTCCATGCACCTTGAAATGCCTGGCATGAGTGTGCTAACAGTTCCCGGTCAGCTCATGTAGGGTGTTTTGTTTTTGCCAATGAAAGCTTATTTCGCATCACTATGCAAATAGGATGCACAAATAGCTTCTGCTGATTTAAAATGATATATAGCATGTCTATATTCTGAGTGCAGCTGTATCTGCATATGACATATGCTATGTTCCAATGATTTCCGTTAAAACACTGTAACAGCATTTCATATGCAGATACTAGTCACACAAACAATATAGGCCCGTCTCATATCGTTTTAATCAGTGGACGCTGCTTGTGCATCCTATGATTTTTATAGTGATGCAAATAAGACACTTTTTAACAGAAATAAAAGTTTCTACTAAAGATGATATGTGCCACTGGGTCGCACTACAGCATGGCACAACTCTAGCAAGATGCTAGAACAGTGGTTATATTACTGTGCTAAAGTAGTTTTGCATTGGAGCTCAGTGTAAAACTACTGTCTTCCACTGTGGCACTCTCACACAGTACCAAAATGGATGTACACATGCTTCATAGTAGTCTTGCTACATAAATTAACCTTGCCTTGAAGAGTAGCAACAGTCTGACCAGTATTGCACTCCAATCTACATGGCATAACAGCATTAATGTGTTGTTTTTTTTAAGAGGATGGGCAGCTACTTATAATTCAGTGATGCCTGCTTGATAATAGACTCAAATATGTGTGCTAATTTCAACACATTGTTCAATGTATCACAAAAAAGCTCAGTTACAGGTTCTAAATTGAGTTTTAATCACTGGTATAGAAAATGAGTGGCAGGGCATGGCAGGGTTCTTTCCATAACAGCTGAGCAGTTAGGTGCCACATATTAAATACCCCTGCTTTAGCTGATCCAAGTTGTTTGAAAGTTGTTCTTCAGTGAAAAGATACTAAAGAAGGTGCCACACCTTAGAAACATATTACAAGATTAGTAAGCCCGCTCAAAGCAAAAGTTTTGAAAGCTAGTCTCTTACCTTCTGTGTTTGTGCATGTGTGAGAAAGAGATGTAGTTTCACTCTATGCCAGCAGATGGCAGTGGTTCGGAAACTCCCGGACACTAGATATATAGATAGATAGATGATGTGTCACCAGCCAGTCATTATCTATAACGAACCTTTACTTTTGTCCATGTTAGCATCATGACATTGGCTGGCCTAGATATTTCCAACCATTGATTAAAAGCAGGCTTCACAAGCACCTACTTAAATAATTGAGTATGTTTTGCTACTGATGATATGGTTCGTGTTCTGCAGCAGTGCCTTGGTTTATGCTGAAACAGAGGAATGGCTATTGTTTTGTCCTCTGTGGTAGAATTGATACCACAGCCTGGCATATTCTTTAAGGAATTACTTAATATTATTTTGATTTATTTTAATTTTAAATCTGGTATGTAATTACAGGTGTATAATTTATCAGCTCCACCAAGTCATTGGGGCCTCAGAACGTCCATGTACTCTATTAACTGTTTCAGTAAAACTGGGTACACACCTTTGCAATCACTCGGCTGATCAGGGTAAATTATATCAATCCGCCAAGTAGTGTGTATCTAACATGATCTCCTATGGCCCCTTACACACTAAGCAAGAAGTAGCTCACTGTGTATGCTCTTCCATGGTATTAGAGGTCAGCATCTAAAATATTAACCAGAACAAAAGATGTCATCTCAAATGTATGAAGCTTGGAGAAGTGGTATCTATCCCCATAAAGAACGTTATTTGCAAGGTGATCATTTTCCAGCCAATCAACTACTTTCAATTTACATATTGGACCTGATTGGCTGGTACATTATCACCTTGCACATAATGTTGTTTATGGGGATAGATACCAACTCTCCAAGCTTTAGACATTTACCCCACAGTGAATTGGTCACTGAGCACGACTAGTGGAATCATCCCCTCTTTAATTTATTTATTCCTTCAGTTCCCAAAGCACCAGAGATTGATCCAGCTGACTGTATAGTGGCTGACAATTGTGTGACAGTGGCTTGGCGAATGCCTGAAGATGATAACAAAATCGACCATTATGTTCTGGAACATAGGAAAACAAACTTCGACGGTCTTCCAAGACTCAAAGATGAGAGATGCTGGGAAATGGTTGATCAAATAAAGGGAACAGAGTACACACTCACTGGTAAGTGTAACATATCTGTGGGGTCTGCAGGTATGTGCTGATTACTATAGACTGTGTTATGATAGAGCAATGTATAAAGGTATACAAAGTGAGATGTAGTCGTTTGGTTCGCATTCATAATATCAAGACCGTGTTGAGAGTTAGGGTGCATACACACTGTACAATTTTTTGACCAATTTGGTTGAAAGACATTTCCATTGAACCCAGTGTCCTGGACTAAAGATGTTGACGAAAGATATTGACGACTGACGAAAGAAGAAAGATCTAGCTACAGTTTATAGGCTCTTTTTGAAAGATATTCAAATTGAGCTGCATGCACAGTTGACGAACAATCTTGATGAACAACTGGCGGGTATGCGCATCATCATTCATCGTTTGTTTGTTGACAATATCTTTTGTCAACATCTTTCGTCCAGGACACTGGGTTCAATGGAAATGTCTTTCAACCAAATTGGTCAAAAAAATTGTACAGTGTGTATGCACCTTTAAATTGTCAAAATGTCAAGGGTTATAGAGTGTGCTCACCTGGTGGATCACTGTGACGGGTGCGGGAACAGCCAAGTTAGTGGGTTCACCGGAGCCACAATATGGAAACGATAAAGGATAAAGAAGGGGAGGTGGTGTTGGAGTGTATGTGACTTGTCACCTATTGGGTTATTCCATCATACATATATGGTGATGGCCAACTTACAAACTGGGATATTTGTTTAAGAAATGTTTATTCTAAAGACAGTTTGTATTACAATGTAGCAGAAGAATGCAAGCAACAAATAATACAAACCACATACAAAATGCCTTATTTACTCCTTAAGCCATGGTTTGGTTCAAGGGCAACCAGACACCCACATGCCAGTGTCCAGCCATTCTCCGCTGAAGACCACTGTGCAAATGCTAGTCACTACTAAAGGCTAACGCATTTGAGTCCCAGACGGACAGCTTTAACCTTCCACCAACAGCCCTGCGCCTGCACCTCCCCAATGTTACTGAGACCTACAGATCCTGGAGTAACGCATTTGGGGCAGTACTTACCGGGGGAGCTGCGACTGCAGAAAGGCTCCTGGTGACTGTTGCGGAGTAATAGTCATAGGTCAGACCCACCCCAGTCTTTAACAACAAAACAACATTGAAAGAACATAAAATACAGATAGCCAGCTGAGACTCAAAACGTATTCCGATGAACGGCTACGTTTAACTAAGGTGAAGTATAATTCTGCTCTTTTTGTAGGAGCAGCTCCTAATAGAATTTTGTAATGACTGGGTTGATATGGTGTAAATGGGGGTTATTCTGATTCACTTGGAAAGGCACAAACACTCTCTAATGGACAAAACCATGTGCACTGCAGGTGAGGCTAATGTATCATAAGCAGAGAGAGTTACATTTGGGTGGGTTGTACTTCAAACTGATATCTATATTGTAGTGTAAAAATAAAGCAGCCAGGATTTACCCTGCACAGAAACAATAAAACACCCAAATGTAACTCTCTCTGCACATGTTACATCAGCCCCACCTGCAGTGCATATAGTTTTGTCCATTAGCGAGTGATTGTGCTTTTCCGAGTGAATCAGAATTACCCCCGATGTGTATGTGAAATTAATGCGGCAAGTGAAAGTGACATAACTTGAGTAACTTATAGAAAGTGAGCTTTATGAAACAGGAATGACAAAGTAGAAGATCAACCATTTGAAACAGCCATTTACTGTATATGATTAGAGTCAAGGGAATATATTTAGCTTGTTTTAAATAACTAGCAAACTGTCATGGAGATAAGTGTATAAATATCTCAATATATGCGCTTCTCCCCTTAGAACATCTTCTATCATTAAACAATAAAATAGAAATAAGATTACATTACTCGATAGTAAAAAAAATAATAGATAAAATACAATTGATGAAGCATAAATTAAAAATCAAAGTTGAGAGGTTCACTTAAATCTGTTAATAGTTTCATACAGATATAGACACACTCATCCAAGCTGCAGCTGTTCGCACCCCATACCATGTTTTCCATGCTGTGGTTATGTTTGTAACGGTCCATTTATTTTACAATGTGCCAATTGCAGATGCGTGCAATCACAGCCTGACGCACTGAATCGCTCACTAGAAGCTTGTGTACCCATGCAGGGCCGCAATCAAGGGGGTACTGTGGGCACAGCTGTCCTGGGCGCAGCCACTCTGACAGAGGGAAGGGCCGGGCCGCTCATTCTTCAAACCATACCCCCCCACAGTCATGCTCGACTGCCTCCACTGAGCAGTGGGCTGCAGCGGTAACAGCGCAGCAGAGGGTGGGGGCCCCTGTGATTCGCTCTGCTCCCCCCAGTGACCAGCACAGCAGCAGAGCCGGCCGGGTGGTGAATGAGCATCAAATCTATTTTGTTAAGGCCCCACCATTTCTAGTGGCAGCCCTGCACCTGCGTATGCATCACGGGTAAGCTAAGCATGACTGCAACTATATATTACAATATTTATACACGTATCTCCGTGACCATTTGCTAATTATTTAAAAAGACACAAATATATTGCCTTATCGCTAATCATATATAGCATTACCTACTGTTGTATCAACTTTTAGCTTGTGTTGAACATTCCGGTTTTATTTAGTTCACTACACTATTTCAGATATTTGTCCTTATTAAGCATCACAGTGTCCATAAGTGACTTGTGTTCATGTGAACCAGATGTGATACCTACTGTATACTTGGGTCTGAGCGAGAGGAAAGTCATCTTTTAGATCTTGGATTGGTGGCTTCTGTCTCTTCCCAGGAGCTTCTCCTATGCATATGGGTGGTTTTGTTTTTCACCACAATACATTATATTGATGTCATGGTGTGCAGTGTTGTATGTGGTGACAGCACAGAGATGCTGCTTTCCCATCCCAGATCATTCATCATGTACTGCACTTATATTTGCATGCAGGTTTGAAGTTTGACTCCAAGTATATGAACTTCAGAGTACGGGCATGCAACAAAGCAGTAGCAGGGGAATACTCCGATTCAGTCACACTGGAAACCAAAGGTACTGTATTGTGACATACTGTATTAACAAATTGTGGCTTCTAATTGGTGCTTCCTTTTTACAGAACAAATTATCTTACCCCCGCTACTCAATCTAACTATCAGGAAGACTTTTCATTGTTATTTGTTGAGCATCACGTATCCAAAATGCTTGGGACCATAAGCATTTGGATAACGGATTATTCCGTATTTTGGAATATTTTAAATTTCAATGATTTATCTTGAGGGATCTTGCATTTATGTTGTATAAACCCATCAAACGCATGAAATACCCAAAAATATATTTTATTTGTGCATGAAACAAGGTTTCAAAACATGAAACAAAGTTTGTGTACTATCTCAGGCACGGACTTTGAATGCCAAGCAATCATTTTCTTGCACATATGTAGTGGCAGTTACATATCATGTCCCCAGTAGTGCCAGTTACATGTCATGTCCCCAGTAGTACCAGTTACATGTCATGTCCCCAGTAGTACCAGTTACATGTCATGTCCCCAGTAGTGCCAGTTACATGTCATGTCCCCAGTAGTGCCAGTTACATGTCATGTCCCCAGTAGTGCCAGTTACATGTCATGTCCCCAGTAGTGCCAGTTACATTTCATGTCCCCAGTAGTGCCAGTTACATGTCATGTCCCCAGTAGTGCCAGTTACATATCATGTCCCCAGTAGTGCCAGTTACATATCATGTCCCCAGAAGTGGCAGTTACATGTCAAGTCCCCAGAAGTGGCAGTTACATGTCATGTCCCCAGTAGTGGCAGTTACATATCAGGTCCCCAGTAGCGCAGTTACATATCAGGTCCCCAGTAGTGCCAGTTACATATCAGGTCCCCAGTAGTGCCAGTTACATATCAGGTCCCCAGTAGTGCCAGTTACATATCAGGTCCCCAGTAGTGCCAGTTACATATCAGGTCCCCAGTAGTGCCAGTTACATATCAGGTCCCCAGTAGTGCCAGTTACATGTCATGTCCCCAGTAGTGCCAGTTACATGTCATGTCCCCAGTAGTGCCAGTTACATGTCATGTCCCCAGTAGTGCCAGTTACATGTCATGTCCCCAGTAGTGCCAGTTACATGTCATGTCCCCAGTAGTGCCAGTTACATATCATGTCCCCAGTAGTGCCAGTTACATGTCAAGTCCCCAGAAGTGGCAGTTACATGTCATGTCCCCAGTAGTGGCAGTTACATGTCATGTCCCCAGTAGTGGCAGTTACATATCAGGTCCCCAGTAGTGCCAGTTACATATCAGGTCCCCAGTAGTGCCAGTTACATATCAGGTCCCCAGTAGTGCCAGGTACATATCCGCTCCCCAGTAGTGCCAGGTACATATCATCGCCACAGTAGTGGTGTTACCTATGTCCCCAGTAGTGCCAGGTACATATCCGCTCCCCAGTAGTGCCAGGTACATATCCGCTCCCCAGTAGTGCCAGGTACATATCCGCTCCCCAGTAGTGCCAGGTACATATCCGCTCCCCAGTAGTGCCAGGTACATATCCGCTCCCCAGTAGTGCCAGGTACATATCCGCTCCCCAGTAGTGCCAGGTACATATCCGCTCCCCAGTAGTGCCCGGTACATATCCGCTCCCCAGTAGTGCCCGGTACATATCCGCTCCCCAGTAGTGCCCGGTACATATCATCGCCACAGTAGTGGTGTTACTGATGTCCCCAGTAGTGCCAGGTACATATCAGGTCCCCAGTAGTGCCAGGTACATATAAGGTCCCCAGTAGTGCCATGTACAGATGTCCCCAGTATTGCTTTTAGCAAAGAAAAAAAAAGTACATTCTTTAAAGTATGATTTTTGGAATAATTTGGATATGTGATACTTCGATAAGGGATACTCAACCTGTAATATCATTGTATTATTTAGAAAGCAGAACCATAGTCAGAAAATAAATTAAAACCCTGATACTAAAGAACTCCAATGAAGTGATGTTAAGGCCCATTTACCAAAGATCGTATTTGCAATGGGATCCGGGCATATTAGCACAATGGGAGCATATTGGGTTTGATAAATTGTCTTCTATGTGTGGTATTCAATCCCAGATTCCGACTGTTGGAATATCCCGACAGTTGGAATCCTGGTCCGTTTTCACTAAGCTCGACTGTAACTCAACAGTCGGAATTAAATGTTCCAGCTGTCGAGTGTTGAAAAGTGGGGATCGGGAAAATGGCTGTAGATTGTAGAAAACCACTTGTGAATTCGACAACCTGCGGCCATTTCCGACAAATCATATCCAAAGTCGGATTTGTTTTGTCGGAATCTGCCTTCAATGCTGTTGGAAACGGCATAATAAAATAGGTAGCAGTCACTACTTCCCCCGGTGGAAATAGCAGCCGAGATCTAATACCCCCTTTTGTTTTTCTCATAGGCAAACTTAAAGGTGACCATACACACGCAGATTTATCTTCAGATCTGTCTGGTTGGAACAAAAACATTGTTATGAATGAGAGCAAATGACAGTTGACCATATGCTTGGAAATGCTGGAAAACTGACAAACTGTCACTCATCCATAACCATGTTTTTGTTCCAACCAGCCAGATCTGCAGATAAATCTTACTAGTGTATGGGCACCTTAAGGGTCACATTCAATAATAAACCTAAATTTAGTTTAGGGAAATGTTAGGGACTTGCCCGACTAATGAGGTCACCTGGATGCGGTGGGCAAGCCGTTACTTATGGCCATAAATAAGCGAAGAACCTCGCTAAAAATGTAAAATTTTATTGCTAAATTTTTAAATTGGGAGTTTAATTTGTGCACCTGCACCTTTGACTTTGTATGCAGTTCTACTGAAAGGTCTCCGCAGGGTCGCACCTCTCAATTGGTGTGCACCCCAGGACCCCACCCCTGTATATCTAAATTTAGTTTAGTATTCTGGTAAAATTAATGAATATGCCCTTTGGATTTTTACATTACTTAGTCCTCTGGTGACGTACCCCTCCTCGGTGACACCTTCTACTCCACTTCCACTGACAGGTTGTTGTGTCTGCTTATATGCATTACACTTTCATTTGGCAGGGACACACAATGCTTTGAGGGCTTGGTCCTTTGCCTTCAGTTGGGACTGAATCGCTCTCACCATCTATAGAGGGACTAAGCTGTACATAGGCAAACCTAGTCTTGCTTTACCACTTTTTAAGTACTGAAAGGAGGACAAACTGTAGTGAGTGCGAAAAGAGTTTATGTCCTCCTGTTGTTGAATGATACCTTTTATTCTAACTTAACAAACCTCATTTTATTACTGCAATTTCTATTGTAGTAAGAACAATAATAATAAGTATTATTGGTAGTATTGTTTTTTGGCCCTTTTGGTGACATATGATTAGGGTTTGTGTTATTCAGACATTGTTTATGCTGATATGGAAGGAAGTACTACTTTCTGTGTCAGAAAATGAATACCCATGTATTGTACTGAACAGCTACAGAATAAAGTGAAAGTAAGCCATACATTTTAGGGTTTACTATAGTGTATATATATATATTGTGGCATGAGCTGGGTATATTGCCAGTGAACATGCCTGCAGGTTTAGGTAAGTATTCTAAGGCTAACACCAACCTACCCTTGCCTCTCAGCCTAGCCCTAATCCCCACCCAGCCTAACTCCTCACCTTCACCTTTAGCAGCCTGACTCTAACGCCAATGTGTCTGCCCACTGAGGTCAGTAAAGGCCCATACACACTGGGCGACTTTGAGCTGAAAGTCGCTCAAAACAGCAGTGTGTATGCACTGAGTGGCTTTCCCCGCATCTATAGCGATCAGCGCTGTCCATACATGCTGGGCATAGTCGTCCAGTGTGTATGGACCTTAACTGACAGCCATGCAGCATGTGTATACACACACACACAGCACTATGCACCAGTATATCTGTAGATCCGTCATCGGGTTTGGTTCTATTAACATAAAAAAGCATAAGGCTATAGACCAGGGGTATTCAGCATGCGCACCTTCAGCCGCTGTCGAACTACACATCCCAGCATGCCCTGCCACCATTTTGTTAGGAGTGCATTAAAAAAACTCAGACATTATGCATGCTGGGATATGTAGTTTCACAGCAACTAGAGGGCCATATGGTGAATACCCCTGCTATAGACCATTACTTTTTATAAAGGTCTCATAAATTATTTTGTGATGTTTAATGTGGTAATTCACTGATGGTATTATGTTAAATAATTTTTACATATTTTAATACCTGTAGTGTGTTGTAAACCTATTGTCAGTACCTGGGAATTCTGTGGACCCGGGTGACTACCAGGAACCAGGGTAGCTTGCAGGGTAGCAGGGCGAATATAAGTCCTTCTCATACGGGACCTGGGAGGAGCCCGGAGTCTGAGGACACTGACGTGTAGAAGTTCGCCACGGGGTGGATGATGAAGGAACAGGTGGCAGACAGGAAACAGGAACCAGTTGTCACACAGGTGACTGCAGTAGGTAGCACCCAGGCAGGGGTGCACAGGAGACTGTGGCAGGCTGCAGCCAAGCAGAAGGTACACTGGAGACTGGTATAGGTTGTACCCAAACGGAAGGTGCACAGGAGGTTGCTTGCAGAATGCACCTGGACTGAAGGTACACAGGTGATAGCAGGAGTTGTACCCAAACGGAAGGTGCACAGGAGGTTGCTTGCAGAATGCACCTGGACTGAAGGTACACAGGTGATAGCAGGAGTTGTACCCAAACGGAAGGTGCACAGGAGGTTGCTTGCAGAATGCACACAGACTGAAGGTACACAGGTGATAGCAGGAGTTGTACCCAAACGGAAGGTGCACAAGATGTTGTTTGCAGGTTGCACCCAGACTGAAGTTACACAGGTGAGCAGGACTGATTGCACCTTGGAGCAGAATGCTGGAGGTGCACAGATGTTCAAAGGCTGATTGCACTTGGAGCAAGACGCTGAAAGTGCACAGGTAGTGAGGAGAGCTCAGGACGCTGGTGTTCCCTAAGGATTGACAAGCGAAGAACTGGCGCCAGCTTGGTTCAAACACAAGTCTTTAATCCCCCTTGAGAGTCTCTGATAGGCTGCTGACTTCAGCCCGGATTGCATTAGCTGGCTTCACCAAGATGGCGCCTGCTGCGCAGACGCTGCGGCAGAGGTAGTGTGCCTTGTGTCAGTGAAGTCCCCACAGGCGGCCGGAAGCACTGTAGCTGCCGTTCCGCCGGTGCCCGCATCCAGAGTGAGGGGACAGAGGCGGGAACCAGCCCAGGACACTCCACGCCAGCACAAGGCAACCAGTCAGAGCGGGCAGCGTCACCCACACATAATGGTGACTGCCCACGTCCTCCTGGCACTCTGCTCAGACGCCCGAGACCACGCACCTGGACCAGATCCCGCCGCACTAACCGGACTGGTAAGCGACACATGCGGACCGTGACACCTATTACTATACACACAGTACATGAAATATAGTTGTTGTGTTTTTAAACTTGATTTACGTTAATAAACAGTCCAGTTAAATGACTCCTACATCTTTGGTATATATTTGTCTCTTTATTCCCATTGCTATATACATTGATCAAAAGCAAAGAGATGACCTGGAGAATTTATAAAGCTCCTTCCAGTAGAAACTGATGTACCCTGAAGAATTCTGTCTTAAGTTCTGTAATAAGGCTGTGATACTGAAGTAGCTGTAATGGGCAGGGACATGTTAGCTTGTTCTCAAGCATTCAAGCTACCTAGTCACTTCACATTAGTAGAGGGGAAGTGAGTGGGCACTGGAAGCCCTCAGAGAAGGGAACATTTATTTTCACTCTCTCTATTTGTCAGCTTTTACCATGAAATCACCAAACCTGAAACAGCCTAAAAATCTTACAATATGCCTAATAATAATCGCCTATACAGTTGCCTAATAACAATAGTTCAAATATTTGTATAAAAATGACAGGCACAAACCATAACTGCAGATGTGGAAAATATGCTGCAATGTAAGAGTGATTTCAAAAATAGAAGTATTAATAGTTTCTTTTTATCATCATCAAGGTCTCATCTTGGGGTGTCAAGATGTGCTGTTCAAGCTCTTTTGAAGAAGCACAAATACATGGGCAACATTTAGTATTGTAGGTTCAGCCAAGGAAACTACGTGCATCAGATAAAAGGCACATCATGCTTCCTTCCCTTTGACATTGCTAGATGTCCAGCAGTGACATCAGCTCAGAACTGGCAGAAATCAGTGGGAGCCAGGTATACCCATTTACCGCTCAGAAAAGTCTGGCCAGAAGTGGTCTGCATGAAAAAATTTTGGCCAAAAAGACATGCCTTCGATGTGGAAACAAGGCCACGAAAACATAGGAAATGGGGTGCAGAAAAATGGCAGCAGGTGCTCTGGACTGATGAGGGAAATGTGAAATATTTAGCTGTAACAAAAGGCAGTTTGTTCATTGGAGAGCGGTACAATAATGAGTGTCTTCCTGCAATAGTGAAGCATGGTGGAGGTTCCTTTGCAAGCTTGGAGCTGCATTTCAGCAAATGGAGTTGGTAATTTGGTAAGATTAATGGTGTCCTCAAACAGAAATACATGCAGGTATTTATTCATCATGCAGTACCATCAGGGAGGCATCTGATTGGCTCCAATCGTATTCTGCATCATCACAACAATTACAAAAATACAGCAAATATCATTAAGAATTAGCTTCAGCGTAAAGATAAACAATGTGTCCAGGATGTGGTTATTATCCTGGGGCCCCCACAGAGTCCTGAATTCATTGAGTCTGTCATAATTAGTTGAAGAGACCGAAGGATTTGAGCAAGTCTAAACAGAAGATATATAGGGGTGTACACACTGGGAGATTTTGATTAATGGACAATTTTGACTAAGCAATTTTGGGAGAAATTTTGGCTAGATGCACTGGAGATTTTGACAAAGCGATTTTGTCAAAATTGCCTTGCCTGCACAGTCAATCTATGCTAAGCAATTTCTGCTAGACCATATTGACTGAGCAGGAGAAAAATAGGGAGATTTTGGCTAACCTTCTAGGAGATTTTGACTATCTAGTTAAAATCTCCTGTTAAAAGTTCTCCATGTGTACATCCCTTTATTCTCCATGATGTGGATATTTGGAACAACCTCCCTGCCGAGTTACTTCAAAAACTGAGTGCAAGTGTGCATACTGTAGGAGAATTTATGCTATTTTTACAGGCAAAGGGTGGTTAGTCCAAATTTGAATTACATTTCTCTTCTGTTCATTTACTTTGCATTTTATTATTGATACAAATAAACTACTAATTGCTGTGTGTGAGTATATGTATATATTATACAAAATATTTAGCGTGCACATGTTATGCAGTGCTTTACTGAGAGTAGTTAGTCATTCACCTCAGCAATTATGATAGTGCACTCAGCACTGGGGAGATGTATCAAAGCTTGGCGAGGGGATACAATTTTAACCAATCAGCTCCTGTTATTTTTTTAAACACAACTGTAATATATTAGAGGTTGAATGACTGGTACTTTATCTCTCTCCACTTTCTCCAAGCTTGGATACCTCCCCCCTCCTTTAGTCTATGTTGCTGTAAAACTATTGTGAGGTCAAATGTTTATACAAAACATCACATTTTTATTTGTTGTCCTGTAGCGCTGACCTTTGGCCTTGACAACACGTGTTCCCATCTTAATCTGAAAGTGGAAGACTCCTATGTAGAATGGGATCCAATGGCTGGTAAAAGTCAAGAAAGTAAGGTGAAAGGAAAAGAGAATAAAGGCAGGTAAGCGTGGATTTGTTACTACATTGTCTGTGTTTCACCTTATTCTTCTATTGTACATTCCGGCTTGGGGAATATGTCAGTTTGTACCAATAATTTGTGATAATATTTCAGCACTAGGAATATTTCAGGAATTACACTTTCTAAATTGTGTTTTAAAAATAGCTTATTTTACTTTCACTTGATTTACACTAAACTTTTATGTTATACTGTACCAACAGGCCCTAATTTATTTGTTGGATGTAAGTTAATTTGTGCTCCAACAGTAAAAAAAAAAGTGCTCTGCCACAGTGAACAAAAAGTTTATTTGAGTTGCAAGTTACTTGCTGTCTCGCACCTCTGTGCAGCTGGGTGTAAAGGATTTTTTTAAAATGCTGTGCAATCGCTTATCCCACCCAAAAAATGCTCAGCAGCAGGGCTATAGATTTGTTTCTTACCGCTAAAGTAGGCAAACAACAAGCATACAGTTCTCCCGCATAAGCATCAGTAGTAAGCAAAACAATAATTAAATACATAATACCCCTGTGATCAATCTAAATTCTACTAGCTTACATCACAAGAGCAGACTAGATGGGCCAAGGGGTTCTTTTCTGCAGTCAAATTCTGTTTCTATAGTCCTTTTTGTCTATAGTTATGATCCCTTTTTTCACACCGGCTCCTTTATTTTTTAGATATTGCTGCTGTCACTATCACATATGTTTTACAATCCTGGAAATAACATTCTACTGTAGTTAAAATAGTGGTACTTGTTTCCTAGAACGGCGCCCACTAAGCTATTTGCTTAGTGTGCTATTCTGCGTAGGGAAATCTCATTGCATCGCATGGGCCATTTTAGTGACATGCGATGCAATTTTTTCATGTAATTTATTCACTGCTTTGTGTACCCCAGGGTATCGCATTGCATCGCACCTGCCGCTAAATCGCATGCGATCGCATATATAGGGTGTGCGATGCCATTACATTAGGTATACAATAATATGATTGTATGTCCTAAAAATATAGGTTTCACGCACCCCCACTATCCACGCCACCCCGAAGTATGGCGAGCGGCGTCAGAACGCGTCCTCAGACTTTTTCATACCCCCACTATCCACGTCGGTGTGGAGTTGATTTTATATAGTGTGGCGAGTGCAGCGAGCCACTGAGCCCGAAGCGTGGAAAGCGCAGCGAGCCCCTCGAGGGGACGTGGAATACATGTAAAGTAATATGCGTCCCCTCGCGGGGCTCGCTGCGCTTGCCACTCTTCGGGCTCGTGGCTCGCTGTATTTGCCACACATAGAGTCAACTCAACGCTGACGTGGATAGTGGGGGTAAGAAAAGGTCGGAGGACGCGTTCAGACGCCCCTTGCGGGGCACACTGCGCTCGCCACGCTTCGAGGTGGCGTGGATAGTGAGGAGGGGGGTGCGTAAAACCTCTTTTGTATAGGTAATACAGTGGGGCACACAGAGCATTGAAAAAATTACATTAAAAAATCGCATAGCATGCCGCTATAATGGCCCATGCGAGGTGATGTGATTTCCCTACGTTAGCGTACGTAGGAAATCTGGGCGCCGTTCTAGGAAACAAGTACCAAAATAGTAAAGCAATAAAAATCAAGTGTTTGTATAAGGAGCTCAAATTGGATTACAAACTGACACATCCCGATATCACACATGGGGGTTTATTTGCTAAGGTGGGAGTTCTGTTTCAGACAGATGGGATGTTGCTATGAGCAACCAATCAGATTCTATCTATTCAAATTCAGAAGGTTCAGAAGTAGCATCTGATTGGTTGCCCATAGTTCCATCCCATCTGAAATAGAACTCTCACCATAGTAAATAAACCCATTCGTTTTTTTTATACTGCACACCAAATAACTCACGGTTTTGCTTATCTCTGTTGTCTGACAGTGGCCATGTTACCCTGAAGAACAGCCCCAGGTGAAGATACTGTAGATATGAGTAGCACTAGGACCTCTCTTCTGCCTTGCCTGGAATCTCTAGCATACAACTATTTCTAACACTAACTTAATGCAAACAATCTAGCCAGCCTTTCCTTAGATCACAGAAAGCATTCCTCCCTCTCTAGCATGGGTGCGGTATAGCTGACAGACATGGTCATTAGGTCAACATGCCCAAGATCGACACAAGCAAAAGGTTGACACATGAAAAGATAAGCATGGTTCACATTTTTTTTTGGGTACTTGTTTCCTATCTGGGCGCCCAGGTTTTCAACGTACGGCACCGTAATGAAATCGGATCGCATCGCATCGGATTCGGTACTCGATGATGTACGATGGCATACGATGCTATCCGATCTGATCCGATTTAATTTTAAATCGGATCGCATCGCATGCGGTGACGCGATCAACCCCGATTTTTACATTGGAATCAATGTTAAATGGTCCCTGAGACCCGATTTTACATTGATTTCAATGTAATAACCCCGCAAACCCACGATTTGTATAGGAAACCCCCCCCCTGATGGTTTAAAATGCGCCTCCATTGTTAACGCCATCCCAGTATTGACGTCAACCCGAAGCATGGCGAGCGGCGGCGGTACGCGTCCTCCGACTTTTTCATACCCCCACTATCCACGTCGGCGTGGAGTTGAGAATAGAATAGTGTGGCGAGCGCAGCGAGCCACCGAGCCCGAAGCGTGGCGAGCGCAGCGGATACCTGTGAAGCCCGCGAGGGGACACGGATACCTGTGAAGTATCCGCGTCCCCTCGCGGTGGCTCGCTGCGCTCGCCACGCTTCGGGCTCGGTGGCTCGCTGCGCTCGCCACACTATTCTATTCTCAACTCCACGTCAACGTGGATAGTGGGGGTATGAAAAAGTCGGAGGACGCGTACCGCCGCCCCGCGCGGGGCTCGCTGCGCTCGCCACGCTTCGGGTTGACGTCAATAATGGGGTGGCGTTAACAATGGAGGCGCATTTTAAACCATCAGGGGGGGTTTCCTATATATCCTATGGGCCAACCATAAAAGCGGGAACGAAATCGGATCGCATCGCATCGTTCAATATCGTGTATGTGCATTTGTGGTATGCGATGCGATCCGATTTTTATACGGAGAATAGCATGGTGCGCAATTAACCTAGCGGGCGCCCAGATAGGAAACAAGTACCTTTTTTTGTGTCGATGTAGACACCTAAGTACGGGGACCACCAATTAGAGTATCGCTCTGCCATACTTCAGGTCAGGTGCCTTACTCGGTACTTGTAGATTGGCGCCGTGCTACTTCCGGGTTCTACGCTCGCCACAACTATCTAAAATAAACTACAGTAAGTTAACTCCATGCCAACATGGATAGTTCATACCCCCACTATCCATGTTGGCATGGAGTTGACTTTAGATAGCGTAGCGAGCCACCGAGCCCGCAGTGTGGGCGAGCGAAGTGAGCCCCGCAAGGGGACTCAGTCACACGGCGCCATGCTGGCACCGTGAAACTACACAAGTACCCCTCACTCTGCTACTGCTGTGCACGACACACTGTACTGTTCCCAATCCAAGTCCAAATGGATGGTGAAGTATGAAAAAGCAAACAGAAAAATCTGAGAAGATTTATGTCGGCCTTGTGCATGTTAACCGTTTTGACTGCCATCCATCCAGATACCCCCTAGCCCAGTGGTTCTCAAACTTGATCCTCAGGATCCCACACAGTTCACGTTTTCCAGGTCACCCGACAGGTGCACTCATGACTGACACGTTTTAAAATATCCACAAATAGAGCTAATTACTTCACTTGATTCTGTGAGAAGACCTGGAAAAAATCACTGTGTAGGGTCCTGAGGACCGATTTTGAGAACATGTGCTCTAGTCTTATAGGGCCTAATTCAGACTGGATTGCAAAGTACATTTTTTCTCAAATGGACAAAACCATGTGCACTGCAGGCAGAGAGAGTTAGATTTGGGGGGGTTATTGTGTACATTGTGTACATACACAGTACAATTGTTGGGTGATGCCTGCTCCCATCACACATCTCATTGCACAGCTCAAAAAGTATGTGCTGCACATACTTTTTGTATTAGCGTTCATCTCATTGCAAAACCTATGCGATGTGATATTGTATGCAATAATTGTACCGTGTATGGGCACCTTTACACTTCAATTTAGATTTCAGTTTGAACACACCTCACCCAAATCTAACTCTCTACACATATTACATCCGCCCCACCTGCAGTGCAACATGGTTGTGCCCATTAGTGAAAAAAATAGCTTTTTGATCCAGTCTGAATTAGACCCATATTTTGTTATATCGATGTAGTAGAAGACCAATGTAGTCCCAGCATAGCAATACCAACAACCTTTCCTTAATAGATATTACTTTTGTGTAGGCAAGCTGTCTCTGCAAAATGGACTGTACTTAACAGTATATCCAGGGACCTGTTGACTTATTTTTATTCTCATTGCAAGATATATGAAATGGTTTGTTGGAATATGAGTTAGGAAGCTCGCAAATGTGCATAATCCCCAACCTTATGCAATTGGCTAAATAAATCCTTGTTAGCTCATAGTGAAGTGACCAAATGAAGAGGTTAGAATAATTTATTGCCATCATCAAAATCAATATAAGCATGTGTCAGGTGTACTCAGCTTTTTATAGGCACTTTGTCTGCTACTGTAGTTTAAAGAAGAAATACATATACTGTGTGTGCTTTCTTTAATCACCGATAGGCTGCTGGATTTTGTTTGCTGGAAATGTCATTATTTTTTCTTTCTGTGTATGCATTGGTCATTTATGGGCAAACATTGTAAGATTAATGGGCTTAGCTTTATATTATAAAATGTTAACCATCTGTTACAGTCATTAACTGTAACTGTATGTCTGGAAAGATATTGCCCATAAATGACAGTTTATCTATATGAGGAAGCCCCCGGAGCTCCTGCTTTCATCTTGTATGAGAAGGTAGAACTCCGACAAAGGGGCCTCATAGACTGTATTGAAAATATATCCAGAAAAGTTTTTGTTCTTAGCTTGGCTTGTATTTTGTTTTATTTCTTTTTCATGCTTTCATACGCAACTCTTTCTTTTGGTAAGTACTTTTTGCTTAACCTTTATGTTCTAGATTTTGAAGCACTTTTTCCAAGTTCGGAAGCAGTTTGCCTGAGTTCCTGCTGTTTGCTGAATGGCTTTTCTTTGCATCTTGCCTGGTGTTGTATTTTGAATGCTGCTGAGGTTTCCTGACGTGTCGCTGAACCTGAGCAGTATTTCTCTGCTACAATGGTTGCCTTTCTTCCATGAATAAGCAATTACAGTGGCTGGAAAATACACTTTTTTTGTTTGCTAGCTGACGGCATAGCTGCGGCTTAACAGTTTTAATAAACCGATAACATAAACCTCCCAACTGTCCCAAAATTGGCACTTGTCCTGACTCACTGTAGTTTGAAGGAACATTCAGCTCATTGAGGTGAGCAGGTGCCACATGTATCATATGTAGGTGCAATTCAGGAGTGTTGGGGATGTAGCCATGTCCATTGTAACATGTCAGACCACTAACATGTGGCTGCCTTGCACCCTTCTCAGAGGAGGTGTGTCAGTATCCCAATAATGTTTTTTTTTTTTATATATTTTTATAGACTTTGCTGATTGATTTTGTTATGTGAAACTTGCGTATCTGTGTGCAACTGATGCCTGGTACACACCAGGACGACTAGGGCCCCATCCCCTCAATCTAGATCCAATTCCGACCAATTGGATGTAGATTGTGTGGCGATTGGGCCCTTTTCTGTCCTGGTGTGGACCGATGCCGATCCGATTCGCGGTCCCGCGGGTCGGTCGTTATTCAGATCCTACCTGCTGCAGGTAGGATCTGAATAACGACCGACCCGCGGGACCGCGAATCGGATCTGAATAACGACCATACTGCCAGGTGCGGGTCGCTATCGGATCGGACCCGCTCACGGTGCACATCGTGAGCGGGTCGTGCGCCCCCCCGCATCATCGTGAGCGGGTCTGAAGAAACACTGACGACCCGCTCACAATGTGCATCGTGAGCGGGTCGTCGTGGTGTGTACCCCACTTGAGTCTTTGAATCTGCATATGTAATACACGAATGCAGAGGCCGGGGATTGTTTCCACACCAAGTTCTGCTGTGCTTTGTAAACAGACTAAAGCTGGTATCTTACCTGCCACGTAAATTTGTGGCTGATCAGGGATAAGTTCCCGGAGCCATGTATTATCACGGGTCTGAAAGGCTGCTTATTAGGGATTATGCTTTGCGTGCCTAAGGCATGCTAAGCATAATACCTGATACTTGTCCGCATCGGGGTATTAGGACATTGGATTAGGCCCTTTGCACCCCTTGTATCAAATGTAATGGAAAAACTAGCTTGGCCAAAGTCTGTGGCATGCTAAATGGGGCTGTTAGGTGCGATTTGACCAACATTGTATGTGGATGCATCTACAGTATGTATGATGTCTGGACCTGTAAGCACAGTGCCATCTTAAACACATTTTCTGTAAATGCACATACATCCATATTGAAGAGCAGCCATTTTACTTCATTTCAGGAAATATGACATTTATTTGTTTTACCTGTCAGAGAGTGATTTTGTTTTACACTGTTTAGAGCAGTTAGTGTAAATCCCCAGAGATGACCTAGTTCTACCAAATGGAGATGAGGTACAGTACTAGCTTATTTTTCCCTCCTTTCCTTTTTCAAACCTCCACTATTTCCCACTATACCCATAAAGAAGTAATACATGTAAGCTTATTGCTGAAGGTTTGTTTTATGTACTTTATTTACAAGTTCAGTTTAGTTCTGTCAGATTAGATGACCATTTATGTTAGTCCCATGCAAACATCCCAATTTTCACTTTAAGGATTTCACGGTACTTGTTTCCTAGCACGGCGCCCAGATTTTCTACGTATGGCACCATAGGGAAATCGCATCGCATCACATGGGCCTTTATAGCGGCATGCGATGCGATTTTTTTTCATGTATTTTTTTCCCCCTCATTTTACACCACTATATCGCATTGCATCGCATGTCCCGCAAAATAGCATGCGATCAAATGTGATTTTATAGGGTGTACGATGCCATGACATTAGTTATACAATAATATGATTGTATGTCCCAAAAATAGATTTAACGCACCCCCCCTCCCCCACTATCCACGCCATCCCGAAACGTTGCGAGCGGCGGCAGAACGCGTCCTCCAACTTTTTCATTACACCACTATCCACATCGGCGTGGAATTGATTCTATATAGTGTGGCAAGCGCAGTGAGCCACCGAGCCCGAAGCGTGGCGAGCGCAGTGGATTACTTTATTTCGCGTGCGCTCACCACGCTTCAGGCTCGGTGGCTCGCTGCGCTCGCCACACTATATAAAATCAACTCCACGCCGACGTGGATAGTCGGAGGATGCGTTCCACCGCCGCTTGCCACGCTTCGGGGTGGTGTGGATAGTGGAGGGGGGGGGGGGGGGTGCGTTAAACCTATTTTTTGGGACATACAATCATATAATTGTATACCTAATGTCATGGCATCTCGCACACTATAAAATCACATGCAATCGCATGCGATTTTACAGCAGATGCGATGCGATGGCCCGGGGCTGAGAGAGCAGTGAATAAATTACATAGGAAAATCGCATCGCACATCGCATGGCCCTAAAATGGCCCATGCCATGCGATGCGATTTCACTACGCAGCTATGCTAGGAAACAAGTACCGATTTCACAAATATACAGCTGCGAAATAACACAAGGCTAAGTACTGTATGGTGTGTTTTGATAATTACTCTTTTCAAAGTGGAAAGCAAAGACGCAAATTAATTCCCCTCACTGGTTCAGAGGCCTAAAAGATATAAACTGGTCTGATGGACCAAATATTTGTGAGGTACATTTGTCAGTAGAACCAGATTTGTGAGTTTGAACATTGGGTACTTGTGACTTATCTGGGCGCCCGATGTTGAAATTGTATGCCAGTACCCTAAGCATGCCATTTGATGCGATTTCCCTTGAAATTCCCTTGAAGAGAAAATCGCGTTGCATTGTATGCTATAGTATTGCATGCGATGCGATTTGATGCGATTTTAATATGTACAGGCACCCAGATGCCTGTTTCATATGTGAAATCGCCCCCCAGACCCCATTTTTAATTGTATACCCACCCTGATGGCTAAATGACCCCCATTGTTAAAGCCACCCCACTATCAACGCCAACCCGAAGCGTGGCGAGCGCAACGGTACGCGTCCTCCGACCTTTTCATACCCCCACTATCCACGTCGGCGTGGAGTTGATTTTATATAGTGTGGCGAGCGCAGAGAGCCACCGAGCCCGAAGCGTGGCGAGCGGACGTGGATTCCTTCAGAGCTATACGCGTCCCCTCGCGGGCTTCACAGGTATCCGTGTCCCCTCGCCACGCTTCGGGCTCGCTGCGCTCGCCACACTATATAAAATCAACTCCACGCCGACGTGGATAGTGGGGGTATGAAAAGGTCGGAGGACGTGTACCGCCGCCCCTCGCGGGCTCGCTGCGCTCGCCACGCTTCGGGTTGGTGTTGATAGTGGGGTGGCGTTAACAATGGGGGGCATTTAGCCATCAGGGTGGGTATACAATTAAAAATGGGGTCTGGGGGGCCATTTCACATATGAAACAGGCATCTGGGTGCCTTCACATATTAAAATCGCGGCAAATCGCGTCAAATTGCATGCAATCTGATTGTATGCGATGCGATTTGACGCGATTTTTAGGTGCGATGAAGAAAATCGGGCGCCCAGATAAGTCACAAGTACCGAACATTGCAACTTACATACGTGACTTGCTGTGTGCTTTGGAGGTTCACCGTTGATGATAAAATGAGTATTGTTGGCACCTACAGTTAAAAAAATATATATATTTATTAACTAATATAAAAAAAAATGTAATTGAACTAATACGCACTGCTGATTTTTTGGACAACAGTCAGTTAACTGAGAGACAAAAATGATAGCAGAAGGGAGAATCTTCTTTTAATCTCCTGATGATGCAGTATGGTCTCTGTATCATCCATCTTAGCCAGTGTATTAGAAAATAAATCAATTTAATAGTCAGGACAAAATCCTGCTTTGAAGAATGCACAAGGAATACAGCCATGCATACATTATAATTAATACTGTATTATGAACCTCCAAAGTTATATTCTAGTTCTGTAAATGGGTAGACTGCCTCTACATTGTCCATGGCTTTGTCCTTTGCACACTTTTCTCACATTTTGTATCTGTCTTGTAGAAGTGCAACACCATCTCCAAAAAGAACATCTGTCACTTCTCGGCCAGCTATGGGGCGGGGCAGCAGAGACCGCTTCACAGGAGAATCTTATACAGTGTTGGGTAATACCTGTTGTTTACGTCTCCTTTGCTCTGGAGTAAATTTACTAAAGCTTCTTAAAATTAAAAAAAGGGTAATGTTGCCAATAGCAATTAATACAGTTCTGTTTTATCATTTCTCAGTTGCATCTGATTGGTTGCTATGCATAACATCAACTTTTAGAAGCATTAGTTAATTTACCCATTCGTATCCACGTATAGCAATGTATCTATTTCAGTACAATCCTATTTTTCTCGTCTTCCACTAGGGGGCACATGGCGGACAATGGGTATAGCCAGAAGAGGAGTGTCTGGGCACCATAGAGTTAATGTTAATTACCCAGCAGCCAAGGGCTTCCTCTCCCATATACCCAGCCCCAGGCCGGCTAGTTTTCAGTTTGGTGCCAGCAAGGAAAAGTTGAAAGTGAAAGGCCTTTAGGGATTGTCCACTGAGAACTCTCCACTCTGTATATCAATTGGTCGGGAACTTTCTGCCTTATGTCAAGTCCAGTTGTAATGTCAGGGCCATTTCTAGACAATTTGCTCCCGGGGATTCAGTATTGAATCCCGGCGTTCAGAATCCCGACGCCGGAATCCCGACAGCCGAAATGCCGACAAGGGGGGGACGTGGATCGTCCCCCCTTGCGGGCTCGCTGCGCTCGCCACGCAGCGGGCCCGGTGCCTCGCTACGCTCGGCACACTAATTTATTCTCCCTCCTGGGGTGTCGTGGACACCCCAGGAGGGAGAATGTGTCGGCATTTCGGTGGTCGGGATTCTGAACGCCGGGATCCCGACCGCCGGGATTTTAACTGCATCCCGCTCCCGGTGTGAGCAATAAAAATGAAGTCTACGCCTCCCTTAATTCAAAAAGTGTATGGCCTCGCTGTTATGGATGTGGCCTCACTGTGATGGGCGAGGCTTTGCAGGAAAAATCTACCTTATACCCGTTACACATTTTGCCAAATATTGTAATGCTCCGTATAATATGAAGTGCCCCTTGCACCTTATTATGCTCCACACAATATTGCCCCTTACAACATATTATGCTACACGCAGTAATGCTGTGCCTCCATATAATGCCACCATATTATGCTATCACAGTAATGCCCAGGACACCAGATTATGCTCCACACTGTTTGTGCCTTTCTCTGTTTTTTACTTAAGATCCTATTGGTCATCTAGCATCTGTCCTTTCCATTATTTGCTAGCATCTCTCTCCTCTATGTTGGCGCCCATTTTGGGTGGGATATTTTCATCCGTATTCCATGCAGACAGCTAGGCCAAATGGAGTACTTCTGCAGACACTGCATAAATTGCTCAGCCCTATAAATGGCCCTGTTTACAATCTATATATCTGTACAAAACACAAAATAAGAGGCGGCGCTTCGTAGTGCATTAAAAGAGTTATTTAATTGAAGATAAACGGTTACTCCAAGGTACAGCAAATAGAAACTCATACCAATCAATAAAACACTGTGGACTGATTACCACAAGGCATAAGTAAAATACCATGGCAAAGCAGCTGGCACCAGGACATCCATGGTATTTTACCTATGCCTTGTGGTAACCAGTCCACAGTGTTTTAATTGATCGGTACGAGTTTACTGTACCTTGTAGTAACATTTTATATTCAATTAAATAACTCTATTAATGCACTACGAAGCGCACCCTCTCATTTTGTGTTTTGTACAGATTTCTACCTCCTTGGATCCCAAAGGACCTATTGTCTGAGAAGGGTGCTGCAGCCAGATAAATTGGTTTGTGTGCTATTAACTCCTGGTGCACCACCAGGAGGACTTTAGGGGTGTACACATGGTGAGATTTTGGCAGGAGAATTTGACTAGATAGTCAAAATCTCCTAGCTTAGCCAAAATCTCCCTATTTTTCTCCTGCTTAGTCAAAATGGTCTAACATAAATTGCTTAGATTGACAAGGCAATTTTGACAAGATCATAGACTATCATTACTTAAGGTCCATACACACTGGGCGACTATGCCCAGTGTGTATAGACAGCGATGATCGCATTCATAGCTGGGGGGAAAGCCGCTCAGTGCATACACACTGAGCGGCTTTCCCCTGGCCCGGCGCAGATGGAAGGGGGAGGACGGCGTTGCATAGCAGAGAGCTATGCAAAGCCATCCTGAAAGCTGCTTTCCTGGCGATGTTGCGGGAGCGCGCAGCAGCTCTCATCGCTGGGAAATACACACTGGGCGGCTTTGAGCTGAAAGCCGCTCAAACCTGCTGTTTTGAGCGACTTTCAGCTCAGTCGCCCAGTGTCTATGGGCCTTAAGACAAAATCACTCAGTCAAAATCTCCAGTGCATGTAGCCAAAATCTCTCCCAAAATTGCTTAGTCAAAATTGTTCATTAGCCAAAATATCTCTGTGTGTACACCCCTTTTGTGCTGGACAATTGGACTTAGTGATATATCAGCGTATTTACAAGTCATCTATTATATCTATCTATAAAAATATATATATATATATATATATATATATATATATATATATAGATATATATATAGATATAGATATAGATATAGAGAGAGAGAATCATGAAGCACTCTCCAGTTATTTTGCAATTTCAAAAATCAGCTGTGGATTTTAATGAAAATGTAACATAAACAACATAGAACAGAGGTCCTCAAACTATTTTGCTCTGGGACCCCATCAGACAATAAAAATAATGACAGGACCCCAGCAAGTGACTGCAGAAGGTCATCACGTCACATGTGTAGTCAGCAGACAGCACATACATGGCAGCATTGTGGAGGCACAAAGTGATGGGAGGAGTCTAAAATTACAGACAATTCAATAGACTTTTCAGACTCTTTGAATCACTGACTGAAATTAGAGAAGTCATCAGCCTGATGGTCAGCAACATGGAGTTGCGACCCCATGTTGAGAAGGTTGGGACCCACTTTGGGGTCAGGACCCACAGTTTGAGAACCACTGACATAGAAGATACTCAACATTTCTGTCCTCTAGGGACCGTCATCAGGAGTTTAAGGCAGCATAATTAATCCACACAGCAGAACCAGGCAGCATTTCCTACAGCAAGGAGTTATATATAATGTTTCTTTTGTACGTTTTAATGGGATGCGGTCATTTGGTCGAATGCATTATGGTCGAATGTCATTACATCGAATCCATTAGGTCGAATTGCTAAAAGGTCGACATGATTCTAGGTCGACATGGGAAAAGGTCGAAATGATTCTAGGTCGAAAGGTCATTAGTTCGACAGGTCATTAGGTCGACAAGGTCATTAGTTCGACATTGTCTAGGTCGACATTCACAAAGTCGACATGGGGTTTTTCACTGTTTTTTGAGCCGACATGTGCTGACAGGCGGTATTTCATGCCCTACCATCCACTAGGGCGTGGTGGGAGAATAAAATAGTGTGCCGAGCGTAGCGAGGCACCGTGCCCGACGCATCGCGAGCGATGCGAGGGGATGCAGTGCACTTTAAACTGTGTCCATGTCGACTGTGTTGACATTCAGGTAAAAAAACAGTGAAAAACCCCATGTCGACTTTGTGAATGTTGACCTAGACAATGTCGAACTAATGACCTTGTCGACCTAATGACCTGTCGAACTAATGACCTTTCGACCTAGAATCATTTCGACCTTTTCCCATGTCGACCTAGAGTCATGTCGACCTTTTAGCAATTCGACCTAATGGATTCGATGTAATGACATTCGACCATAATGCATTCGACCAAACGATCCCAACCCGTTTTAATGTAGTGTGAATATAACTATAATCATAGAATAATTTTACATAAATTGATTACTAATGATTATTAAATGGTTATTTTAAACAGGTGAAACAACAATTGAAAGTGGACAGCATTACTGGGAAGTTAAAGCTCAGAAGGACTGCAAATCCTACAGCGTGGGCATCTCATATAAAACAATTGGGAAATTTGACCAACTAGGAAAGACAAACACAAGCTGGTGCCTACATGTGAACAACTGGCTGCAGGCATCGTTTGCTGCAAAGCATAATAATAAGGCTAAAGCCCTGGAAGTAGCAGTACCATGTAGAATAGGCATATACTGTGACTTCGATGGAGGTAACATTTTATTTATTGGACTCTTTAGGCCATGTTTGTTAGAATAACCCTGAATCCTGGAGTAGTACAAGAAGTACTGGTCACTTATCATGTAGATCAGTGGTTCCCAACCCTGGTCCTCAAGTACTACCAACAGTGCACGTTTTCCAGGTCACCCGGCAGGAGCACTCATTATACAGACACATTTGAAAAGATCCACAGGTGGAGCTAATTATAGCACTTGTGATTCTGTGTGGAGACCTGCAAAACATGCACTGTTGGGGGTACTTGAGGACCAGGGTTGGGAACCACTGATGTAGATGGAGATTCCTGATGCAGAGAGAGAGCACTCTGGCCATATTGGACATTAATGCACCAGATAATGCCACATTGGCCTGTTTGTCTAAAATTAGCATCATCAGGAAATATTTTGCACCATTATCATTTTAATCATTTGTAGTGAAAGACACCGGATAACAGTAATCTGTGCAGACTGCAAATAGAGTGAGCAAACAGGACCTGTCACCAGGCTCCACGTGGCTTATCGTTCACTCATTCATGTATTATGTAATGCTCTATTACAGTGATGGCTAACCTTGACACTCAAGCTGTTGTTGAACTACATATTCCAGCATGCCCTGCAACAGTTTTAGCATGGCCAAATAGTAAAACTGTAGCAGGGCATGTTGGAATGTGTAGTTCAACAACAGCTGGCGTGTCAAGGTTAGCCATCACTGCTCTATTAAATAATGCTATGCTATGTTCAGCAAGACACTTAGGATCGTGTTCCTAAATACCCCAATATACCTGGATAGAGTATGTAAGCCACTAGCACAGTTCTGCTTTCATGGTGAGCTGTCAGCCGTTGCGGTTTCCCTCCAGGGCCAGATTTCACATTGCATTAACATGAGGTTGAGAATCTGGCTTGGGAGAAAGGTTAACACATTGAGTGCATGCTGCATTTAATTCTATCTTCCCAGACGAGCACGATAACCAAGAGAATCATTTTATATTGATATTCCTTGTACACTAGATTATAAGCACATAAAAAAAATCATATAGGAACTGATGATTTCTCCTTCATACTTCATGGCAGCCATTACATTGGGTTCATCCCTCTCTCCTCTCCAATTAGACAGGTAGTTTTTTCCCCTTAGGATCCAGCCCCTTCCTCTATATAATCTGGCACCTCCCTTCAGACCGTAGTCTTTTTCCTGTCTCCTTCTGTCTGTGACAGGTAGTCAGTTAGAGTTTAGTTTGTTATTTTTTATATACCCGGTAGGCTGGTTGTGCGACCGGAGACCTGGGCGGGCAGGCTGGCGGTGCCTAAGCCTAAAATATGTCCGTGGGCCGGCGGCAAGGACATTATAGAACCCACAGCGTCCCTCCCTGCATACTGCATGTGTGTATCACCTGTCTGCCGGCTCCTGCGTGGTCCCAGCGTTCGGATGCAGGCTCCGGCTTCCTGCGCTGGTTAGCGCTGAGTCTCCCCGGCAGTCAGGACGGCGTCAGTGGCGAGCGCGTCACTTCCGACGGATGCACGCGGCGTGCGGGTCACGGCCGCGTGCGTTCCAGCTAGGCGGAAGTGCACGCCGGGTTGGCGCCAGCAGCAGAGAGGGGGACGCCGGCTGCTGCTGCGGCAGCGTGTAGTAAAAGGCGCCTGGCCGGTGTTACAGGCGCAAGGCTGGTCGGCTGCAGGAGCGCTTTTTTGGAAACAAGCCAGGTTATTGCCATGGAGGATGCCTCTCAGAAGGGGGTTACACCGCCGCCCAGGTAAGTCCTCTCAATGAGGACACGCTGTCTTAGCATGCCATATTGCAGTCAGGTAGTTAGTATCTTTCTTTCTTGTCTTGTAGTGTGCCTTCAGTGCCCAGAAAGAAAGTGGCTAAGACCAAGAATACTAAAATCTGTCCAGGATGTGATAGAGCCTTTGTGGGAGAGACAGTACTATGTTTAGAGTGTCTGACAAAAAAGGATGTTGGTATGAATATATCTGCCCAGTTGGCTGAAATGAGAGACTGGATGAAGAAAAACTTTATTTCCAAAGAAGAGTACGCAGGGAATAAGAGGTCCAGGTCCCAGACTAGCCTTGATAAAGATGATGGTGATGTGTCAGTGCATGATGATGCGGACAAGGAGGAGTCTGGGGGCTCATCAGCTGAGTCAGGCGAAGTTTTGGAGGACGAGCGTCTATTTAATGTGGAGTTGGTAGAAGCAGTGCTTAAAAATCTCTACAGGACACTTAACTATAAGCAGCCTGCAAAATCAGAGTTTGACGCATTGTTTGAGGATCGTTCTAAAAAAGGGAGATCTTTTCCGGTACATAAGGTTGTGAAGGATATCCTGGCTAAAGAGTGGCAGGGTGTCGACAAGAGAGTGGGGTCGACTAAGAGAATTCAAAAGATGTTTCCCATTGAGGATGAAGAGTTCATTAAGTGGTGTAATATACCTAAAGTCGACGCAGCAGTGTCAGAAGTGACGACTCGTACTACCATTCCTCTTGAGGATGGGGCGTCACTGAAAGACGCTATGGATAAAAAAATGGAGAGCGCTCTGAAGAGACTACATATCTCTGCCTCAGTCTCGTTAAAATCAGGTGTGGCTATGGCCTCCCTTTCTCGGGCACTCAGGATTTGGTGTTCGGCATTGCAGGAGGACATACAGGAAAAGGTTTCCCGTGATCAAATCAGTAAAAGTCTTACCCAGGTGCAGTTGGCAGTGGACTATATGTGTGAGGCTTCCCTAGATGGTCTTGATTTTGCAGCAAAATCCCTGACATCAGGGTTGGTGGCCCGTAGGGCCTTATGGCTTAAATCATGGGCAGCAGATTCCCATTCGAAGAACAAGCTAGCAACGTTGCCTTATGAGGGTGCTTTCCTTTTCGGCAGTCGTTTGGATCAGATGATTCAAAGAATGTCAGGCGGTAAATCAGTCAGATTACCACAGGACAGAAGAGGGAGATTTTTCTCAAATTCTTCCAGACAAGCGTATAGGCAAGCCAAGTCCTACAGGCCTGGTAGGTCTGCCCGGGACAGATATACGCAGGGGACGTCCAGAGCCTTTTTTCGGCAATACGTCAAGAAAAGAGGCGAAAGTTCGGGAACCAAACAGAAGCAGTGACGGTGGTCCCGTGGTGGAGCAAGCCCAGGTAGCAGGAAGGCTGTTGGGCTTTGCTCGCGTCTGGGAACAAACCGTCCGGGACAGATGGGTTCTGGAGGTAGTCAGGATTGGCTATCACCTAGAGTTCATGTCAAAGCCAAGAATGGCGAAATTTTGTGTTTCAGAGATCCCAGTTTCGAAGATAGAAAGGGAAGCTCTAAATTTAAGTTTAAAGGGACTCATCGCATCAGGAGCGGTGGTGAGGGTCCCGAAGGAAGAGGAAGGAACCGGGTTTTACTCTCGTCTCTTCATAGTCAGCAAGAGTTCTGGAGGTTACAGAACTATATTAGATTTAAGAAAATTAAACTTGCGCATAAAGAAAAGAAAGTTCCACATGGAGACTACAAAGTCAATCTTAATGGGGTTAAAAAGAAACGATTTCATGGTCTCCATCGACCTAAAAGACGCCTACTTCCATATTCCCATCTCCCCAGACGACAGGAAATATCTGAGATTCTGCGTAGGTCACGATCACTTCCAGTTCACCTGTTTGCCCTTCGGTCTCACCTCGTCACCAAGGGTCTTCACCAAGGTCCTGGTGGTCCTGATAGAAGAACTGAGGAAAAGGAAGGTCATGATATGGGCATATCTAGACGATCTGTTGATCGTGGCACCTTCGGAGGAAGAGGTGGTCACAGCAAGAGACTACACAATTCGGTTTCTCCAAAAACACGGGTGGCTGTTAAATTGGGAGAAGAGCTGTCTAGAACCAACGCAGAGTCTCCAGTTTCTGGGGGTATTGGTGGATACCGTGAGGTTTCAAGTATCCTTGTCCACAAAGAGGTGCGAGAAAATCCAGCAGCTAATCTCGAGAATCTACGAAGAGGATCGGGTGTCCCTCAGGTCAGCAATGAGTCTCTTAGGGATGATGGCATCCACGGTGGACATAATCCCATGGGCCAGATGGAGGATGAGACCTCTCCAGTGGTCCCTTCTAGGTTACTCGAGAAGACTGGTGCCACTAGAAAGGAGGATAAAGATCTCAGAGGCAGCCAAAGAGTCCCTAAGATGGGGGGAAGCCGATCAGCTGGTGCCAAGAAAATCTTCACTGGCAAGTCCCCGTTACAAAGTGATCACCACAGACGCCAGCGCTACAGGTTGGGGGGCTCATGGTCTGGGCAAGACATGTCAAGGTCAGTGGTCCCGGCACGAGGCAGAGTTCTCCTCAAATCACAGAGAGCTAAGGGCCGTGTGGAAGGCAATCGAATTCTTCAGCGAAGAAGTCCAAGGGGCGCATCTGCGCATTTTTTCGGACAACGCCACTACCGTCTCCTATGTCAACAGACAAGGAGGTACACGGAGTCACGGGCTCTTAGAAGAAGTGCGGAACATCATGTGCTGGTCCGAGGAAAATCTGTTGTCCATATCAGCGCTCCATGTGCTGGGGGAAGACAATCAGCTGGCAGACTATCTGAGCCGCACAAGCGTGGTGCCTGGCGAGTGGGAACTGAAGGACTCAGTGTTTCAGGAAGTAGTAGAGCAATTCGGTCAACCAGAGGTGGACCTCATGGCGTCAGCAGTCAACAAGAAGTTGCCACAGTTCTACTCACGGTACCCGGCCTGGGGATCGAGCGGAGTGGACGCCCTATCACAGAGTTGGGAGTTTCACCTGGGGTATGTGTTCCCCCCAATTTCCCTCATTCACAGGACATTGTGGAAGATCAGAACGGAGGGGGTCCAAGTCATAGCTATCCTTCCCTACTGGCCCAGGAGGGCTTGGTTCCCCATGTTAGAGAGCATGGCGATTGCAGGTCCAGTATTTCTTCCGGTGACTCAGGATCTGCTCAGGCAGGGCCCAGTTTACTGCCAAGAGCCTCACAAATTGAATTTAGCGGCCTGGAAATTGAACGGCGGCAACTAAAAGACAAGAATTTATCCCCAGAAGTCATTGAAGTACTTCTCCAAGCGAGAAAGAAGGTGTCGTCAGAGATCTATTACAGAATATGGCGGGTGTTCGCAAATTGGTCCAAGGGCAAGTTTACCTTTCCTAAAGCAAATATTCCTCAAGTGTTACAGTTTCTTTGTGATGGTCTTAACAAAGGGCTGTCGGCTTCAACACTCAAGGTCCAGATTTCGGCGCTGAGTGCGCTGCTAGACAAGAAACTAGCAGAACATAGTTTAATTAAAAGGTTTTGTCAGGCTCTCAGGAAGATCCGGCCTAGAGTTAGGTCAATAATCCCCCAGTGGGATCTTAATTTGGTTTTGAATGGACTAATGGAGGCTCCGTTTGAGCCGTTGGACAGAGCAAAGTTAAAGTTTCTAACATGGAAGATGTTATTTTTAGTTGCAATAACTTCAGCAAAAAGAGTGGGAGAGATTCATGCTCTGTGCATTAAAGAACAGTATTTGAAGATTTTCCCGGATCGGGTAGTGCTAAGAACTAGGCCGGCTTTTCTACCCAAGGTGGTTTCCTCAGTTAATCTAAGTCAAGAAATAATTTTGCCTTGTTTTTTCCAAAATCCTCTGACGAAGAAAGAGGAAAAATTGCATACCCTAGATGTCTTGAGAGCTATCAAGATTTATCTACACAGGACGGCAGGGTTCAGGAAGTCAGAAGCGTTATTCGTGATTCCCCAGGGGGCAAAGAAAGGGTTGGCTCCATCAAAGCAATCAATGTCAAGGTGGCTAAAGGAAGTAATTGCATTCACTTACAAGAAAGTGGGTCGTGAAGTTCCGGAAGGCATTAAGGCTCACTCAACAAGGGCAATGGCGGTTTCTTGGGCGAGAGAGGCCAAAGTTTCAGTTAAAGAAATTTGTCAAGCAGCCACCTGGTCTTCCTTGCATACCTTCTCTAAGCATTATGCATTGGATGTCGCGGGCTCAAGCTTTGGAAGTGAGGTCCTTAGACAAGTCTTGGCTTGAGGTATAGTATAACCCACCCTACTGCTTTGGTACATCCCAATGTAATGGCTGCCATGAAGTATGAAGGAGAAAGCAAGGATTATACTCACGATAATACCTTTTCTTCGGAATACTTCATGGCAGCCCAAAAGTTTGTTGGCCCTCCCTGTTTGTGTTTTTTCCCTAGGATCAGGACGGAGACAGTCAAAGACTACGGTCTGAAGGGAGGTGCCAGATTATATAGAGGAAGGGGCTGGATCCTAAGGGGAAAAAACTACCTGTCTAATTGGAGAGGAGAGAGGGATGAACCCAATGTAATGGCTGCCATGAAGTATTCCGAAGAAAAGGTATTATCGTGAGTATAATCCTTGCTTTCTTTTCTCTCGGTAATGCAGCTGTCTTACACGGATTCAGTATTGAATCCCGGCGGTCGGGATCCCGGCGTTCAGAATCCCGACGCCGGAATCCCGACAGCCGAAATGCCGACAAGGGGGGGACGCGGATCGCCCCCCCTTGCGGGCTCGCTGCGCTCGCCACGCAGCGGGCCCGGTGCCTCGCTACGCTCGGCACGCTAATTTATTCTCCCTCCAGGGGTGTCGTGGACACCCCAGGAGGGAGAATGTGTCGGCATTTCGGCGGTCGGGATTCCGGCGTCGGGATTCTGAACGCCGGGATTCCGACCGCCGGGATTTTAACTGCATCCCGTCTTACACAAAGTATAGACATGTTTAAGATTAGTAGAGGCCAAAGGTTTTCTTGTACCAGCACTATTAGTTTTATACTGTTTTATGTTTTACACTGACTTATTATGCTATAAGATTAGGTCCTGTTATTTATGTAGAATTGCAAACTTTTAAACTATTGCATATGTACAACATCCCTCCTAACTGCCCCAATTTTTGTGGGACTGTCCCGTTTTTTTGAGGGTGGGGGGGAGCAGTTGGAAGTCCCCTCTGCCTGCGGGGAATAGATGCTGTGCGCATGCGCACAACATCTATGCAGGCAGGGGGGCCGGGATCGCTCCGGGACTAAACTGTTTCAAAGTCCTGGTGTGACCCTGCATTTTGCGAAGTTAAAGCGGCATAAGAGACATATTACTTTAAGGAAGGCACCTCAGCAGTTGATCCATCATCTGGAGTGCTGAACACCAAAAATGCATATATATGTGTATATGTATATACACTTTTGTAGTCAGAAAATTGTGTTCCCATACTTCAGCTGTTAGCCTTAATTACAACGGGCTTCATTCCGATGCAGTTGCAATCCTGAAGCAGCAGCAATCCTTCTCAGTGACAAGCCATCATAACATGCCCAGCAACTACATACTCGGGGCTAGATGTATGAAGCAGTGATAAGTGTGGAGATGTGATAAAGTGCCTGGTACTTTATCACCTGCCAATCAGCTCCTGACTGTTAAGTTACAGGCTGGGTTCAAAATGGGACTATTAGAAGCTGATTGGCCGTTGATTACGTTCCAGGCACTTTATCACTTTCTCTCCCTTATCACTGCGTCATACATCTGCCCCTCAGTCACAGCCACGATCCAGATGCGAGCAAAATGAATTTCCTAAGTGCCTCCCATGGACATAGGAGGGGCATCGCTGTCTCCATGTTTCATGTGTGCAAGATTACAGTCGCATACTGAGCCCCCCCCCCCACGACATGCCTACACTTTTACAGACACTCACCAAATGGCCTTTTCCTCTCAGTCGAGTGATCAACAAAGTGGCATCAACAAAGATATCTTGCCACATGTGCACTGAAGTCATGATACATGCAAGTCTACCAATAATCGCTCAGTTGTGGCACCATCAAAGTTGCAACTGCATCTGAATTGGGCCCAATATACGTAGTACATAAGTAGTTTTTTTGTTTGCTACTACTTCTCTCTACATTGATGATAGCATGATCACATTTGGTAATGATTTCTGTGCTTGGCAATTTGTTTAATGCACACTGTTTTACTAAACTATTATATAAATTACACTTAGGGGCCAGATGTATCAAGCTTCAAAAGTGATAAAATGGAGAGTGATAAACAATCAGCCAATCAGCTCCTACCTGTCATGTCACAGGGTGGGTTTGAAAAATAGGTAGGAGCTGATTGGCTGGCTGTTTATAACTCTCTATTTTATCATTTTTGAAGCTTGATACATCTGGCCCTTAAAGAGAAATCATTCACAAATGTATTATACTAAATAGATTACATTATTAGGTAACTTACAGTGTGTCCTTTATCATTGTTTGATATACAGTATGACTGAAAACCGTTAGAGGCAACACTAGTATAGGAATGCTACAACAGTGAAATAAAATATACCTCAAATCTAAACGTAAGCAGATTTTCTCATAAAGCATTATCATTCATATGTGTGACTGTCTCTCTTTGATCATATTTGTTAATTTGCAGCCACTTCACAACAAATACTTGTTATGTAAACTTGCCTCTGTCATCTTCTTTAAATTAATTCAGTTTCCTTGAATGCTTACAGCATTTATTCTACTAAAATTATGTTGTTGTTTTTTTAATTATTTCTTTGCAGGTCAGCTTTCGTTTTACAATGCAGACACGAAGCAGCTACTTCATACGTTTAAAACAAAGTTTACACAGCCAGTTGTCCCCGGATTTATGGTTAGTAGGAGGCCTGTCATTACTTTCTTACAAAGCAGCATGGCTTGCTGGATAGTAGGTCTCTGATAAAATATCTCCTCATTTATTTGTCTGTTTATCACTCTCAATTTTATCACTTTTTGAAGCTTCATACATCTGGCCCTAAATCTAATAATGCAACTAGGCAAGGTGCCCTCTGGTGTTTGAGTTGAAATTTGTGAAAAAACTACACAGATTTTTCTGAGCGATCTGAGCAATGTAGTTCGCTCAGAATGCTCAGCACACAGCGATGTGCCAGCTTTGTGTGCTGAGCGATCTGTCAGGGCCAGTGTTCTCCGGTGAGAACATTGGCCCTACCTGGCAATATCAAGTCGCTAAGAAAATGCCCTGATATCTCCCCATGTTTAAGCTCCATTATATTTAGAAGGTCACTTCATTGTCCTTAAGTGCATAAAGCTTTAATGAAGGAGCAAAAAAGAGCTCTAGATGGATGTTTAACATAAATATCAATTTGCATGCTGCGGGGAACACCCGAATATTTCGATGGTTGCTGACCATCCAAAGATGTGGAAGGTGCACACATATAAAAGTGACTTTCAAGTCACTTACATATGCGTGCACGCTGGGACGGAAATGGGTGGGCAGCTGACATCCGGTGATGTCAGCTCCCTGCACCCGCATCTCTGCCTCATTACCATGAAATGCTGGGCATTCCGAAATGGTAATGGGGCTGCCCGGCGCCCCACGCCCTTCTCCGTCCCCCGCCTGCTATGTTGGGTGCGTGCACCTGGCGAACATAATGTTCGCCATGGGTGCACGCACCCTGCTTTTGCACATGCGCAGAAATGCGCATGCACACTACAAAACATAGGTCCCCGTGCGAACGCAGACTAGCTGCAAATTGACCTGACTAAGGTCCTAAAATGCCACAAGGCATACTTACACTCTAAGCAATGGATTCCATTGTCAGATTAATTTACATTATTGTGCTAGCGCTAAAAACACAATTATATAATGCATATACTGTAGGCCTACGTCTGATACTGAATTCTTAGGGTATGGACAACACCAACATGTTACTTTTTATAATACATTAGCAGTTGTTTTGCAGCATAGTAAAAAGTATTAAGCTACAACATCTGAGTCGCACAAACTATACAGATCTCGGGTATATTTATTGTAATACAATTGTATATTTTATTGTTACAATTGTAATTAGTTGTGATTATTTCCCCCCACAGGTATGGTGTGGCGGGTTAACATTATACACAGGACTACAGGTTCCAAATGCTGTCAGAACACTCCAGAAGTCTGAAAATGGGATGAGCGGTTCATCTAGCAGCTTAACCAGTGTTGCTCAATAACATGACACTTTGAATTTCTAGGATGGAACACTTGCTCTGGTCTGAGTGGATTGCTAATTATTTTTATTTAGTAACATTACGGTGCTGTTCACCTAAAGTAGGAGCAAACTGATCATTTGGGTTATTAGCCCCTTGCTGCTCTGACGCTTGCAGTGTCCTTACTGCCTGCCATGCTGCTCAGATTTGTTGTTAGCATCTGATACAAAGATTTTAACAAGACATGGCTAGACGTGCAGAAAATGAACAAAATGCCATGGTGGTTGTTGTACCCATGGATGCAAGCCTTGCAACTTGCACTAGGCATATTAAATTACTTGATTTTAAACTCTACGCACTACCACCTCTGTGCTTATTGGTGGTATACAGTGTTCTGTAGAGAAAATGTGGTTTTAAAAAAGGGCTGAGTCCTTTTTTTAATTTGTTGTCTATATTCTCAGACTACGTATATGAAATGCTTCTGCTGTATATTGTTTGCAGGTCCTCATCGTAGTATTGAAACTGGATATCAACAGTGGTGCATAACTCACCTGAAATATTGTTTATTTAAAAATAAACAATTGCCTGTATTAAATTAGAGGGTTATTTACCAATGCTTGTAGAGAGAAATTGTGAGGGATAACGTACTAGATAATCTGCTTCTACTTTCCATTTTGCAGGACAGGAGCTAACTGACTGGTACTTTATCTCTGACAATTGTATCTCTCTCCAAAATTTAGATAAATACCCCCTAAGGGAGGTTACATGTACAATGATATAATTTTGAAGGGTTAATACATCAGAGAACCAAAATTACTGAGGGAGATGTGAAATTCAACAGCACGGTGCAATTAAAAGCTTTGGGGTCTCTCCTATTAGCCGTGATGAATTCTGGTGAGCAAATCATCGTGGCAGCAGCCAACCTTTATGGCAGCTGGGATTCTCAGAAAGTGATGGCTGCCCCATAGGGTAGTGCGCAATTTTAAGTGAATTCGGGCTGAAAACAGCTTGCGAACGGGTGAGATTAGGTGCTGTTGCTGGCGTTTAAATGCCGCTGGAACGGCACCTTGTACCCTTCGCAATTAATAGGATAGACGCCTTTGTCTTTAATGCAGTTACATACAGCACAGATTGCTCAAGCAAAAAATTCAACCATAAAAACAGAATAAAAACCATCTTGACACTGAAATGCAGATGTATGTTGTATCTATGCCCAAATAAACAAAGGACATGTGACGTGTTATTTATAAATATTAACAATATGTTGACTTATTATCACATACATTTGGTCCCTTTCTTTAATAGGGTTTTCCTACTTTGTAAGAACCCTCTCCCTAATTATTATCTCCAAACTATGCAGCAGTTAGAGGGGACCCTCCCCAGTACCAGCTGCTGATCACTTGAAGTGAGCACTGATTTGAATCAGGTTATTTAAAAGAAGACCTAGGTGATAAGTATGTGCAAAATACATATTTTATGGACTTCCCATTACTTTATAATTATTTATTTTTTTATGACCTGTGGTTTTTCAGCATTCAAGGCTGTGCGTAAATGCAAAGTTCTATGGGGGTTAATCTAGGTCATTCGCTTGGATGCGAATTCACATTGTTGCGATTTAACCAGATCCCGCCTCGCATGATAATGATTTCTGTTTTGACAAATGTTTCAGACCCACCCTTTTATGCAAATATGTCTTAGATGCTGTGTTCTCATAACAAGATTACAGGGTACTGTAAATAATTCCTACTCTGGTAAGGGGAAGGCTGCTATTAGTGTGGGAATGTTTACATTTTATGTTTGCTCCATTTGGTTTTAATATGCTCCAAACTAATAGGTTACTTGTAATCAATCCTTTTTGTAAAATATATGAAATGTATACCATCATTTTGCCCAACTTTTGAGAGTACGGTTAAGCCACACCGCCACTATTGTAATCTTTCCGGATCTGTCCATGTGATTTGCAAGGGGCCCATTTGCTAGCTATGCGGAGTTGGTCTCATCTCACATTTGCAACAAATGTACTATATATTTGCGCTACTACACAAATTACGTACAACTCTACATAAGGCTCAGTTTATTTGTATAATTGGGCGGAAAATGGTTTTCACCTGAAGTGAAGACAAAGCTCACAGTTAGAATCTTGTTATACATGGACTCATTTTAATATAAATCTGACATAAATGAACATCCAGGGCAGGAGAATAAGTGTTTTGTCGAGAGACTACGGTCACTTTTATCTCCAGAAATTCTCAAGTGCACATCACCGCATTTGTTTGCCAAATAATGTCAAATAACGCATAGGAGAAACACTGGTCATCTTGGTTTATCAATGGCATAACTTTATTAATGACCAATAAATTGTTTTACCCACAGTCAGTATTTACTATGTACAATAGGAAATAATGGGTTGCACTGGTAAGGTGTGTCCAATGTCACATAGTTTTATAACCCGAAACCCTGCTGTCCTACAAATGATGACTGCAATGCACCTCAAGCAACAGCAGCGGCATTCATGATTCGATGCACGAAAGATCTTTTTCACATATACTGGATAAATCTGCATTACTTTCCTATATAAAGCGCCAATGTTTCTTGTGTAGCTGTTCTATTGATAATTTATTTGTTTTGTTATGTTATATGATGCACAGCGTCCATAACAGCTGAGAGAATGCAGCCCTATTACTGTGTGGGTCATATATGAAGGTTCTTGTCAGGCATGTAAACATCTCTTTGTATTTTTAGGGCTATTTGAAGATGTATGGCATCTTACACATTACCATAAGTACTGATGTGCCTATGGTTTTGGTTTAATGCTGTGCACGTTTATTTTTTTATTTTTACAACTACTCCAAGATCTATACATTAATATATAGACACTTGCTAGCATCACACATGGCATTGATTTATGTAATAATGATGCAATTACATGTACCTACATCTGATGTCAACAGTGATGTAATGATTAGGCGAGTATCAATGTCTGTGCCAGTGGTTCCCAAACTTTGTGCTGTGGCTCCCTGGGGTGCCTCGGGACTCTTGCAGGGTTTGGTCATCCAGGACCGATTCAAATTATTTATGATCAATTATCTATGGCTAAAACCAGTTCTGGTGGCTGCCAAAATATGTGTACAAACAGAAGCAAATCCTGCCCTTTACCACATAACTTAACCAAAGAATCACATTTTGTATTTATTTTTCTACACCTAGGGGTGCCGTGGAAAAATTCTGATACTCTAGGGTGCCGTGATTCCAAAAAGATTGGAAACCCCTAGTCTGTGCTACTCTGATGTTACAAACATGTGGGCTACAAAAGATATTTTCCAGGCCTTACAAAGCTTCTGCAACTCTGCAATCTCCTTTGCTATGTAGGTGTGTGTGTGTGTGTGTGTGTGTGTGTGTATATATGTATATACATCACACATACATACATACATACATACATACATACATACATACATACATACAGGTTGAGTATCCCTTATCCAAAATGCTTAGGACCAGAAGGGATAATGGATTATTCCAGATTTTGGAATATTTTTCAATGAGGTCTTGGGGTATCTTGCATTTATGTTGTATAAACACATGAAAGGGGCGGATATATATTTTATTTGTGCATTGAAACAAGGTTTAAAAACATGGAACAAAGTTTGTGTACAATCTCAGGCACCGAATTTGAATGCATATTTAGTGCTAGTTACATATCATTTCCTCACTGGTGACAGTTACATATCATGTCTCCAGTCAGTGGCGTAAGTTCTTTCCAGTTGCCCGGAGGCAAGATGAATATTGGTGCCCCCCACCACACACAACCTTATTCTATATATATATAGTTTGTTATTAAATATACTGTATATGTACAGGGAGAGAGAGCGAAAACGCAAATATATTTCAGAGCTCAACCACAGAAGCGATTTCGATGACTTGCAACTAATGAATTTAAACTTGCAGGGGAGGAGAGGTTCCCCCTTGACAGCGGGAGCCCGGCGGCATATGACTCCATTGCCTCCCAGAGTTTTGCCTCTGTCTCCAGTGGTGCCAGCTACAGATGTAGCCAGTAGGTTTTTAGCCAAAAATAAATAAAAAGAAAATACATTTTGAGAAGTATGGTTTTTGGAATAATTTGGATAAGATATACTCAACCCCTAATAGCAGACTCTCAATGGTCTCTTTTCAAACTGGATGGTTGTTACTCCTGCGCAACGGTCCTGAATATTACCGCTGGCTTTTGTGAACCATGTTAGCTTATTCAACACATACAGTATGTTTTAGGATACTGTATATGCACATTTGTTCTTATATCCCTTAATTTACGTGATAATCTGCATTTTTACAGCCATCACCTGCATTGCACTAAGCAGCAAGAGTACAATATCAAAGTGCATTTTATTCAAACTGCAAGTAAAATTTAGTCTTTTGTGTTATTTGTCAGATAATTGGAGCACAAAACAAAAACAAAATTCCCTTTTCCAAAAAAGCTTCTTGCAACCTGTGCACAATAGCAACAATGTAATGCATTAGGCCAGGGCAGGATTAAGGGGGGGGGGGGACAGGGGGTTAGTAGTGGACCCTGTAGTGGAATGTATTTTTCAAAAAGAGCTAAAGGTTTTGTACATAGTAGTGGGGTAGTGCTGCAGCTTCACCTATCTGTCAATGTGACAATGATTAATGGTGCTGAGCATTGGGAGCCAAGGCACACAGACTGCACAAGTGTGCAATGCATTACTGGGAGTTGACAAGTCCCACGAGACTTTGCACAAGAGGTCAGAGGCTGAGAGGCTAGTGCTGAGCTCTGCTTGGTGGAGCTCGTCATATGCTTCTCAGGTCCATGGAGGACAGCAGTAGCTGCAGCCTCATCATGGGAGGGTTTTTAATCAGAGGCAGCGCTGAGCCTGTCAGGGCTCCTACAGAGTAAGGTACAGAGGGGCAAACACAGGCTTTTAATAAATATAAATATATATATATATATATATAAATTCCCCACCCACTGCAGTTACCCATTGACTAAGTTTATACTGCCTTTACTCTGTGTTTTGACAGTGTAATATTCTCCCGTGCAGTTTGCGGCCAGTAATGACAAGTGGGAGTGGGCCCTCCTGACTAAAGTGCCCCGGGCCCCCCGAAGGCTTAATTTGGCCCTGCATTAGGCATCACCATAATTCCTTGGATTAATTATCCAATAATTCCACACATATAAATACATTAATGTTTCAAACCTGATTCAATTGGTGAGGGAGGACGAACTGCATGCTGAATTTTAAGCCTGTGAGATAAATTTACAGTTTACTCGGTTCATTTAACCCCTTCCCGACGCAGCATGTTTTTGCCTTCCTGACAGAGGCCTTTTTTTCAAATCTGACATGTATCACTTAAGTGGGGATAACTTTTTTTTGCTTTTACTTATCCCAGTGATTTTGAGATTGTTTTCCCGTGACACATTGTACTTTAAATTAGTGGTAAATTTTGGTCGATACAGTTTTTTTTTTTTTTGTGAAAAATACCAAAATGTCGTAAAAAAATGGAACATTTTGCTATTTGCAAAATGTAAAATTTTCTGCTTGTGAGACAATCATACCACTCAAAATAGTTAATAACTAACATAGACCATATCTAAACTTTATTTTTAAATCATTATTTCAACCTCCTTTAATTTTTTTGGACACTAGGGGGGGGAGTCTAAATTTAACACATCACACATTAAAACGCTGTTTTTGGCTGTTCACGTTTGAACAGCCAATTGCAGCGATCGCCCATGACGGGGGGCATCTCTGCCCCCCCTGGGCAATGAGGGAGGATGTCTGCTGTCAGGGACAGCAGACATCGTCCCTCTGTCACCGCGTCTGTAGACGCGGTGGCACTTTGAAGTCATGACGTACATGTACGTCATGTGTCGGGAAGTACATCCCGGCCATGACGTACATGTACGTCAAATGTCGGGAAGGGGTTAAACTGTCTTTGCATAATGTTCGGTTTGATAAATACATCATGTTGTGTATATTTACAACCACCACATATTGGATGTGATTTTACTGCAGACTAATAAATAATACAAATTGTTAAAACCGGGCGATGGCTGTTTTTAAACCACAACATAAAGCGCATGTCGGACATCCTCTTCTAAGATGTACCTTTGGTACATAGAAGTGTCCTGCATAAAAGCTGCATAGTAGTCAAGCAGCTGATTCTAAAACAAGTTTAGTATAAGTTTAGCAAAACCTATAGGAAATCCCTCTGATGGCTGCAGTAGTGAAGAGCGTGGTCAGTAGTTTGGCACTAGCAAGCAGGTAATGGTTTTTGTTTTCTAGGACAGTTTATGAAGTCAAACTAATCAATTAGACTTTTATTGGAAACAAACCTCTTCCTGTTTACCTGTGAAACCGTTTTCAATGAACTGTAAGGTATGAATGCGTTCACATGCTAGTAGATCGCCCAAGATGAGCAATTTCACACAGAACCATGGAACACAGATTTAGTGCCCAGTCCGTAGAATTCTAGGTACAGATATGTTAAAGACTCTTCTTTTCATAACCTTAATGTGTATTTCCATGGTTAGGTCTGCTACTCATCAGAACAATATGTAGCTGGACAATCTGGTGGGTGACACAATCCTACATCGGCAAGTACACACTTGCCAATGCCGGAGGGCAAACGAGTATTCCATGCAGCATTTGGCAGTGTGACATTGGGCCTTATTCTAGTTCACTCTTTCTGACAAAAACCTTCTTAGGTGGACAAAACCATGTGTACTGCAGGTGGGGCAGATCATGTAACTTGTGCAGAGAGAATTAGATTTGGGTGGGGTTTTACTTCAAAGTGAGATCTATATTGCAGTGTAAAAATAATGCAGTCAGTATTGTCCCGGCACAGAAACAAAGTAACTCACCCAAATCTAATTCTCTCTGCACATTGTACATCTGCCCCACCTGCAGTGCACATGGTTTTGTCCATCTAAGAAGGATTTTATCAGAAAGAGTGAACTAGAATAAGGCCCATTGTTAGCAATGTCTTCTGGTTGAACCTGCAGTAGGGACGATCAGAAGACATCAGGGTACTTGTTTAGTTTCACGGCGGCAGCATGGCAGTGCGCTACTTCCGGGTTGAGCTCGCCACACTTTCTAAAATAAACTCTGTCACACCAGGGGGCTTAGTCGACAAGACTGAGGCCTCTGGTGGGGACCTGGACCGGGGAGGTTGGAGAGGACCCTTGCGCATGAACTGCGCGACAGTGCACCCAGAGCCAATAAGCAGTCAGAGGTAAAAGTACAACCAGATTTATTATGCAGAAGGTTGTAACGGTACAGGCAGTAAAGTATGCAGGAGTAATGACAGTTCATGCAGAATGCAATACTTTACAGATGTGTTGAATGGTATCGATGGTGGAACATCGGATCCGGATATCGGATATGGAAGCTGTGGGTCCGGAGTGATGGACGGAAAGCTGGAGCTTGACTGTGGGTCCGGAATGACGGACGGAAGCTGGACTGGAGATCCGGAATATCGGACTAACGATGATGATGTGGGAACATCGATGGTGGATGATGCTGGAGCATCGGAGGACCAGAGTCCCGGAGCTAGGCTTGGTCGCTGGGCTGAAGAGGCAGGCTCACAGGTGATGGAATAACCTGGACTTCACAGGAGATGGAATAACCTGGAATACACTGCAGCATGGAGGACAACACCAGCAGAGAAATACACTTGCACGGAGACAAGGACAGCTGACCATACACTGGAGACAACTGAAGCACTAGCAATGGTTCTGAGAGCTCCCTGCATACTTATACCCACTGGGTGGCCAGAATTGGCCGGGCAGGTATGACAGGGAGATCAGAACCAACGGGATTGGACAGTACAGACATGTGACTGGGAAGAACATGGCAGCCCCCATGTCTGCTATGGCGGGAAAGTGTGTTTGTGCACGCCATGCTGGATACTGGGAGCAATGGCAGCGGACAGGTGGATTGCCGTGCACTGGGGACTGTCACTGGGAGACAGGAGAGCGGTGCGCCGCGCAGCCGCGGACTCAGCAGCGCTGAGAGGACTGGAGGATGGCAGCGGTGATGGCGCACGGCAGACAGGACGCCGGCAGGGATGACGTCTGGACCGCAAGCTGAACCTGCGGAGGCACTTAGCCGGTAAGAAAGTCTGTCTGACAGCTCGGATCGTGACAGCACCCCCCCCCTTTAAGGGTGGCCCCAGGACACCTTTTAGGCTTGCGGGGAAACTTGGAGTGGAATGCCCGGATGAGTCTGGGAGCATGGACATCGATGGCATTGGTCCATGATCGTTCTTCGGGGCCGTAGCCCTTCCAATCGATCAGATATTGCAGACGACCATATCGGATGCGAGAGTCCAAGATTTTACTGACCTCATACTCTATTCCACGCTGGGTGCAAACCTTAGGAGCCTTGGGGAGCTTGGAATGAAAGCGATTCAGAACCAGCGGCTTGAGCAGCGAAATGTGGAATGTAGCTGGCACTTTCAAATAGGGCGGCAACTTGAGCTTGTAAGCTACTGGATTGACGACTCGCTCAACTGGGAAGGGACCAATATATCGGGGAGCGAACTTCATCGATGGCACTCTCAATCGAAGATTCTTGGTTGACAACCAGACACGATCTCCTGGACGGAGGGCTGGCACAGCTCTGCGTTTCCTGTCGGCAAATATTTTGTACCTGCTTGAAGCTTTCAGGAGTGAAGAACGAATGAGCTTCCAGGATTTGCCGAATTGCCGGATGGTCGTGTCGACCGCTGGAACAGAGGACACAGGTTGCAGAGTGAAGTCAGGAACTCGAGGATGAAACCCATAGTTGGCAAGGAATGGAGTGACATTTGATGAAGAATGATATTGGTTATTATGGCAGAACTCTGCCCATGGAAGGAGTTGAGCCCAGTCATCTTGGGAAGAAGAGACATATGTGCGGAGAAATGCTTCAAGGTCCTGATTCACCCTCTCCGTTTGGCCATTGGTTTGAGGGTGGTAGGCTGTGGAAAACTTTAACTTGATTTGAAGCAGGGAGCACAGGCTTCGCCAGAATTTGGCTACGAATTGGACTCCTCTATCGGAGATGATTTCAAGAGGCAGTCCATGAAGCTTGAATATCTCTTTGATGAAGAGCTGGGACAGCTTGGAAGCTGACGGAAGACCGGTGAGGGGAACGAAGTGAGCCATCTTGGTGAACCGGTCAACAATCACCCAGATGGTGGTGAATTTGTCAGACTCTGGAAGATCAGTTACAAAGTCCATAGAGATATGCGATGTGGCACTGACAGTGGCATCAATTGCCCAGGAGGAGACTGACGACTGGTCTTGTGCTGAGCACATTTAGCACAAGAGGAAACAAAGTCCTGTACATCCTGTTTGAGGGACGGCCACCAGTAGGACCTGGTGATAAACTCGTAAGTTTTCTGAATGCCTGCATGGCCAGCGAATTTTGAAGAATGCGCCCAACAGAGCAACTTCTTTCTTAGAGCTGGCTTTACATATCTTTTCCCTGTAGGGGGCGTGAGATTTGAAACTCTCGTTGCGGAGAATGCCACTGGATCAATAATAAAGTGTTGATGTGTGGACTTGGACTCACTTTCTTGCTCCCATGAGCGGGAAAGGGCATCAGCTTTTCGGTTTTGTGTCCCTGGACAGAACGACAGCTTGAAACGGAACCTGGAAAAGAAAAGTGTCCATCTGGCTTGACGGGGATTTAAACATTGAGCAGACTTGAGATACAGAAGATTCTTGTGGTCTGTGATAATTGTGATCTCATGAACAGCGCCCTCTAGAAGATATCTCCATTCTTCTAATGCCAACTTGATGGCGAGGAGCTCTTGATCGCCGATGGCATAGTTACGCTCTGCAGGCAGGAACTTACGGGAGTAGAACCCACAGGGATGAAGACGACCATCGGGCGCTTTCTGCGAGAGGACTGCCCCGACACCCACGGAGGAGGCATCAACCTCGAGAATAAAGGGCAAGGTGGTATCAGGTTGTCTTAAAACAGGAGCGGAAGTGAACCTCTGTTTCAACAGATGGAAGGCTTCGATGGCTTCTGCCGGCCACTTCGCTGGATTAGACCCCTTTTTAGTCAAGGCAGTGATGGGAGCCACAATAGAAGAGAAGTTACGAATGAATTTTCTGTAATAATTGGCAAAACCCAGGAAACGTTGAATACCTTTCAGCGAAGAGGGAATTGGCCAATCTTGGATGGCCTGCAGTTTTCCTGGATCCATTTGAAGACCGGAACCGGAGACAATGTACCCTAGGAAGGGTATAGACTTCACCTCGAAGACACACTTCTCCAGTTTACAGTAGAGATGATTAGCTCGCAGCCGGGACAGAACCTCTTTGACCCAATAACGATGTTCTGTAATGTTATTGGCGTAGATTAAAATGTCATCGAGATATACAACTACATGACGATACAGAATGTCCCGAAAAATCTCATTGACATAGTGCTGGAACACGGCTGGGGCATTGCTGAGCCCGAAGGGCATGACGAGGTACTCATAGTGGCCGTCTCTGGTATTAAACGCCGTCTTCCACTCGTCGCCCTCTCGTATGCGGATGAGATTGTATGCACCCCTCAGATCGAGTTTCGTAAAGATGGTTGCACCGCTGACACGGTCAAATAGCTCGGTGATGAGGGGCAACGGATATCGGTTCTTTACTGTAATGTCATTGAGGCCGCGATAATCAATGCAGGGACGTAGGCCTCCATCCTTCTTCTTGACGAAGAAGAATCCTGCGCCAGCAGGGGAAGTCGAAGGACGGATGAATCCCTTTGCCAGATTTTCCTTGATGTAATTGGTCATGGCTTGAGTCTCTGGAAGAGAGAGAGGATAGGTTCTACCTCTGGGTGGTTCTTTGCCTGGGATAAGTTCGATAGGGCAATCCCACGGTCTGTGAGGAGGTAGGACATCAGCGCCAGACTTGCTGAATACATCTGAGTACTCTTGGTAGGGAAGAGGCGGAAGGTCTGCTGCATCGGCTGAAAAATGACGAGCTGGGAGTACCTTTTGGAGACAGGTACCGGAGCAGGAAGGATCCCAGGAAAGGATTTCCGATGTCTTCCAATCAAGACGAGGATTGTGAAGACGGAGCCAGGGTAAACCCAGAACCAGAGCATGAGTGGCTCGGGGTAAAACCAGGAAGGACAAAAGTTCAGTGTGCAGGACTCCCACTTTGACTGTAAGTGGCAAAGTTCTGCGGGAGACTGTCGCATCAGGAATCCTACTGCCATCCACAGCAGTAAGGAAGACAGTCTTGGAAAGACTTTCAGTGGGTAACCCCCACTTGCGGACCAGTTCTGCAGTAACGAAGTTGCCAGCGGCACCGGAATCAAGAAGTGCAGAGACAGTCTTGAAATGCTGACCAACTTGTAGGGAAACTGGAAGGACACAATCAGTTGCTGATGGAGAGGACTTAATCACTCCTAGCCTACCCTCTCCTTGACGGGCTAGGAGGAGGAGTTTTCCTGACGCTTTGGGCATGCAGAAATTTGATGTGCAGGATCGGCACAATACAGGCAGAGCTGTGCCAACCGTCGACGTCCTCCTGGAGACAAACGGAAACGGTTTATCTCCATTGGTTCTTCTTTGGAATGGACCGCAGGAGCAGTGGGTAAAGAAGGCGGAGGAGTTGGCACTCTAACTGGAGCGCTCTTGTGACGTTCTACAGCCCTTTCTCTGAAGCGTAGGTCTACTTTGATACACAATGAAATAAGGTCACTTAGACCTGAGGGTAAGTCTCTGGTAGCGAGTTCATCCTTAATACGATCGGATAGGCCATGCCAGAAAGCTGCGTATAAGGACCCATCACACCAGGAGAGTTCAGACGCCAGAATCTGGAACTGGACCAGATATTGCCCGACGGAGCGGGATCCCTGTCTGAGACGGAGGAGTTCAGTGGAGGCAGATGCTGATCGTCCAGGCTCATCGAAGATACGCCGGAATGTTGACACGAAGTCCTTGTAATTGGACAGGATGGCATCAGATCTTTCCCATAAGGGAGACGCCCATTCTAACGCTGCTCCACACAGGAGGGAGATGATGTAGGCGATCTTGACCCTTTCAGTAGGGAAGTTGCTAGGTTGCAGCTCGAAGTGAATCTCACACGGATTGAGAAAACCTCGACAGGTCTTGGGGTTCCCATCATACTTGGTGGGGACAGACAGATGAAGGCGAGGTGCAGCAGCCATTGCAGGAGGATGAACGGGACTTGGAAGTTCTCTGACAGGCTCAGGGCCACTGAGAGTGGTCTGTAGCTTATCCAGCCGGAAAGACAGATCTTGCAGACAATGAATCACTTGGCTCTGCGCAGCCTCTTGCTGATCCAAGCGAACAGCCAGTTGCTGTACAGGGCTGGGTGGAGATGCTTGGTTTGCGGCTGGATCCATATTGCTAGTGCTTACTGTCACACCAGGGGGCTTAGTCGACAAGACTGAGGCCTCTGGTGGGGACCTGGACCGGTACCTGAACCGGGGAGGTTGGAGAGGACCCTTGCGCATGAACTGCGCGACAGTGCACCCAGAGCCAATAAGCAGTCAGAGGTAAAAGTACAACCAGATTTATTATGCAGAAGGTTGTAACGGTACAGGCAGTAAAGTATGCAGGAGTAATGACAGTTCATGCAGATTGCAATACTTTACAGATGTGTTGAATGGTATCGATGGTGGAACATCGGATCCGGATATCGGATATGGAAGCTGTGGGTCTGGAGTGACGGACGGAAAGCTGGAGCTTGACTGTGGGTCCGGAATGACGGACGGAAGCTGGACTGGAGATCCGGAATATCGGACTAACGATGATGATGTGGGAACATCGATGGTGGATGATGCTGGAGCATCGGAGGACCAGAGTCCCGGAGCTAGGCTTGGTCGCTGGGCTGAAGAGGCAGGCTCACAGGTGATGGAATAACCTGGACTTCACAGGAGATAGAATAACCTGGAATACACTGCAGCATGGAGGACAACACCAGCAGAGAAATACACTTGCACGGAGACAAGGACAGCTGACCATACACTGGAGACAACTGAAGCACTAGCAATGGTTCTGAGAGCTCCCTGCATACTTATACCCACTGGGTGGCCAGGATTGGCCGGGCAGGTATGACAGGGAGATCAGAACCAACGGGATTGGACAGTACAGACATGTGACTGGGAAGAACATGGCAGCCCCCATGTCTGCTATGGCGGGAAAGTGTGTTTGTGCACGCCATGCTGGATACTGGGAGCAATGGCGGCGGACAGGTGGATTGCCGTGCACTGGGGACTGTCACTGGGAGACAGGAGAGCGGTGCGCCGCGCAGCCGCGGACTCAGCAGCGCTGAGAGGACTGGAGGATGGCAGCGGTGATGGCGCACGGCAGACAGGACGCCGGCAGGGATGACGTCTGGACCGCAAGCTGAACCTGCGGAGGCACTTAGCCGGTAAGAAAGTCTGTCTGACAGCTCGGATCGTGACAAACTCCATGCCAATGTGGATAGTTCATACCCCCACTATCCACGTTGGCATGGAGTTGATCTTAGATATTGTGGCGAGCGTAGCGAGCCCCGCAAGGGGACACAGACTCAGAAGTAGCGCATGGCCATGCTGCCGCCGTGAAACTAAACAAGTACTGACATCAGTAGTGACCATAGGAGCGGGCAAGTAGGTACGCTGCCCAATATGCAAGATTTGTCTTTTCTAATTTTCCTGGGAAAGTCAATTCTGCAGATATTGGAGTAGTGTGTACTTGGCAGAAACAGAATATTGGTACTTGAGGGTAAGATTGTAATAAATCAGTGTTAATTTTACCTAAATTGGTCTGCTTTCTCTCAATTCACCACTCAGAGTACAAGCACTAGAGCATGTGACCCGCATTCTCTCAGCGCACTCTGCAGCACAGGACACTCTTCAGCATTATATTGTTCTGTTTTCATTTCCATTGCCAGCTATGATTTATCTTGCGATGTTCAAGCTTATGCATGAATAAAACTTTTCTCAAACCTGCTACTGTCATCGTATGTGCAAGTCAGGGCCCCATACTCCAGTCTTGTCCAGGTCCACAAATAACCTTACCCGTGACAGTGTGCTTGACATTGAAAGATTTCTACTGAGACTTGTTCATGTTTTATATATTTATCTTCTGCGGTTTCCCTTCATCCAATAGCAGCACAGCAATCATTGTGAAGAGAACATCCAGTTGTCAAGACTGCTTTATGACGGGTGCCCAATAATTGTACTGTTTTAATGTTTAGATGCATTTTCCCTACCAGAAGCTACTATTGCTATTGGTTTACCAGGAGGCTTGCCGCCAGGAATTTAGTCAGAACTTTGTAAGCCCCATAACATTTTGACTCCTGCCCCATGTCTTCTAGAGAGACATCAGTTGTTCATTTTATGTCCCACAGTAGTTCATGTTCTGCCCAATAGGAGCTTCATAGATCACAAGCCACACAGTGCCCAAAGTCATCTTATTCCGTACTGTAGTGCCTCCAATCCACAATATGCCACACAGTGGTTCAAGTACATATTATTACATATGTGAGATTGTCCCCCCAGTTCACAATCCATATTACTGTGCCCCAAGTTCATATCATGCAACACTTTAGGACATACAGTACATAATGTGCCATATCACAGCACTGTCTAATTCTTACTATGCCACATTAATCTCTACAGTTTAAATTATGCCAGTCTAGTGCCTCCATTTCAGATTGTGCCATGTTACAGTGCCCTAGTTCAAATTATGTCACATCACAGTTCAACAAAGGGCACCGTGTTCCGCCTTAACCACTTGAGTGGTATGGCCGGAAATTTTCCGGGCTCAGGTGTGCTGCCGCAGCGGGCTGTCCCAGAAAATTTCCGGGCATACTACAATGTAGTAGGTGCGCACCAGTGGTGCACCACTTCTAAGGCCCTCCTCAGGAGTTCAGGCGCCTGAGTCCTCCCGAGCCGCCGCGAAACAAACCTGCCCTGGTAGGTTTGTCTTGCCCCAGCAAAACCCACCACTAAGGGGTTAATCTAGCTCTGGAAGTGCTCCCAACACCTGTAGGTCTAAGGCCCCATACACACCAGAAAGATTAGCTCACGATTAGGGCTAATTTCGACCGTTGTAACGACGGTTGTGCATGCATTGTGGGTCAATCGTTCGTTTTTCACTCACAATCAGGATCGTTTGCGACGGGATGCGCGCTCCCGTCACGTCGTGTGTCGCATTGGAGATTTTGCCTCCTGCAGCAGAATCTCCAATCCGACCGCAGGTCGGGTGCTGATTGTATGCACATCTGAAGCACATTGTGTGTGCTCCCGTCGTACGGACCGTCGCAATGGCACCCCCTGAACCTTCTCTAGCTATGGCCATGCTACTCAACATCTGGGGTTAAATAAAAAGGCTTCTGAATCACATGAAGTTAGGGCAAGTGAAATAAATGTCAATTCCGTGTCTGCACTCACTGTGGAAGCATCCAGAAGGTCACATGCAAGCATACAGTCATATGACCTGGGGAAGTTTAAGTATTTAGGGGGAAATTTACTAAAGGAAATTTGTAAAAAAAATAGGTGTATTTGTATCCAGAAATACACTTATTTTTTACATTTACTATCCCGAAAATACAACAATTCGTATTGATAGCACATCAATATGAATACGAATTGCCGTATTTTCGGGATAGTAAATGTCAAAAATAAGTGTATTTCTGGATACAAATACACCTATTTTTTTTACAAATTTCCTTTAGTAAATTTCCCCCTTAATGTCATATATTTTTTTTTAGTCACTACATAAGCACACCACTACACTGGTGTTTTGTGTAGTTTCTTCATGTTAAACATTTTCAGCATACACTATAGATCGAGCCAAACACATGATGAAAATGTACTTACCAAGTAGCCAGCTCTTGGGCATGGTTCGCTCTTGGAAGCGTTCCCAAAGGCCAGAGTGACACAGGATCTAGGCATGGCAGTTCCCGGGGTAGCCTGACATCACATACTACCTGCACGTTGAGGTAATGACGCCCATGTTTATTGACAAAGACGTACCCCCTCACGTGTGGTGCCCGAATCCCAATGTGGGCGCAGTCTATGGCTCCCAGCACATTAGGGAATGCTGATAGCCAATAGAATGCCACCTTCAGGTCCTGCCGCTCTGACTAACAACGTTGGAATGTGATATTTTTGCACCACAGCTTCTACAAAGCATATTACACCTGAGTTAAATGCTTAGAGAAAGTGGCTTGTGACACCCTCAATGACCATGAGCTCACAGACTGAGTGGAGTCTGGGACAAATAAGCAGTGGGTACATATTTATTTCTGCAGCCCAGACACCGCATAGTTGGCAGCCACAACTTGCGACCTGGCATTTGACCCCTTACACTGATGCTCCACCCGGGCGTGTGATGTCATCAGAGGCGGTTCCTGAGCATGCACTTCAAGATGAAATCATCTCAAAGCGCCGGGAAATCCACCAACCTGAACCCCTGATGGGGGCAAGCTCAGCTCCTGTGCGAAACTTAGCTTCTGTCCACGAAGAGAATGGATGCCGCACACAGGCGTCCATTCACTTCCTCCCTATCCACTTTTACACCAAAATCCCAAATCCAACCGGGTATTTGGAACACGGTTCAAATCCAGGTTGAATCCAAGATTTCCCGTTTATACTGTGGCGCCGCCCCGGAATATTCCCGGGCTGGCCCCATTTACACTGCACACGGGTGCAGGGGGTGGCGGCGCTTTAAGATGACATAATCTCCAAGCACCAGTACCACCTAAAGATGTGCTGGGACTACGTATCACCACGCTGGTAAGCTGCTGGGCTACACACAGCCTCTGTGCACCCCTAGCCCCCGTGGTGAATGGATGCCACACACAGGCATCCATTTACCACCTCCCTGGTCCCGTTGCTGTCTACACAGTACAGCATACGGCAATACACTGCGGTCGGGAGTTTGGGCTCCGCCGTTGGTGTAAACGGGCCCCGAGTCATATGACCTGGGATACCCTTTTACACTGCCCCACCACCCAGGTTTTTTTCAGGTACCCATACCTCCCAACATGACCCTCTCCTGGAGCGACTCAATGCTCTGTTTCTTAATGTTTTAAACAGGTTAATGGCTAAGAAAGGTGTTTCAACACAGTTGATGGTAATCATAAATTAGGACTAAAGTCCAGAAACAGAGCATTGTTTCCCTCCTGGAGAGGGTCACCTTGGGATGTATGAGTACCCCATTTACACGGCCGCTGACCGGGGTCAAAGAGGAAAAAACCTGGATTTTTTTGCAGTGGAGTAAATTAAAAGGGTATTAATGACATCGTGCTGATTGGGACACAGACGTGCACTGGCTGGTACAAGCAAGCAACACTGTGTGGTATGCTTACTACTGCATTCAGATCATTATCCCCTGCTCCCTGTGAAGGCCAATCGCTCATCATCTAACAAACACCACAGCGTGTAACGTAGCTGATAGAGAGGCCTCTTGATTGGTTGCTGCCGCTCTCTGACTTCAGTGACGGACCGGGACTATGCACGCGCGCCGCGCACACAGCTCCAGGCCCCGGCAGGCGCAGGTTGTATATGGTAGTGTGAAGATGAGGAGGACGCCGGTGTGTTACCTAGCAACTCGGCACAGCTTCCCCATCAGTGAACCTCGGCAGATGACGACACTTTTTGCACTACTTTGCTTTACGGCAGCGACTGTATGCTGCTCTATTTTGTGACTCAGGCGGAGAATCACGGATCCTTACGGTCAGGATAACGCCCCTGGGCGGCAATGCGTCGTAGGAGGTTGGCTCAGTTAAGTTATACGGTCAGCTTACAGGTGTTATACGTGTATAGGTGTCTGATACCCATATACAGGGGTTTAAGACACCGCTGCCTTGCACATATATGATCACAGGATTATACATACGTCTCCTTGCAGATATATGGCCAGTAAGGTATATAGCTTACTTTTACCTGCCTGCTATGCGGCCGGCTGTGTACATATCAGCTCTCAGTAGTGTTGCTGAGGTGTTCACTTATTACAATAACAAATAGCCTTTCCTTTCCTGTGCTTCTCTATGGAGAGCAAGAAAAAATAGCACAATGTATATACAGTGCCTTTCTGACTGGTAGCCCGGCATCTAACATGGTGCCAGTGCTCTTATCCGCAGGGCGAATGCAGTTGTCCAATTGTTTTATGGGCAAGATACTAATGTTCTCCATGACACATAGAGAACTCTTCAGTCAACATATCTGAGCTCTGTCAAAATCATGTGTTTTCTTTTGGAACAATGGCTGTAAAGGGCCTAATTCAGACCTGGTTGCTCATCTGTAAAGTTGCAGATGACTGTGAGTAATATTGATATCCGGTATCACACATCCATACGCAATTCATGAACCGCAAAATGATTTCCCCAGTCTGAGTAAATAGAAGTCTGACCCTTGCACAACTCTGCGACTGCGACACGCGGATTGAGGCCTGCACTGACGTCACACTCCCTTAAAATGCCTGCACTTTTTTCCAGAAAATGCCAGGTTACCTCACCAAAACAGCAACTTCATGTCCGTCAAATTCTGAATGGATTGCGATTAGATATTTGTGCTATTTCTGTCGCTGTTGCGGCTTGCACATGCTCGCAATGATCCTTATGGATGTGCAGTCATTAGATAGTCCATTGGATTGCAAATTTGCACAAAAGAGATCAATTGAATCAGGCCCTAAATGTTGGGGCACATAAAGGCAGTACTTGAACACACGTGCTGCCCATATCTGTGAACTATTAAGTACATTATTGTTTAGTCCAGTGGTTCCCAAACTGGGTGCCTAGGCACCCTGGGGTGCCTCAGGACACTTGCAGGGGTGCCTTGGGTTGGTGGACCAAGATCAATTCATATTATTTATGGTCAATGTACCAGGCAAAACCAGTGCTTGTGGCTGCCAATCATAATATATGTGGACAAGCAGAAGCAAATCCTGTCCCTCACCAGATAACTGTGACATATAAACACAATGCACTTAATTTAATATTTTTTTTCTGAATTTCGCGTAAGAAGTATTTGGCCTAGGGGTGCCTTGAAAATATTTTGATGCTCTAGGGTGCCGTGATTCAAAAAAGTTTGGGAACCACTGGTTTAGTCCATCTATCTGTATAAATCCCATTTGTTTTTGTTAATGATCAATTCGAGTTGTTAAACTATATTTTATGTAACCCCTAACCGTTTTGGGTTTTCTTCTCTTTTTTTTTTCCTTTTTTTTTTTTTTTCATCTGAGCACTTCAGATTATGAGTATGATTAGCTTTAAATGTACTTAATTTGACAGATTATTGTATTCCTATATATTTGCAGATTGGCAGGCATTCTCTGCATAGCCAGAGAAAGATGGCAAGGAGTGATATGACCTGTAATTGGGAAACACTATGTCGAGAATGATGCAGCGAATCAATAAAAATGTGCTACTGGCTGTACTAACAGCTGCAAGTTCCTTGTTTCTTCTTTTTCAGCTATTCTACTATCGATACTATATAGCTTCAAAGGTACTATTTAATAAAAATGTATTTGTATTCTGGCCTTTTTTTATAGGATAGCTAGGGAATGGGGAACTCTCTGATCTGTTTTCTGAAGTTAGCTAACATTAGTTAATTTTTTGTAAATTAGTCAGAATGGATTTCAGTCCTACACTGTCAGGATCCAATACCTACAGGGAATCCATATTCAAAATATACCATCCATCAGATCTGCAAAGGTAGAGCTTGATGGACCACAGTAATTGCCTGTACACACTCCTCAAGTCAACTGATTGCCTTATGTGAGCCACCAGAAACGCAGGGTAATGGTTCATTCTTTAGTAGTGTATTTTAGCTTGTGGTGATAATGAGGAATACATATTTATTGTGTTGAGAGCATATACAAATAGACTGAGTATTTGTACATACTGGGGGTGCCGGACGTGGTCCCGACAGTCGGGATCCTGACAGTCATTTACCCGACGTCGGGTTCCCAACTGTTAAAACACAGATAGACTGGTTCCCGACGGGCACAGGCTATTCTCCCTCGTGGGGGTCCACGACCCCCATAGAGGGAGAATAGAATAGGTAGCGAGCCACCGTGCCCACAGCGAGCCAGCAAGGGGCTTTGTTGCACTCGCCATGCTGTCTGAGTTCGGCCAGTCGGGATCCCGACTGTCTGAACCCTATACCACACCCATACTGGCTGGTAGAGGAAGTATAGACTGACACTGGAACATAAAAGGAAGAAACCTTCTAGGTGTATGTCTGAATACGATCTCCTTACAGACCATTTCATATGGCCATATGTCATTTTTAAAACGAACTGTCCTGAAATTTATGTGTTTTTTTTTACCCTAAAATGATTGCTTGTCCTTTAAAAATATGTTTTTTGTTGGTATATTTTGTCTTTATTATTGGAGTGTGTGTGTGTCTCAACAGTGTAACTACCCTTTGGGATCTATTATTTTTTACATTTTTTTTATTTTAATTGTGCAAAATCAAAGTTTGGTTATGATAAAGTAATCTATTCAGACTTTACACCTTATTTATGTATTCATATATATGTATACAGTGCAGTGCTGCAGCTCTTTACAGTTGGGAACAAGTGCAGTTATAAAATTATACAGGTTATTAACATCAAACAGGGAGGTAAGAGGACCCTACTCTACGCTCTAAGAAAATAGGAGATGGATACATGCAAGATTACAAAGGGAAAAGTGCTTAGTGCCAGATTCAGTAATTCATGGAAACCTGATATTTATTTAAATATCCAATGTTTAATGATGTGCGTAGTAAATGCACTGCGCATGGTGGATCATGCGATGTTGCTTGCAGTATACCAATAGCAGCAGTATTGTACACCTGCTGCTGGCATAGGCGTGCGCACATTGAGTTTCATGGGTGCACAGGCACCCCCTTAATGCTTTGCTGTGCCCACCCTTAGGAACCCATCCCTGCCACTAGCAATACCAGCAATACCTTTTACCAAAGACGTTTGTTTTTTGGAACTGTATTCCATTTAAAGAAGAATCCAATAATCAGTTATGTGTGTTTGCATTGTTAATTGTACTAGACCATTGTCATATACATACCTGAGTCATCCATGTATGTTTTTGACATTATTTGCATGTACTATTACACAGAGTAATTAGAAGGCTAAAACTGAAAAAGGCAGGAGATTATGATTGGCGGTGTTGGACACACCCAATGGGCAGTGCTAGACATGCCCAATAGGTGGTGCTAGACAAACCCTTTTGATGGTGCACCCCCTAATAAAATGTGCTGCACGCGCCTATGGCTGCTGGCATTTGGGGGCTGCAATGGAAGGTGTTACTAAAAATGGCACTGTAAAGGCACAGTTATCTGCTCATGCCAAAGCCTGAGTCCTTGACCGTAGTTTCATTGACTCCGGCTGTGTGATTTTACTGGACATCCTCCGTAACACAGTTGGTCTTTTGAAAGTAAATGAAATGTAACATTTTTGCACTAGGATTACAATGTACTGTATACATGGTGCAGGAGAGAAATAAATAAAATGTCATTGCCTTGTTTATTAATACACTCACTTACTTGCTTTATTTAGAATGGACCTTCCTTCTCTAAAATTAAAGGAAGCTTGTCTGCTCAAGACAATACACATTGGGTAAGTACATTACAAGGCCCATATCATTTGTAGCCAATAAGGTGATTTGTAAAGGTAAACATTTAGGGAGGAGGGATACCAATGTTACACACGGAGGAGGGATACCAATGTGTACACACGGTGCGATTAGCACTATTGATTTTGACTGTATTATCAAAATCGCATAGCACATAGTGTAAATCGCACTACGGAATCGGAATCGAATGTAGAAGTAGACTGTGCAGCACAGTCTACTTCTATCTCGGAATGAGGGGATGCTGCTCAATGCAGCATGACCCCCGTAACCCCAACCACAACTACGTCTCTCCCTTCCTGCCAGCCGATGCCAGATCCTGTTGGCTGCCGATATCAGCTCGTGCGGAAACACCTTTAGTGATGTTTAATTGTCAGAACTGATGGTATAACTGCACTGAATCCAAACAACGATAGAGAATGTGGCCTGAGGTGTCAGGCACTGCTATTTATTATCATGGCTACTGTATGTAAAAAACTGGATACGTGTATGCATGTGATGGTACTTTTCAAATCTGATGCACCATTTTGATGTAAATTCTAGAGATGTGCAGGCTATGATTTACTCTGAATTCAAAGCAGGATCTTATTGGCTATCACCTGTCAAATACTGTCATGTGATTTGGGATAGCCAATAAGATCCTGCTTTGAAATCAGAGTAAATCAAAGCCTGCACATCTCTACGAATTTCCGGTACTTGTGTATTATCACGGCGCTCCCAATTTCCATCGCAAGGCATTGTACAACCAAAATTCGCGTTGCATCGCATGCGATATGATCGCATGCGATGCAACGCGATTGTACCCGATTTTTAATTGTACAGGCACCCAGATGCCTGATTCCTATGTTAAATGCCCCCCCAGACCCGATTTTAGATAGTCATTACCCATCAGGGTGGGTGTACAATGTTAAATGCCACCCCACTATCAACGCCAACTCGAAGCGTGGCGAGCGGCGGCGGTACGCGTCCTCTGACCTTTTCATACCCCCACTATCCACGTCAGCGTGGAGTTGATTCTATATAGTGTGGCGAGCGCAGCGAGCCTCCGAGCCCAAAGCGTGGCGTGCGCACGCGTAATACTTGTGAAGTAATGCGCGTCCCCTATGAAAAGGTCGGAGGACGTTTACCGCGGCCCCTCGGGGCTCGCTGCGCTCGCCACGCTGTGGGGTGGCATTAACAATGGGAGGCATTTTAACATACTCATTACCCATCAGGGTGGGGATACAATTAAAAATCGGGTCTGGGTGGGCATTTAACATGGGAATTATCCCAAATCACATCCAAATCATTTAACATGGGAATTATCCAAAATCACGTCCCATCGCATCGCATGCCATTATAATGGCATGCGATGCAATATTAAAATTGTACACTCAGCCCGGGGAAAGGCTCAAATCGGGTCCCATCACATGCCATCGCATACCTTAATTAGTGGTATGCGATGCGATGGGTGCCGTGATAATACACATGTACCGAAATTCCAACCCAAACCTTCAGATCCATCATCTTTATGCTGTGTACACACACGTCGACATTTCAAACAAGTTTTACGATATGGCCATTCATTCTAATAAATTCTTAAAATCGTTGATGTTGATGTGCACTATGGGCCTTTAGTCAGAGTTGATCGCAAATGCTAAATTTTCTTAAATTGACAAAACCATGTTGCACTTCAGGTGGGGCACTTGTAACATGTACAGAGAGTGTTAAGGCCCATACACACTAGACCATGGGTCTTCAAACTGTGGCCCTCCCAGATGTTGTGAAACTACAAATCCCAGCATGCCTTGCCACAGTTTTAAGGCATGCTGGGATTTGTAGTTTCACAACATCCGGAGGGCCACAGTTTGAAGACCCATGCACTAGACTATGGGGTATATTCAACTGTAGTCGGAACTGCATTCTTGTCGGAAAGACAGCAGTTTATATCCTAAAGGGAAGAAGTGTCCCCACCACTTTTTTCTATGGCAAATTGTAGCTCGTTATTCCTCAACAACCTGACCACTTATCAACACTCTGGAACCTTTTCCACGTCTACATCACATACCCTGTTATATGACACATCATTAGGGTTTTTTTTTTTACTAAGATGGGAGTTCTATTTCAGTAGGGATGTTGCTATGGGCAACCAATCAGATACTACTTATTTATTTAGCACCTTCTAGAATATAAAATATAGAATCAGATTGGTTGCCACTCGCATCTTAGTATATACACCCCAAAGTGTTCATTCAAGCACCCTGCATCTTTGAAACCCCGTGCAGTTTATTTGTGATTAAGCACTGATATGCAGACCAGACCTGTGCTAAAAGCACCACAGCAGGAGGACGAACTGCACGGGTTTTGAAAGGTGCTACATTGAACACTACCATCAAAATTGGTGTCATCATTGTAATGTAGTGTAATGCGTTCCCATTTAACTAAATAGATGATAAAAAAAGGTTATAAGTGTTAAAGAATAATTTTATATTGTTCTTTCAAACTAATACCCCTTTTTCATTTCTCCTGTACAGCGAGTGGTTAAGAATTTTTTAAGTGTGGTTTCCAATCACAATGTGCCAGTGTTTCTAGTGGACTCCTTAGTTTTAGAAGTACTGGCTAAAGACTTGGAACAGCTGAGAAGCTCGCCAGACCCTAGACCTTCTGAATGTCAGTATTTCTGCAAACAGAGGGATGTCACCACATTTGGACTTCTAGATAAGATATGGGACCACAAAGTAAGTGTTCTTCTAATTTTTTTAGTACTTATTTCCCACAATAAAATGTTATATTTTTCCCTGGAATCTTTATGAAAATGAAGTACAATCAGTAAAGGCCCCCATGCATTAGGCCGACTTGTCCTTAGGACAAGTCGGACCCAATTCTCCTGTGAGCCGCCCGGCAGCTCCCCGGGAGACTCACATACAATTTGGCACTTGATAAGCCAATTCTTACATATGATAATTCGCTTGCGATTTATCACATGTAACGGGTAACTGCAGGGGGCGAGCGGTGATCCTCATCAGGGGGACGCCAGAGCGGGCAGGGGGTCCTGACGCTTTAACCAGCTGGCGAAGCCGGCGAGTGCTGACCTGGCTGGGCGGTGTGATCACAGTTATCAGCAGCGGGGATGGGCAGTGCAGTGGCGGGTATTAGATTTTTAAAACACCTGTCAAATGACTGGCAATTCTCTGATTGGCTGAGAGCTCTCAGCCAATCAGAGAACGGCCAGTCATTTGACAGGTATTTTAAAAATCTAATACCCGCCAGTCCGCCATTGCACTGCCCGTCCCGCAGCGCTGCTGATCACACCGCCCAGCCAGGTCAGCACTCGCTGGCGCTGCCAGCTAGTTAAAGCGTCAGGACCCGCTGCCCGCTCCGGCATCCCCCTGATGAGCGCTGCTGATCCCACTGCTTCCCTGTTCAGTCTGCAAGCATATGCATACAGGGAGGTCGGACGTGATCTTATGTGCTGACCATCCGACCTCCCTGATCCGATGCACACGGGACCGTGGATCGGATCAGATGTCACACACCTGCGATTTTGGGCCGATTTCACCTGGTTATCGGCCCAAAGTGCCGAAATCGGATGAAATCCTCCCAAAATTGTATAGTGTATGGGGGCCTTACAACTTTCCGCTTGCTATTATATTTGATAGTAGATTGTAAAAATTTTAAATGATAGGAGAAAAGTTGAACCAAACTTCTGCACCCACGCAACAGTTTTTACTGCTCTATGTTTAACTTTAAACCTTTTACAACAACAAAAATATAGTTGTAGTTAAAATAAGTTATAGAAATTTTAATTTGGAAGTGCTTTCTTGCTGGAATTGAAGCTGGCGGGTTGTATTACTTTTTGTGATTTTGAATAGGCATGTGTTGACTTAGATATAGAAGTAGTAATGTTATAATTAAGGGATTACATATGGAGAATCCCATCCAGAAATCCGATATCCGAAACATTCCGAAATCCAAACTTGTTTGAGTGAGAGTGACGCCTTTGCATTCTGATGTTTTTAATGTATGCAAACTTGTTTCATGCACAGAGCTTTTAGAAATATTGTATAAAATTACCTTCAGGCTTATGTGTCTAAGGTGTATTTGAAATGCATTCTGTGTTTGGACTTGGGTCACATACCGGAGACCTCTCATTATGGTATGCAAATATTGTAAAATCCAATGCTTCGGGTTATAAGTATTTTTATAATATGCTGCAAAATGAAAGCAACACTTTGTACAGAGAAAAACAGATTCAGATTTAATTTAACAAAAATATTTTCACAGAAATGAAAAAAAAAAAAATGACTTGGTCATGAAGAGGGAAAACTAGCTGTTTTTAACATTTTAGGTAGATTGTTTAATAATTCTAATTAGAGCTATGCAGGTTTGGATTTACTTGGTTATGTTCAGATTTCAAAATGTCATTGTATTGGCTGTCTCACATGTTTTGGATAGCAAATAAGATCATTTCAAACTTGCGCTAGTTGTGGCAATAAAAAGCTGAGTAGATCTGGCCTTTCAACTCAAGCAGTGTCAACCAGATTTGATCACATATAATGGTGGCAAAAGTTCACAAAGCCAACTATTTGGTAAACCTCCCACTAATGAATATTATTTTATTATTAACCCTTCGAGTGCCAACATCTCTGTAAGAGATGAGCAAAATATCTGCTAAAACTGCCAGCATCACTCACATTTGTTATATAAATTAAAATAAAAAATGTTGTTTAACCCCTTCCCGACATATGACGTACATTTACGTCATATGTCGGTTGCGGGGGAATCAAGCCAGCTCACGGAGTGAGCTGGCTTGAAAGAGAGCAGGTAATGGCTGTATATTACAGCCAGGTCCCTGCTCTCACGGCCACGAGCGGCGAGTTCGCCGATCGTGGCCGTTTAACCCTTTAAGCAACGCGGGCAAAGCGACCGCAGTGCTTAAATAGCTGATCGGAGGGGGGGCGCCCCCCTCCGGCGCCGATCGGGGCCCCCCGCAGCGAGATCGGAGGGTGCCGATCGGTTGCCATGGTAGCCAGGGGTCTAATGTAGACCCCTGTGCTGGCCGTGTCTGCATACCTATCATATCCTGCCTGAGGCAGGATGTAATAGGAAGTGCATAAAATCACTACGTTCAGCCATAGAGCTCTATGGCTGAACCTAGTACAGGCGATCGCGCCCCCTAGTGGTCAAGTACACTAGGGGGCCTTGTAGTAAAAGTAAAAAAAAAAAAATAATAAAGTTTAAAAATAAAAAAATATTAAAAGTTCAAATCACCCCCCTTTCCCCATTTCCCAAATAAAAATAACTAAAAAATAAAAAAAATAAACATATTTGGTATCGCCGCGTTCCTAAAAGTCCGATCTATTAAAATATAACATTAGTTATCCCGCACGGTTAAAGGCGTAAACGGAAAATAATCCCCAACGCCAAAACTACGTTTTTTGGTCGCATCGCCTACCCATAAAAAAATAGCTAAAAGAGATCAGAAAGTCGCCCATATCCCATAATGGTATTAATTAAAAAGTACACTTCAGCCCGCAAAAAATGAGCCCTCACCCAGGTCCGTAGGTGGAAAAATAAAAAAGTTATAAGCCGCAGAACATGGCGACGCGACGCAAATTCGAAAAACCGTAACATTTTCTATTTTTTTTTTTAGTGGTAAAATGTAACGAAAACTATATAAGTTTGGTATCACCGGAATCGTAACGACCCATAGAATAAAGATAACCCATCATTTTAAACGAAATATGAACTTCAAAAAAACCGTAACCAGCGCAAAATTGTGGAATGGCGTTTTTTTTTTTTTTTACCCCACATTGAATTATTTCCTGATTCCCCAGAATATTATACGGTATAGTAAATGGTACCATTACAAAGTACAACTTGTCCCGCAAAAAAAAAGCCCTCATGTGTCTATATAGCCGGAAAATTAAAAAAGTTACGCTTATTTGAACGCAAGGAGGAAAAAAAAAAAAAAATTACCATAAAAGGCAATGTCGGGAAGGGGTAAAAAAAAAAAAAGATATTTCCTTTTATAAGGTAAACATTACAGGTCATTATGATGAATAAAAATCTTTGCTTGGCACTCAAAGGGTTCATTATTATTATTTTATGAATACTTAGGGAGGTACTCAATCTCCCGCAGCCATCTCCAGACGGGGGAGATGGCTGCGGGCCCTATTCAATGCTGTTTTCCCCGACAGCATTGAACAGGGGATCTCGGCAGAATGAGCCTGAATTCACAAGCAGTCGGGCTCATTCTGCTGAGAACACAGCTCATCCCGTTCTTGGTCGAGCAGACCGAGAATGGGGACAGGGTCACGGGTGATGGGCCAACTTGACAGTCGTGACCCAAGATTGAATACCCCTCTTAGCCAGCTCCAAGTCAACATTTTATCTTGTTTTAATGTAAAAAATCAGCCCAGCTGGGAGTTTGTGCTGCATGAGGTTATTTGCTGACTGGGTGAGGGAGGAGCTAGATAGACTGGTGATCCAACAAATCACAGTTCCCAAATACATTGCGGGAATGCTTAATGGGCATCTGGTATTTTATGTTTCGAATAGGCCATAAGATCATATCTAAGGTAGTCTTTAAGTAAAAATACTGCCAGCCCATTAAAATTTATGTTTGCTATAGGGTGTGTAAAATAAGTTTTTTGCTTGAATTTGTAACTGCCATCTGCAGTTTGCTACTTGCTCTCCCTAGTCCAGATAACACCAAACTGCATGAGAACAATGTAGACATTAACCAAAAATAGGCAATTATATTTCTATTGTTATTATTAAAATAAGTTGTCAATTTCGACATGGGTGGGAAGTTGTTATGTTACATACCGACATTAACAAAATTAACATTGCAGATGTCAACAGGTGATCCTAACCTCCTCCTACCATTGGCTGTCAACATTCACAATGTCCCCACCTCATGTTGACATTCTGGCATTGTGGACATATAGTGTCAACATCCTCCTGTAGTCTACATTTTCACCTCATCATTATGACTGTACATAATTTTACATTAGTAATGTTGTTTTGAATTTGTTCTAGTGACAGTGTCATCTCTAGGGTTCCTATCCTGCAAAAAAGGAATTCTTAGTAATGTCTTTTTATTTCCCCATGTTCCTTTCAGGGGAATATTTTTCGAGCTGTAGAGAAAATGGGATTTCAGTGGCAGAAATATGAGGGGAAAGATCCCCGGCTTGAAGGAATGGATGACCTTTCAAGCACAGAAATACCTCTTCATTATTTATTCAAAATGGCAGCTCACACAATTCATTTAGTAGTGTTTTATGAAAGAAGTGGCAACTATCTATGGCATGGTCCTTTACTACTAAAGAGAAATATGGATAGAAAGTTTGTAGCTTTTCGGAGACTACAATTTGGTCGTCATGCTGGAGCCTACGATAGGTAATATCCATGGTAGACTTTCAATATTCAGTATGTCTTTATCTATGTTTTATTTTCAATAACAAATTATTTATTTTGCATCTTATTTTCTAAAGGTGCCCACAGACGCATTGATCCCGGCGTGCGTTCTGTGCTTAACTAGCACACATAGCATCGCATCGTATGCCTTGTGCATGCGATGTGCATGCGATGCGATGCTATGCGATAAAAAGCTAGTACAAAAAGTATGTGCAGCACATACTTTTTGTACTGTGCGATGAGGCATCGCATAGCATCGCACCGCCGGGATCGGTGTGTGTGTGGGCACCATTAGCTGTCATCCTACAAATCTTTATTTATTGTTTTCAAATTTTCCTTGGAAGTTACACAATATGGCTGCCAATAACATAAACTCAGACTGACAGATCTCAGAATGGCCAGATGGGGCAGGCACAGAACAGAAATGTTAAATGCCAAGCTTTCATAGCTTTGCTGTTTTAATTATAAATAATTAATAGTTTTTTTGATTATCTAAAAAACCTGTTTCACACTATCATTTATAATAGCATATTTTATTTTTCAATAGCATCATATTCTCACATTGTATTCCATCTGAAATATGTTAAATGTGAGAAGTAATTGTAAATGAGTAATTCCTCCTCTCGGTATGCTCTTAACACATTTTGCAGTATAACCTCTGGGTCACACCAGAAAACAAACAAAATTTGTGTACAGAAATTGAAGCTGGATAAAGCTCTGAATTTTGGATTTGTTTTAGAGCTGACCTGATCCATATAACTGCTGATGGATTGAAAGTACAGATCCCAAAATATCCTGCACAATTTTTAGAAGAGATGTTACATTCAAAGTTTCTTGAGTGCAGATACAAAGAAGCTCGGGCGTTTTTTCAGGTTAGTTGTATTTGCATAGTGAG